>NC_064641.1:936216371-936526693 GCF_023864345.2 Schistocerca serialis cubense
AGTGACGCGTCGGAATCTAAAACTGGACTCACAGGAGAGGTTCAAATCGTAGAAAGTGAGAGTGTCAGTCCTCTTGTACTTAAGTCGGCATTGTGCCTATTGTATAAATTCGGATGCTATTTCCGTGTTTCATCGTCAATAGGAAGGTCGAAGGTATACAGCAAACCGGAAATGAAGCATCGGAATCTAAAACTGGACTCACAGGAGTGGTTCATATCATACAAAGTTTAAGTGTCAGTCCTCTTGTACTTAAGTCGGCATTGTGCCTTTCGTATTTAGTGCCGATGCAATATCTGTGTTTCATCGTCAATAAGAAGGTCCAAGGTATACAGTAAACCTGAAGTGAAGCATCGGAATCAAAAACTGGACTCACAGGAGAGGTTCAAATCAAAGATAGTGAGAGTGTCAGTCCTCTTGTACTTAAGTCGGCATAGTGCCTTTTGTATAAAATTCCGATGCAATTTCCTTGTTTGTTCGTCAATAAGATGGTACAAGGGATACAGTAAACCTGAAGTGAAGCATCGGAATCTAAAACTGGACTCACAGGAGAGGTTCAAAAAATAGAATGTGAGAGTGTCAGTCCTCTTGTACTTAAGTCGGCTTTGTGCCTTTTGTATTAAATTCGGATGCAATTTCTGTGTTTCATCGTCAATAAGAAGGTCCAAGGGATATAGTAAACCTGAAGTGAAGCATCGGAATCTAAAACTGGACTCACAGGAGAGGTTTAAATCACAGAAAGTTAGAGTGTCAGTCCTCTTGTACTTAAGTCGGCATTGCACCTTTTGTATTAAATTGGGATGCAATTTCTGTGTTTCATCGTCAATTAGAAGGTCCAAGGGATACAGTAAACCTGAAGTGTAGCATCGGAATCTAAAACTGGACTCACAGGAGAGGTTCAAATCATAGAATGTTAGAGTGTCTGTCCTCTCTACTTAAGTCGGCATTGTGCCTTTTGTATTTAATTCGGATGCAATTTCTGTGTTTCATCGTCAATAAGAAGGTCCAAGGGATACAGTAAACCTGAAGTGAAGCATTGGAATCTAAAACTGGACTCACAGGAGAGGTTCAAATCATAGAAAGTGAGAGTGTCAGTCCTCTTGTACTTCAGTCAGCATTGTGCCTTTTGTATTAAATTCGGATGCAATTTTTGTGTTTCATCGTCAATAAAAAGGTCCAAGGGATACAGTAAACCTGAAGTGAAGCATCGGAATCTAAAACTGGACTCAAAGGAGAGTTTCAAATCATAGAAAGTGAGAGTGACAGTTCTCCTGTACTTAAGTCGGCATTGTGCCTTTTGTATTAAATTCGGATGCAATTTCTGTGTTTCATCGTCAATAAGAAGGTCCAAGGGATAAAGTGACCCTGAAGTGAGGCATCGGAATCTAAAACTGGACTCACAGGAGAGGTTCAAATCATAGAAAGTGAGAGTGTCAGTCCTCTTGTACTTAAGTCGGCATTGTGCCTATTGTATTAAATTCGGATGCTATTTCCGTGTTTCATCGTCAATAGGAAGGTCGAAGGTATACAGCAAACCGGAAATGAAGCATCGGAATCTAAAACTGGACTCACAGGAGTGGTTCATATCATACAAAGTTTAAGTGTCAGTCCTCTTGTACTTAAGTCGGCATTGTGCCTTTCGTATTTAGTTCCGATGCAATATCTGTGTTTCGTCGTCAATAAGAAGGTCCAAGGTATACAGTAAACCTGAAGTGAAGCATCGGAATCAAAAACTGGACTCACAGGAGAGGTTCAAATCAAAGATAGTGAGAGTGTCAGTCCTCTTGTACTTAAGTCGGCATAGTGCCTTTTGTATAAAATTCCGATGCAATTTCCTTGTTTGTTCGTCAATAAGATGGTACAAGGGATACAGTAAACCTGAAGTGAAGCATCGGAATCTAAAACTGGACTCACAGGAGAGGTTCAAAACATAGAATGTGAGAGTGTCAGTCCTCTTGTACTTAAGTCGGCTTTGTGCCTTTTGTATTAAATTCGGATGCAATTTCTGTGTTTCATCGTCAATAAGAAGGTCCAAGGGATATAGTAAACCGGAAGTGAAGCATCGGAATCTAAAACTGGACTCACAGGAGAGGTTTAAATCACAGAAAGTTAGAGTGTCAGTCCTCTTGTACTTAAGTCGGCATTGCACCTTTTGTATTAAATTGGGATGGAATTTCTGTGTTTCATCGTCAATTAGAAGGTCCAAGGGATACAGTAAACCTGAAGTGTAGCATCGGAATCTAAAACTAGACTCACAGGAGAGGTTCAAATCATAGAAAGTTAGAGTGTCTGTCCTCTCTACTTAAGTCGGCATTGTGCCTTTTGTATTTAATTCGGATGCAATTTCTGTGTTTCATCGTCAATAAGAAGGTCCAAGGGATACAGTAAACCTGAAGTGAAGCATTGGAATCTAAAACTGGACTCACAGGAGAGGTTCAAATCATAGAAAGTGAGAGTGTCAGTCCTCTTGTACTTCAGTCAGCATTGTGCCTTTTGTATTATATTCGGATGCAATTTCTGTGTTTCATCGTCAATAAGAAGGTCCAAGGGATACAGTAAACCTGAAGTGAAGCATCGGAATCTAAAACTGGACTCACAGGAGAGGTTCATATCATAGAAAGTGAGAGTGTCAGTCGACTTGTACTTAAGTCGGCATTGTGCCTTTTGTATTAAATTCGGATGCAATTTCTGTGTTTCATCGTCAAAAAGAAGGTACAAGGGATACAGTAAACGTGAAGTGAAGTATCGGAATCTAAAACTTGTCTCACAGGAGAGGTTCAAATCATGGAAAGTGAGAGTGTCAGTCCTCTTGTACTTAAGTCGGCATTGTGCATTTTGTATTAAATTCGGATGCAATTTCTGTGTTTCATCGTCAATAAGAAGGTCCAAGGGATACAGTAAACCAGAAGTGAAGCATCGGAATCTAAAACTGGAGTCACACGAGAGTTTCAAATCATAGAAAGTTAGAGTGTCAGTCCTCTGGTACTTAGTCGGCATTGTGCCTTTTGAATTTAATACCGATGCAATTTCTGTGTTTCATCGTCAATAAGAAAGTCCAAGGTATACAGTAAACCTGAAGTGAAGCATCGGATTATAAAAATGGACTCACAGGAGAGGTTCAAATCATAGAAAGTGAGAGTGTCAGTCCTCTTGTACTTAAGTCGGCATTGTGCCTTTTGTATTAAATTCGGATGCAATTTCTGTGCCTCATCGTCAATAACAACGTCCAAGGTCCACAGTAAACCTGAAGTGAAGCATCGGAATCTAAAACCGGACTCACAGGAGAGGTTCAAATCATAGAAAGTGAGTGTGTCAGTCCTCTTGTACTTAAGTCGGCATTGTGCTTTTTGAATTTAATTCCGATGCAATTTTTGTGCTTCCTCGCGAATAAGAAGTTCCGAGGTGTACAGTAAACCTGAAGTGAAGCATCGGAATCTAAAACTGGACTCGGAGGAGAGGTTCAAATCATAGAAAGTTAGAGTGTCTGTCCTCTTGTAATTAAGGCGGCATTGTGCCTTTTGTATTAAATTCGGAAGCAATTTCGGTGTTTCATTGTCAATAAGAAGGTCCAAGGTATACAGTAACCCTGAAGTGAAGCGTCGGAATCTAAAACTGGACTCACAGGAGAGGTTCAAATCATAGAAAGTGAGAGTGTCAGTCCTCTTGTACTTAAGTAGGCATTGTGCCTTTTGTATTAAATTCGGCTGGAATTTCTGTGATTCATCGTCAAAAAGAAGGTCCAAGGGATACAGTAAACCTGAAGTGAAGCATCTGATTCTAAAACTGGATTCACAGAAGAGGTTCAAATATTAGGAAGTTAGAGTGTCAGTCCTCTTGTACTTAAGTCGGCATTGTGCCTTTTGAATTTAATTCCGATGCAATTTCTGTGTTTCATCGTCAATAAGAAGTTCGGAGGTATAAAGTAAACCTGAAGTGAAGCATCGGAAACTAAAACTGGACTCACAGGAAAGGTTCTAATCATAGAAAGTTAGAGTGTCAGTCCTCTTGTACTTAAGTCGGCATTGTGCTTTTGTATTAAATTCGGATGCGATTTCTTTGTTTCATCGTCAATAAGAAGGTACAAGGGATACAGTAAACCTGAAGTGAAACATCGGAATCTTAAACTGGACTCACAGGAGAGGTTCACATCATAGAAAGTGAGAGTGTAAGTCGTCTTGTTCTTAAGTTGGCATTTTGCCTCTTGTATTAAATTCGGTTGTAATTTCTGTGTTTCATCGTCAATAGGAGGGTCGAAGGTATACAGTAGATCTGAACTGAAGCATAGGAATCTAAAATTGGACTCACAGGAGAGGTTCAAATCATAGAAAGGTATAGTGTCAGTCCTCTTGTACTTAAGTCGGCATTGTGCCTTTTGTATTAAATTCGGATGCAATTTCTGTGTTTCATTGTCAATAAGAGGGTCCAAGGTGTAAAGGAAACCTGAAGTGAAGCATCGGAATCTAAAACTCGACTCACAGGAGAGGTTCAAATCATAGAAAGTTAGAGTGTCAGTCCTCTTGTACTTAAGTCGGCATTGTGCCTTTGTATTGAATTCGGATGCAATTACTGTGTTTCATCGTCATTAAGAAGGTCCTAGGGATACAGTAAACCTGAAGTGAAGCATCGGAATCTAAAACTGGACTCACAGGAGAGGTTCAAATCATGGAAAGTAAGAGTGACAGTCCTCTTGTACTTAAATCGGCATTGTGCCTTTTGAATTTAATTCCGATGCAATTTCTGTGTTTCATCTTCAATAAGAAGTTCCGAGGTATACAGTATACCTGAAGTGAAGCATCGGAATCTAAAGCTGGACTCACAGGATAGGTTCAAATCATAGAAAGTTAGAGTGTCTGTCCTCTTGTACTTAAGGCGGCATTGTGCCTTTTGTATTAAATTTGGAAGCAATTTCTGTGTTTCATTGTCAATAAGAAGGTCCAAGCGATACAGTGGCCCTGAAGTGAAGCATCGGAATCTAAAACTGGACTCACAGGAGAGGTTCAAATCATAGACAATTAGAGAGTCAGTCCTCTTGTACTTAAGTCCGCTTTGTGCCTTTTGTATTATATTCGGATGCAATTACTGTGTTTCATCGTCAATAAGAAGGTCCTAGGGATACAGTAAACCTGAAGTGAAGCATCGGAATCTAAAACTGGACTCACAGGAGAGGTTCAAAGTATAGAAAGTTTGAGTGTCAGTCCTCTTGTACTTAAGTCGGCATTGTGCCTTTTGAATTTATTTCCGATGCAATCTCTGTGCCTCATCGTCAATAAGAACGTCCAAGGTACACAGTAAACCTGAAGTGAAGCATCGGAATCTAAAACTGGACTCACAGAAGAGGTTCAAATCATAGAAAGTGAGAGTGTCAGTCCTCTTGTACTTAGGTCGGCATTGTGCCTTTTGAATTTAATTCCGATGCAATTTCTTTGTTTCATCGTGAATAAGAAGTTCCGAGGTGTACAGTAAACCTGAAGTGAAGCATCGGAATCCAAAACTGGACTCACAGGAGAGGTACAAATCATAGAAAGTTAGAGGGTCTGTCCTCTTGTGTTTAAGGCGGCATTGTGCCTTTTGTATTAAATTCGGAAGCAATTTCTGTGTTTCATTGTCAATAAGAAGGTCCAAGGGATACAGTAACCCTGAAGTGAAACGTCGGAATCTAAAACTGGACTCACAGGAGAGGTTCAAATTATAGAAAGTGAGAGTGTCAGTCCTCTTGTACTTAAGTCGGCATTGTGCCTTTTGTATTTAATTCGGCTGCAATTTCTGTGATTCATCGTCAAAAAGAAGGTCCAAGGGATACAGTAAACCTGAAGTGAAGCATCTGATACTAAAACTGGATTCACAGGAGAGGTTCAAATCATAGAAACTTAGAGTGTCAATCCTCTTGTACTTAAGTCGGCATTGTGCCTTTTGAATTAAATTCCGATGCAATTTCTGTGTTTCATCGTCAATAAGAAGTTCCGAGGTATAAAGTTAACCTGCTGTGAAGCGTCGGAATCTAAAACTGGACTCACAGGAGAGGTTCAAATCATAGAAAATTAGAGTGTCAGTCCTCTTGTACTTATGTCGGCATTGTGCCTGTTGTATTAAATTCGCATGCGATTTCTGTGTTTCATCGTCAATAAGAAAGTCCAAGGAATACAGTAAACCTGAAGTGAAGCATCGGAATCTAAAACTAGACTCACAGGAGAGGTTCAAATCATAGAAAGTTAGAGTGTCAGTCCTCTTGTACTTGAGTCGGCATTGTGCTTTTTGAATTTAATTCCGATGCAATTTCTGTGATTCATCGTCAATAAGAACGTCAAAGGAATACAGAAAACCTGAAGTGAAGCATCGGAATCTAAAACTGGACTCACAGAAGGGGTTCAAATCATAGAAAGTGAGAGTGTCAGTCCTCTTGTACTTAAGTCGGCATTGTGACTTTTGAATTTAATTCCGATGCAATTTCTGTGTTTCATCGTCAATAAGAAGTTCCGAGGTATACAGTATATCTGAAGTGAGGCATCGGAATCTAAAGCTGGACTCACAGGATAGGTTCAAATCATTGAAAGTTAGAGTGTCTGTCCTCTTGTACTTAAGGCGGCATTGTGCCTTTTGTATTAAATTTGGAAGCAATTTCTGTGTTTCATTGTCAATAATAAGGTCCAAGGGATACAGTGGCCCTGAAGTGAAGCATCGGAATCTAAAACTGGACTCACAGGAGAGGTTCAAATCATAGAAAATTAGAGAGTCAGTCCTCTTGTACTTAAGTCCGCTTTGTGCCTTTTGTATTATATTCGGATGCAATTACTGTGTTTCATCGTCAATAAGAAGGTCCTAGGGATACAGCAAACCTGAAGTGAAGCATCGGAATCTAAAACTGGACTCACAGGAGAGGTTCAAATCACAGAAAGTGAGAGTGACAGTCCTCCTGTTCTAAAGTCGGCATTGTGCCTTTTATATTAAATTCGGATGCAATTTCTGTGTTTCATCGTCAATAAGAAGGTCCAAGGGATACAGTGACCCTGAAGTGAAGCATCGGAATCTAAAACTGGACTCACAGGAGAGGTTCAAAGTATAGAAAGTTTGAGTGTCAGTCCTCTTGTACTTAAGTCGGCATTGTGCCTTTTGAATTTATTTCCGATGCAATCTCTGTGCCTCATCGTCAATAAGAACGTCCAAGGTACACAGTAAACCTCAAGTGAAGCATCGGAATCTAAAACTGGACTCACAGAAGAGGTTCAAATCATTGAAAGTGAGAGTGTCAGTCCTCTTGTACTTAGGTCGGCATTGTGCCTTTTGAATTTAATTCCGATACAATTTCTTTGTTTCATCGTGAATAAGAAGTTCCGAGGTGTACAGTAAACCTGAAGTGAAGCATCGGAATCCAAAACTGGACTCACAGGAGAGGTACTAATCATAGAAAGTTAGAGGGTCTGTCCTCTTGTGTTTAAGGCGGCATTGTGCCTTTTGTATTAAATTCGGAAGCAATTTCTGTGTTTCATTGTCAATAAGAAGGTCCAAGGGATACAGTAACCCTGAAGTGAGGCGTCGGAATCTAAAACTGGACTCACAGGAGAGGTTCAAATTATAGAAAGTGAGAGTGTCAGTCCTCTTGTACTTAAGTCGGCATTGTGCCTTTTGTATTTAATTCGGCTGCAATTTCTGTGATTCATCGTCAAAAAGAAGGTCCAAGGGTTACAGTAAACCTGAAGTGAAGCATCTGATACTAAAACTGGATTCACAGGAGAGGTTCAAATCATAGAAACTTAGAGTGTCAATCCTCTTGTACTTAAGTCGGCATTGTGCCTTTTGAATTTAATTCCGATGCAATTTCTGTGTTTCATCGTCAATAAGAAGTTCCGAGGTATAAAGTTAACCTGATGTGAAGCGTCGGAATCTAATACTGGACTCACAGGAGAGGTTCAAATCATAGAAAATTAGAGTGTCAGTCCTCTTGTACTTATGTCGGCATTGTGCCTGTTGTATTAAATTCGCATGCAATTTCTGTGTTTCATCGTCAATAAGAAGGTCCAAGGAATACAGTAAACCTGAAGTGAAGCATCGGAATCTAAAACTGGACTCACAGGAGAGGTTCAAATCATAGAAAGTTAGAGTGTCAGTCCTCTTGTACTTGAGTCGGCATTGTGCTTTTTGAATTTAATTCCGATGCAATTTCTGTGCCTCATCGTCAATAAGAACGTCCAAGGAATACAGTAAACCTGAAGTGAAGCATCGGAATCTAAAACTGGACTCACAGAAGAGGTTCAAATCATAGAAAGTGAGAGTGTCAGTCCTCTTGTACTTAAGTCGGCATTGTGCCTTTTGAATTTAATTCCGATGCAATTTCTGTGTTTCATCGTCAATAAGAAGTTCCGAGGTATAAAGTAAACCTGATGTGAAGCGTCGGAATCTAAAACTGGACTCACAGGAGAGGTTCAAATCATAGAAAATTAGAGTGTCAGTCCTCTTGTACTTAAGTCAGCTTTGTGCCTTTTGTATTATATTCGGATGCAATTACTGTGTTTCATCGCCAATAAGAAGGTCCTAGGGATACAGTAAACCTGAAGTGAAGCATCGGAATCTAAAACTGGACTCAAAGGAGAGGTTCAAATCTTAGAAAGTGATAGTGTCAGTCCTCTTGTACTTAGGTCGGCATTGTGCCTTTTGAATTTAATTCCGATGCAATTTCTGTGTTTCATCGTCAATAAGAAGTTCCGAGGTATAAAGTAAACCTGATGTGAAGCGTCGGAATCTAAAACTGGACTCACAGGAGAGGTTCAAATCATGGAAAGTGAGAATGTCAGTCCACTTGTACTTAAGTCGGCATTGTGACTTTTGTATTAAATTCGGTTGCATTTTCTGTGATTCATCGTCAATAAGAAGGTCCAAGGGATACAGTTAACCTGAAGTGAAGCATCGGAATCGAAAACTGGACTCACAGGAGAGGTTCTAATCATAGAAAGTTAGAGTGTCAGTCCTCTTGTACTTAAGTCGGCATTGTGCCTGTTGTATTAAATTCGGATGCGTATTCTGTGTTTCGTCCTCAATAAGAAGGTCCAAGGGATACAGTAAACCTGAAGTGAAGCATCGGAATCTAAAACTGGACTCACAGGAGAGGTTCAAATCATAGAAAGTTAGAGTGTCAGTCCTCTTGTACTTATGTCGGCATTGTGCCTTTTGAATTTAATTCCGATGCAATTTCTGTGTTTCATCGTCAATAAGAAGTTCCGAGGTATACAGTATACCTGAAGTAAAGCATCGGAATCTAAAACTGGACTCACAGGAGAGGTTCAAATCATAGAAAGTTAGAGTGTCTGTCCTCTTGTACTTAAGGCGGCATTGTGCCTTTTGTATTAAATTCGGAAGCAATTTCAGTGTTTCACTGTCTATAAGAAGGTCCAAGGGATACAGTGACCCTGAAGTGAAGCATCGGAATCCAAAACTGGACTCACAGGAGAGGTTCAAATCATAGAAAGTGAGAGTGTCAGTCCTCTTGTACTTAAGTCGGCATTGTGCCTTTTGTATTAAATTCGGCTGCAGTTTCTGTGATTCATCGTCAAAAAGAAGGTCCAAGGGATACAGTAACCCTGAAGTGACGCGTCGGAATCTAAAACTGGACTCACAGTAGAGGTTCAAATCGTAGAATGTGAGAGTGTCAGTCCTCTCGTACTTAAGTCGGCATTGTGCCTATTGTATTAAATTCGGATGCTATTTCCGTGTTTCATCGTCAATAGGAAGGTCGAAGGTATACTGCAAACCGGAAATGAAGCATCGGAATCTAAAACTGGACTCACAGGAGTGGTTCATATCATACAAAGTTAAAGTGTCAGTCCTCTTGTACTTAAGTCGGCATTGTGCCTTTCGTATTTAGTTCCGATGCAATATCTGTGTTTCATCGTCAATAAGAACGTCCAAGGTATACAGTAAACCTGAAGTGAAGCATCGGAATCTAAAACTGGACTCACAGGAGAGGTTTAAATCACAGAAAGTTAGAGTGTCAGTCCTCTTGTACTTAAGTCGGCATTGCACCTTTTGTATTAAATTGGGATGCAATTTCTGTGTTTCATCGTCAATTACAAGGTCCAAGGGATACAGTAAACCTGAAGTGTAGCATCGGAATCTAAAACTGGACTCACAGGAGAGGTTCAAATCATAGAAAGTTAGAGTGTCTGTCCTCATGTACTTAAGTCTGCATTGTGCATTTTGTATTTAATTCGGATGCAATTTCTGTGTTTCATCGTCAATAAGAAGGTCCAAGGGATACAGTAAACCTGAAGTGAAACATTGGAATCTAAAACTGGACTCACAGGAGAGGTTCAAATCATAGAAAGTGAGAGTGTCAGTTCTCTTGTACTTCAGTCAGCATTGTCCCTTTGGTATTAAATTCGGATGCAATTTCTGTGTTTCATCGTCAATAAGAAGGTCCAAGGGATACAGTAAACCTGAAGTGAAGCATCGGAATCTAAAACTGGACTCACAGGAGAGGTTCAAATCATAGAAAGTGAGAGTGTCAGTTCTCTTGTACTTCAGTCAGCATTGTCCCTTTGGTATTAAATTCGGATGCAATTTCTGTGTTTCATCGTCAATAAGAAGGTCCAAGGGATACAGTAAACCTGAAGTGAAGCATCGGAATCTAAAACTGGACTCACAGGAGAGGTTCATATCATAGAAAGTGAGAGTGTCAGTCGACTTGTACTTAAGTCGGCATTGTGCCTTTTGTATTAAATTCGGATGCAATTTCTGTGTTTCATCGTCAAAAAGAAGGTACAAGGGATACAGTAAACGTGAAGTGAAGCATCGGAATCTAAAACTGGTCTCACAGGAGAGGTTCAAATCATGGAAAGTGAGAGTGTCAGTCCTCTTGTACTTAAGTCGGCATTGTGCCTTTTGTATTAAATTCGTATGCAATTTCTGTGATTCATAGTCAATAAGAAGGTCCAAGGGATACAGTAAACCTGAAGTGAAGCATCGGAATCTAAAACTGGACTCACAATACAGGTTCTAATCATAGAAAGTTAGAGTGTCAGTCCTCTTGTACTTAAGTCGGCATTGTGCCTGTTGTATTAAATTCGGACGCAATTTCTGTGTTTCATCGTCAATAAGAAGGTCCAAGGGATACAGTAAACCAGAGGTGAAGCATTGGAATCTAAAACTGGAGTCACACGAGAGTTTCAAATCATAGAAAGTTAGAGTGTCAGTCCTCTGGTACTTAGTCGGCATTGTGCCTTTTGAATTTAATTCCGATGCAATTTCTGTGTTTCATCGTCAATAAGAAAGTCCAAGGTATACAGTAAACCTGAAGTGAAGCATCGGATTCTAAAACTGGACTCACAGGAGAGGTTCAAATCATAGAAAGTGAGAGTGACAGTCCACCTGTACTTAAGTCGGCATTGTGCATTTTGTATTAAATTCGGATGCAATTTCTGTGTTTCATCTTCAATAAGAAGGTCGAAGGGATACAGTAACCCTGAAGTGAAGCGTCGGAATCGAAAACTGGACTCACAGGAGAGGTTCAAATCATAGAAAGTGAGAGTGTCAGTCCTCTTGTACTTAAGTCGGCATTGTGCCTTTTGAATTTAATTCCGATGCAATTTCTGTGTTTCATCGTCAATAAGAAGTTCCGAGGTATAAAGTAAACCAGAAGTGAAGCATCTGAATCTGAAACTGGACTCACAGGAAAGGTTCAAATCATAGAAAATTAGAGTGTCAGTCCTCTTGTACTTAAGTCGGCATTGTGCCTTTTGTATTAAATTCGGATGCAATTTCTGTGTTTCATCGTCAATAAGAAGGTCCTAGGGATACAGTGAAACTGAAGTGAAGCATCGGAATCTTAAACTGGACTCACAGAGGAGGTTCAAATGATAGAAAGTGAGAGTGATAGTCCACCTGTACCTAAGTCGGCATTGTGCCTTTTGTATTAAATTCGGATGCAATTTCTGTGTTTCATCGTCAATAAGAAGGTCCAAGGGATACAGTAAACCTGATGTTAAGCATCGGATTCTAAAACTGGACTCACAGGAGAGGTTCAAATCATGGAAAGTGAGAGTGTCAGTCCTCTTGTACTTAAGTCGGCATTGTGCCTTTTGTATTAAATTCGGATGCAATTTCTGTGATTCATCGTCAACAAGAAGGTCCAAGGGATACAGTAAACCTGAAGTGAAGCATCGGAATCTAAAACTGGACTCTCAGGAGAGGTTCTAATCATAGAAAGTTAGAGTGTCAGTCCTCTTGTACTTAAGTCGGCATTGTGCCTGTTGTATTAAATTCGGATGCATTTTCTGTGTTTCATCGTCAATAAGAAGGTCCAAGGGATACAGTAAACCTGAAGTGAAGCATCGTAATCTAAAACTGGACTCACAGGAGAGGTTCAAATTACAGAAAGTTAGAGTGTCAGTCCTCTTGTACTTAAGTCGGCATTGTGCATTTTGAATTTAATTCCGATGCAATTTCTGTGCCTCATCGTCAATAAGAACGTCCAAGGTCCACAGTAAACCTGAAGTGAAGCATCGGAATCTAAAACTGGACTCACAGGAGAGGTTCAAATCATAGAAAGTGAGTGTGTCAGTCCTCTTGTACTTAAGTCGGCATTGTGCCTTTTGAATTTATTTCCGATGCAATTTCTGTGCTTCCTCGTTAATAAGAAGTTCCGAGGTGTACAGTAAACCTGAAGTGAAGCATCGGAATCTAAAACTGGACTCGGAGGAGAGGATCAAATCATAGAAAGTTAGAGTGTCTGTCCTCTTGTATTTAAGGCGGCATTGTGCCTTTTGTATTAAATTCGGAAGCAATTTCGGTGTATCATTGTCAATAAGAATGTCCAAGGTATACAGTAACCCTGAAGTGAAGCGTCGGAATCTAAAACTGGACTCACAGGAGAGGTTCAAATCATAGAAAGTGAGAGTGTCAGTCCTCTTGTACTTAAGTCGGCATTGTGCCTTTTGTATTAAATTCGGCTGGAATTTCTGTGATTCATCGTCAAAAAGAAGGTCCAAGGGATACAGTAAACCTGAAGTGAAGCATCTGATTCTAAAACTGGATTCACAGAAGAGGTTCAAATATTAGGAAGTTAGAGTGTCAGTACTCTTGTACTTAAGTCGGCATTGTGCCTTTTGAATTTAATTCCGATGCAATTTCTGTGTTTCATCGTCAATAAGAAGTTCAGAGGTATAAAGTAAACCGGAAGTGAAGCATCGGAATCTAAAACTGGACTCACAGGAAAGGTTCAAATCATAGAAAATTAGAGTGTCAGTCCTCGTGTACTTAAGTCGGCATTGTGCCTTTTGTATTAAATTCGGATGCAATTTCTGTGTTTCATCGTCAATAAGAAGGTCCTAGGGATACAGTAAAACTGAAGTGAAGCATCGGAATCTTAAACTGGACTCACAGGAGAGGTTCAAATGATAGAAAGTGAGAGTGACAGTCCACCTGTACTTAAGTCGGCATTGTGCCTTTTGTATTAAATTCGGATGCAATTTCTGTGTTTCAGCGTCAATAAGAAGGTCCAAGGGATACAGTAAACCTGATGTTAAGCATCGGATTCTAAAACTGGACTCACAGGAGAGGTTCAAATCATGGAAAGTGAGAGTGTCAGTCCTCTTGTACTTAAGTCTGCATTGTGCCTTTTGTATTAAATTCGGATGCAATTTCTGTGATTCATCGTCAATAAGAAGGTCCAAGGGATACAGTAAACCTGAAGTGAAGCATCGGAATCTAAAACTGGACTCACAGGAGAGGTTCAAATCATAGAAAGTTAGAGTGTCTGTCCTCTTGTACTTAAGTCGGCATTGTGAATTTTGTATTATTTTCGGATGCAATTCCTGTGTTCATCGTCAATAAGATGGTCCAAGGGATACAGTAAACCTGAAGTGAAACATCGGAATCTAAAACTGTACTCACAGGAGGGGTTCAAATCATAGAAAGTTAGAGTGTCAGTCGTCTTGTACTTAAGGCGGCATTGTGCCTGTTGTATTAAATTCGGATGCTATTTCTGTGTCTCATCGTCAATAGGAAGGTCGAAGGTATACAGCAAACCGGAAATGAAGCATCGGAATCTAAAACTGGACTCACAGGAGTGGTTCATATCATATAAAGTTAGAGTGTCAGTCCTCTTGTACTTAAGTCGGCATTGTGCCTTTTGTATTTAATTCCGATGCAATTTCTGTGTTTCATCGTCAATGAGAAGGTCCAAGGTATACAGTAAACCTGAAATGAAGCATCGGAATCAAAAACTGGAGTCACAGGAGAGGTTCAAATCATTGAGAGTGAGAGTGTCAGTCCTCTTGTACTTAAGTCGGCATAGTGCCTTTTGTATTAAATTCCGATGCAATTTCCTTGTTTGTTCGTAAATAAGATGGTACAAGGGATACAGTAAACCTGAAGTAAAGCATCGGAATCTAAAACTGGACTCACAGGAGAGGTTCAAAGCATAGAATGTGAGAATGTCCGTCCTCTTGTACTTCAGTCTGCATTGTGCCTTTTGTATTAAATTCGGATGCAAATTCTGTGTTTCATCGTCAATAAGAAGGTCCAAGGGATAGAGTAAACCTGAAGTGAAGCAACGGAATCTAAAACTGGACTCACAGGAGAGGTTCATATCATAGAAAGTGAGAGTGTCTGTCGTCTTGTACTTAAGTCGGCATTGTGCCTTTTGTATTAAATTCGGCTGGAATTTCTGTGATTCATCGTCAAAAAGAAGGTCCAAGGGATACAGTAAACCTGAAGTGAAGCATCTGATTCTAAAACTGTATTCACAGAAGAGGTTCAAATATTAGGAAGTTAGAGTGTCAGTCCTCTTGTACTTAAGTCGGCATTGTGCCTTTTGAATTTAATTCCGATGCAATTTCTGTGTTTCATCGTCAATAAGAAGTTCGGAGGTATAAAGTAAACCGGAAGTGAAGCATCGGAATCTAAAACTGGACTCACAGGAAAGGTTCAAATCAAAGAAAATTAGAGTGTCAGTCCTCTTGTACTTAAGTCGGCATTGTGCCTTTTGTATTAAATTCGGATGCAATTTCTGTGTTTCATCGTCAATAAGAAGGTCCTAGGGATACAGTAAAACTGAAGTGAAGCATCGGAATCTTAAACTGGACTCACAGGAGAGGTTCAAATGATAGAAAGTGAGAGTGACAGTCCACCTGTACTTAAGTCGGCATTGTGCCTTTTGTATTAAATTCGGATGCAATTTCTGTGTTTCATCGTGAATAAGAACGTCCAAGGGATACAGTAAACCTGATGTTAAGCATCGGATTCTAAAACTGGACTCACAGGAGAGGTTCAAATCATGGAAAGTGAGAGTGTCAGTCCTCTTGTACTTAAGTCTGCATTGTGCCTTTTGTATTAAATTCGGATGCAATTTCTGTGATTCATCGTCAATAAGAAGGTCCAAGGGATACAGTAAACCTGAAGTGAAGCATCGGAATCTAAAACTGGACTCACAGGAGAGGTTCAAATCATAGAAAGTCAGAGTGTCTGTCCTCTTGTACTTAAGTCGGCATTGTGAATTTTGTATTAAATTCGGATGCATTTTCTGTGTTCATCGTCAATAAGATGGTCCAAGGGATACAGTAAACCTGAAGTGAAACATCGGAATCTAAAACTGTACTCACAGGAGGGGTTCAAATCATAGAAAGTTAGAGTGTCAGTCGTCTTGTACTTAAGGCGGCATTGTGCCTTTTGTATTAAATTCGGATGCTATTTCTGTGTCTCATCGTCAATAGGAAGGTCGAAATTATACAGCAAACCGGAAATGAAGCATCGGAATCTAAAAGTGGACTCACAGGAGTGGTTCATGTCATATAAAGTTAGAGTGTCAGTCTTCTTGTACTTAAGTCGGCATTGTGCCTTTTATATTAAATTACGATGCAATTTCTGTGTTTCATCGTCAATAAGAAGGTCCAAGGTATACAAAACCTGAAATGAAGCATCGGAATCAAAAACTGGACTCACAGGAGAGGTTCAAATCATAGAGAATGAGAGTGTCAGTCCTCTTGTACTTAAGTCGGCATAGTGCCTTTTGTATTAAATTCCGATGCAATTTCCTTGTTTGTTCGTCAATAAGATGGTACAAGGGATACAGTAAACCTGAAGTAAAGCATCGGAATCTAAAACTGGACTCAAAGGAGAGGTTCAAAGCATAGAATGTGAGAGTGTCCGTCCTCTTGTACTTATGTCGGCTTTGTGCCTTTTGTATTAAATTGGGATGCAATTTCTCTGTTTCATCGTCAATTAGAAGGTCCAATGGATACAGTAAACCTGAAGTGAAGCATCGGAATCTGAAACTGGACCCACAGGAGAGGTTCAAATCATAGAAAGTTAGAGTGTCTGTCCTCTGGTACTTAAGTCGGCATTGTGCCTTTTGTATTTAATTCGGATGCAATTTCTGTGTTTCATCGTCAATAAGATGGTCCAAGGGTAACAGTAAACCTGAAGTGAAGCATCGGAATTCAAAACTGGACTCACAGGAGAGGTTGAAATCATAGAAAGTGAGAGTGTCAGTCCTCTTGTACTTCAGTCTGCAATGTGCCTTTTGTATTAAATTCGGATGCAATTTCTGTGTTTCATCGTCAATAAGAAGGTCCAAGGGATAGAGTAAACCTGAAGTGAAGCATCGGAATCTAAATCTGGACTCACAGAAGAGGTCCAAATCATGGAATGTGAGAGTGTCAGTCCTCTTGTACTTAAGTCGGCATTGTGCCTTTTGAATTTATTTCCGATGCAATTTCTGTGTTTCATCGTCAAAAAGAAGGTACAAGGGATACAGTAAACGTGAAGTGAAGCATCGGAATCTAAAACTGGACTCACAGGAGAGGTCCAAATCATGGAATGTGAGAGTGTCAGTCCTCTTGTACTTAAGTCGGCATTGTGCCTTTTGTATTAAATTCGAATGCAATTTCACTGTTTCATCGTTAATTAGAAGGTCCAAGGGATACAGTAACCCTGAAGTGAAGCGAGGGAATCTAAAACTGGACTCACAGGAGAGGTTCAAATCATAGAAAGTGAGAGTGTCAGTCCTCTTGAACTTAAGTCGGCATTGTGCCTTTTGTATTAAATTCGCCTGGAATTTCTGTGATTCATCGTCAAAAAGAAGGTCCAAGGGATACAGTAAACCTGGAGTGAAGCATCTGATTCTTAAACTGGATTCACAGAAGAGATTCAAATGTTAGGAAATTAGAGTGTCAGTCCTCTTGTACTTAAGTCGGCATAGTGCCTTTTGTATTAAATTCGGATGCAATTTCTGTGTTTCATCGTCAATAAGAAGGTCCTAGGGATACAGTAAAACTGAAGTGAAGCATCGGAATCTTAAACTGAACTCACAGGAGAGGTTCAAATGATAGAAAGTGAGAGTGACAGTCCACCTGTACTTAAGTCGGCATTGTGCCTTTTGTATTAAATTCGGATGCAATTTCTGTGTTTCATCGTCAATAAGAAGCTCGAAGGGAGACAGTAAACGTGATGTTAAGCATCGGATTCTAAAACTGGACTCACAGGAGAGGTTCAAATCATGGAAAGTGAGAGTGTCAGTCCTCTTGTACTTAAGTCGGCATTGTGCCTTTTGTATTAAATTCGTATGCAATTTCTGTGATTCATCGTCAATAAGAAGGTCCAAGGGATACAGTAAACCTGAAGTGAAGCATCGGAATCTAAAAATGGACTCACAGGAGAGGTTCTAAACATAGAAAGTTAGAGTGTCAGTCCTCTTGTACTTAAGTCGGCATTGTGCCTGTTGTATTAAATTCGGACGCAATTTCTGTGTTTCATCGTCAATAAGAAGGTCCAAGGGATACAGTAAACCTGAAGTGAAGCATCGGATTCTAAAACTGGACTCACAGGAAAGGTTCAAATCATTGAAAGTGGGAGTGTCAGTCCTCTTGTACTTAAGTCGGCATTGTGCCTTTTGTATTAAATTCGGATGGAATTTCTGTGTTTCATCGTCAATAAGAAGGTCCTAGGGATACAGTAAAACTGAAGTGAAGCATCGGAATCTTGAACTGGACTCACAGGAGAGGTTCAAATGATAGAAAGTGAGAGTGACAGTCCACCTGTACTTAAGTCGGCATTGTGCCTTTTGTATTAAATTCGGAAGCAATTTCTGTGTTTCATCGTCAATAAGAAGATCCAAGGGATACAGTAAACCTGATGTTAAGCATCGGATTCCAAAACTGGACTCACAGGAGAGGTTCAAATCATGGTAAGTGAGAGTGTAAGTCCTCTTGTACTCAAGACGGCATTGTGCCTTTTGTATTAAATTCGGATGCAATTTCTGTGATTCATCGTCAATAAGAAGGTCCAAGGGATACAGTAAACCTGAAGTGAAGCATCGGAATCTAAAACTGGACTCACACGAGAGGTTCAAATCATAGAAAGTTAGAGTGTCAGTCCTCTTGTACTTAAGTCGGCATTGTGCCTTTTGAATTTAATTCCGATGCAATTTCCTTGCCTCATCGTCAATAAGAAGTTCCAAGGTACACAGTAAACCTGAATTGAAGCATCGGAATCTAAAACTGGACTCCCGGGAGAGGTTCAAATCGTAGAAAGTTAGAGTGTCAGTCCTCTTGTACTTAAGTCGGCATTGTGCCTTTTGTATTAAATTCGAATGCAATATCTGTGTTTCATCGTCTATAAGAAGGTCCAAGGGATACAGTAACCCTGAAGTGAAGCATTGGAATCTAAAACTGGACTTACAGGAGAGGTTCAAATCATAGAAAGTGAAAGTGTCATTCCTCTTGTACTTATGTCGGCATTATGCCTTTTGTATTAAATTGGGATGCAATTTCTGTGTTTCATCGTTAATAAGATGGTCCAAGGGATACAGTAAACCTGACGTGAAGCGTCGGAATCTAAAACTGGACTCACAGGAGAGGTTCAAATCATAGAAAGTGAGAGTGTAAGACCTCCTGTCCTTAAGTCGGCATTGTGACTTTTTATTAAATTCGGATGAAGTTTCTGTTTTTCAACGTCAATATGAAGGTCCAAGGTATAAAGGAAACCTGAAGTGAAGCATCGGAATCTAAAACTGGCCTCAGAGGAGAGGTTCAAATCATTGAAAGTTAGAGTGTCATTCCTCTTGTACTTAAGTCGGCATTGTGTCTTTTGTATTAAATTCGGATGCAATTTCCTTGTTTCATCGTCAATAAGAAGGTACAAGGGATACAGTAAACCTGAAGTGAAGCATCGGAATCTAAAACTGGACTCACAGGAGAGGTTCAAATCATAGTAAGTGAGAGTGTCTTTACTCTTGTACTTAAGTCGGCTTTGTGCCTTTTGTATTAAATTCGGATGCAATTTCTGTGTTCCATCGTCAATAAGGAGGTCCAAGGGATACAGTAAACCTGAAGTGAAGCATCGAAATCTAAAACTGGACTCACAGGAGAGGTTCAAATCATAGAAAGTTAGTGTGTCAGTCCTCTTGTAACTAAGTCGGCATTGCGCCTTTTGTATTAAATTCGGATGCAATTTCTGTGTTTCATCGTCAATTAGAAGGTCCAAGGGATACAGTAAACCTGAAGTGAAGCATCGGAATCGA
This sequence comes from Schistocerca serialis cubense, assembly GCF_023864345.2. Taxonomy (NCBI): domain Eukaryota; kingdom Metazoa; phylum Arthropoda; class Insecta; order Orthoptera; family Acrididae; genus Schistocerca; species Schistocerca serialis. The sequence goes on from NC_064641.1 coordinate 936,235,873, forward strand.
AAACTGGACTCGTGGGAGAGGTTCAAATCAAAGAAAGTTAGAGTATCCGTCCTCTTGTACTTAAGTCGGCATTGTGCCTTTTGTATTAAATTCGGATGCAATTTCTGTGCTTCCTCGTCAATAAGAAGGTCCAAGGGATTAAGGAAACCCGAAGTGAAGCATCGGAATCTTACACTGGACTCACAGGAGAGGTTCAAATGATAGAAAGTGAGAGTGTCAGTCTACTTGTACTTCAGTCGGCATTGTGCCTTTTGTATTAAATTCGGATGCAATATCTGTGTTTCATCGTCAATAGGACGGTCGAAGGTATACAGTAAACCTGAACTGAAGCATCGGAATCTAAAACTGGACTCTCAGGAGAGGTTCAAATCATTGAAAGTTATAGTGTCAGTCCTCTTGTACTTAAGTCGGCATTGTGCCTTTTGTATTAAATTCCGATGCAATTTCTGTGTCTCATCGTCAATAAGAAGGTCCAAGGTATACAGTAAATCTGAAGTGAAGCATCGGAATCTAAAACTGGACTCACAGGAGAGGTTCAAATCATTGAAAGTGAGAGTGTCAGTCCTCTTGTACTTAAGTCGGCATTGTGCCTTTTGTATTAAATTCGGATGCAATTTCTGTGCCTCATCGTCAAGAAGAAGGTACAAGGGATACAGTAAACCTGAAGTGAAGCATCAGAATCTAAAACTGGACTCACAGGAGAGGTTCAAATCATAGAAAGTGAGAGTGTCAGTCCTCTTGTACTTAAGTCGGCATTGTGCCTTTTGTATTAAATTCGGATGCAATTTCTGTGTTTCATCGTCAATAAGAAGATCTAAAGGATACAGTAAACCTGAAGTGAAGCGTCGGAATCTAAAACTGGACTCACTGGAGGGGTTCAAATCATAGTAAGTGAGAGTGTCAGTGCTGTTGTACATAAGTTGGCATTGTGCCTTTTGTATTAAATTCGGATATAATTTTTGCGTTTCATCGTCAACAACAAGGTCCTAGTGATACACTAAACCTGAACTGAAGCATCGGAATTTAAAACTGGACTCACAGCAGAGGTTCAAATCATAGAAAATGAGAGTGTCATTCCTCATGTACTTAAGTCGGCATTGTGCTTTTTGAATTTAATTCCGATGCAATTTCTGTGTTTCATCGTAATTAGATGTTCCGAGGTATACAGTAAACCTGAAGTGAAGCATCGGAAACTAAAACTTGACTCACAGGAGCGGTTCAAATCATAGAAAGTTATAGTGTCAGTCCTCTTGTACTTAAGTCGGCATTGTGCCTTTTGTATTAAATTCCGATGCAATTTCTGTGTTTCATCGTCAATAAGAAGGTCCAAGGGATAGAGTAACCCTGAAGTGAAGCATTGGAATCTGAAACTGGACTCACAGGAGAGGTTCAATCCATTGAAAGTGCGAGTGTCAGTCCCCTTGTACTTTAGTCAGCATTGTGCCTTTTGTATTAAATTCGAATGCAATTTCTGTGTTTCATCGTCTATAAGAAGGTCCAAGGGATGCAGTAGACCTGAAGTGAAGCATCGGAATCTAAAACTGGACTCACAGGAGAGGTTCAAATCATAGAAAGTTAGTCAGTCTTCTTGCACTTAAGTCGGCATTGTGCATTTTGAATTCAATTTCGATGAAATTTCTGTGCCTCATCGTCAATAAGAAGGTCCAAGGTACACAGTAAACCTGAAGTGTAGCATCGGAATCTAAAACTGGACTCACAGGAGAGGTTCAAATCATAGAAAATTAGTGTGTCAGTCCTCTTGTACTTAAGTCGGCATTGTGCCTTTTGAATTTTATTCCGATGCAATTTCTGTGTTTCATCGTCAATAAGAAGGACCAAGGTATACAGTAAACCTAAAGTGAAGCATCGGAATCTAAAACTGGACTCATAGGAGAGGTTCAAATCATAGAAAGTTAAAGTGTCAGTCCTCTTGTACTTAAGTCGGCATTGTGCCATTTGTATTAAATTCGTATGCAATTTCTGTGTGTCATCGTCAATAAGAAGGTCCAAGGGATACAGTAAACCTGAAGTGAAGCGTCGGGATCTAAAACTGGACTCACAGGAGAGTTTCAAATCATAGAGAGTTAGAGTGTCAGTCCTCTTGTACTTAAGTCGGCATTGTGCCTTTTGTATTAAATTGGGATGCAATTTCTGTGTTTCATCGTCAATTAGAAGGTCCAAGGGATACAGTAAACCTGAAGTGAAGCATCGGAATCTAAAACTGGACTCACAGGAGAGGTTCAAATCATAGAAAGTTAGAGTGTCAGTCCTCTTGTACTTAAGTCGGCATTGTACCTTTTGTATTAAATTCGTATGCAATTTCTGTGCTTCATTGTCAATAAGAAGGTCCAAGGTATTAAGGAAACCTGAAGAGAAGCATCGGAATCTGACACTGGACTCACAGGAGAGGTTCAAATCATATAAAGTTAGAATGTCAGTCCTCTTATACTTAAGTCGGCATTGTGCCATTTGTATTAAATTCGGATGTAATTTCTGTGTTTCATCGTCAATAAGCAGGTCCAAGGGATACAGTAAACCTGAAGTGAAGCATCGGAACCTAAAACTGGACTCACAGGAGAGGTTCAAATCATAGAAAGTGAGAGTGTCAGTCCTCTTGTACTTAAGTCGGCATTGTGCCTTTTGTATTAAATTCGGATGCAATTTCTTTGCTTCATCGTCAATAAGAAGGTCCAAGGGATTAAGGAAACCTGAAGTGAAGCATCGGAATCTGACACTGGACTCACAGGAGAGGTTCAAATCATAGTAAGATAGAGTGTCAGTCCTCTTACACTTAAGTCGGCATTGTGCCTTTTGTATTAAATTCGGATGCAATTTCTGTGTTTCATCGTCAATAAGAAGGTCCAAGAGATACAGTAAACCTGAAGTGAAGCATCGGAATCTAAAACTGGACTCAAGGGAGAGAATCAAATTATAGAAAGAGAGAGTGTCAGTCGTCTTGAACTTAAGTCGCCATTGTGCTTTTGTATTAAATTCGGATGCAAATTCTGTGTTTCATCGTCAATAGGAAGGTCGAAGGTATACAGTAAACCTGAAGTGAAGCATCGGAATCTAAATCCTGACTCACAGGAGAGGTTCAAATCATAGAAAGTTAGAGTGTCAGTCCCCTTGTACTTAAGTCGGCATTGTGCCTTTTGCATTAAATTCGGATGCTATTTCTGTGTTTCATCGTCAATAAGAAGGTCCAAGGTATACAGTAAACCTGAAGTGAAGCATCGGAATCTAAAAGTGAACTCACAGGAGAGGTTCAAATCATAGAAAGTGAGAGTGTCAGTCCTCTTGTACTTCAGTCGGCATTGTGCCTTTTGTATTAAATTCGGAAGCAATTTCTTTGTTTCATCGTCAATAGGAAGGTCGAAGGTATACAGTAAACCTGGACTGAAGCATCGGAATCTAAAACTGGACTCTCAGGTGAGGTTCAAATCATAGAAGGTTATGGTGTCAGTCCTCTTGTACTTAAGTCGGCATTGTGCTTATTGTATTACATTCGGATGCAATTTCTGTGTCTCATCGTCAATAAGAAGGTCCAAGGTATACAGTAAACCTGAAGTGAAGCTTCGCAATCTAAAACGGGACTCTCAGGAGAGGTTCAAATCATGGAAAGTGAGAGTGTCAGTCCTCTTGTACTTAAGTCGGCATTGTGCCTTTACTATTAAATTCGGATGCAATTTCTGTGTTTCATCGTCAATAACAAGGTACAATGGATACAGTAAACCTGAAGTGAAGCATCGGAATCTAAAACTGGACTCACGGGAGAAGTTCAAATCATAGAAAGTGAGAGTGTGCGTCCTCTTGTACTTAAGTCGGCATTGCGCCTTTTGTATTAAATTCCGATGCAATTTCTGTGTTTCATCGTCAATAAGAAGCTCCAAGGGATACAGTAAACCTGAAGTGAAGCGTCGGAATCTAAAACTGGACTCGCAGGAGAGGTTCAAATCATAGAAAGTAAGAGTGTCAGCCTCTTGTACATAAGTCGGTATTGTGCCTTTTGTATTAAATTCGGATATAATTTCTGTGTTTCATCGTCAACAAGAAGGTCCAAGGGATACAGTAAACCTGAAGTGAAGCATCGGAATTTAAAACTGGACTCACAGGAGATGTTCAAATCATAGAAAATTAGAGTGTCAATCCACTTGTACTCAAGTCGGCATTGTGCCTTTTGAATTTAATTCCGATGCAATTTCTGTGTTTCGTCGTAATAAGAAGTTCCGAGGTATACAGTAAACCTGAAGTGAAGCATCGGAATCTAAAACTGGACTCACAGGAGCGGTTCAAATCATAGAAAGTAAGAGTGTCAGTCCTCTTGTACTTAAGTCGGCATTGTGCCTTTTGTATTAAATTCGGATGCAATTTCTGTGTTTCATCGTCAATAAGAAGGTCCAAGGGATACAGTAACCCTGAAGTGAAGCATTGGAATCTAAAACTGGACTCACAGGAGAGGTTCAAATCATTGAAAGTGCGAGTGTCGGTCCCCTTGTACTTAGGTCGGCATTGTGCCTTTTGTATTAAATTCGGATGCAATTTCTGTGTTTCATCGTTAATAAGAAGGTCCAAGGGATACAGTAAACCTGAAGTGAAGCATCGGAATCTAAAACTGTACTCACAGGAAAGGTTCAAATCATAGAAAGTTTGTCATTCTTCTTGTACTTAAGTCGGCATTGTGCATTTTGAATTCAATTGCGATGAAATTTCTGTGCCTCATCGTCAATAAGAAGGTCCAAGGTACACAGTAAACCTGAAGTGTAGCATCGGAATCTAAAACTGGACTCACAGGAGAGGTTCAAATCATAGAAAATTAGTGTGTCAGTCCTCTTGTACTTAAGTCGGCATTGTGCCTTTTGAATTTAATTCCGATGCAATTTCAGTGTTTCATCGTCAATAAGAAGGTCCAAGGTATACAGTAAACCTAAAGTGAAGCATCGGAATCTAAAACTGGACTCACAGGAGAGGTTCAAATCATAGGAAGTTAAAGTGTCAGTCCTCTTGTACTTAAGTCGGCATTGTGCCATTTGTATTAAATTCGTATGCAATTTCTGTGTTTCATCGTCAATAAGAAGGTCCAAGGGATACAGTAAACCTGAAGTGAAGCGTCGGGATCTAAAACTGGACTCAGAGGAGAGGTTCAAATCATAGAAAGTTAGAGTGTCAGTCCTCTTGTACTTAAGTCGGCATTGTGCCTTTTGTATTAAATTTGGATGCAATTTCTGTGTTTCATCGTCAATAAGAAGGTCCAAGGGATACAGTAAACCTTAAGTGAAGCGTCGGAATCTAAAACTGGATCACAGGAGAGGTTCAAATCATAGAAAGTGAGAGTGTCATTCCTCTTGTACTTAAGTCGGCATTGTGTCTTTTGTATTAAATTCGGATGCAATTTCCTTGTTTCATCGTCAATAAGAAGGTACAAGGGATACAGTAAACCTGAAGTGAAGCATCGGAATCTAAAACTGGACTCACAGGAGAGGTTCAGATCATAGAAAGTTAGTGTGTCAGTCCTCTTGCACTTAAGTCTGCATTGTGCCTTTTGTATTAAATTCGGATGCAATTTCTGTGTTTCATCGTCAATTAGAAGGTCCAAGGGATATAGTAAACCTGAAGTGAAGCATCGGAATCTAAAACTGGACTCACAGGAGAATTTCAAATCATAGAAAGTTAGAGTGTCAGTCCTCTTGTACTTAAGTCGGCATTGTACCTTTTGTATTAAATTCGTATGCAATATCTGTGCTTCATCGTCAATAAGAAGGTCCAAGGTATTAAGGAAACCTGAAGTGAAGCATCGGAATCTGACACTGGACTCACAGGAGAGGTTCAAATCATAGAAAGTTAGAGTGTCAGTCCCCTTATACTTAAGTCGGCATTGTGCCATTTGTATTAAATTCGGATGTAATTTCTGTGTTTCATCGTCAATAAGAAGGTCCAAGGGATACAGTAAACCTGAAGTGAAGCATCGGAACCTAAAACTGGACTCACAGGAGAGGTTCAAATCATAGAAAGTGAGAGTGTCAGTCCTCTTGTACTTAAGTCGGCATTGTGCCTTTTGTATTAAATTCGGATGCAATTTCTTTGCTTCATCGTCAATAAGAAGGTCCAAGCGATTAAGGAAACCTGAAGTGAAGCATCGGAATCTGACACTAGACTCACAGGAGAGGTTCAAATCATAGTAAGATAGAGTGTCAGTCCTCTTACACTTAAGTAGGCATTGTGCCTTTTGTATTAAATTCGGATGTAATTTCTGTGTTTCATCGTCAATAAGAAGGTCCAAGAGATACAGTAAACCTGAAGTGAAGCATCGGAATCTAAAACTGGACTCAAAGGAGAGGATCAAATTATAGAAAGTGAGAGTGTCAGTCGTCTTGAACTTAAGTCGGCAATGTGCTTTTGTATTAAATTCGGATGCAATTTCTGTGTTTCATCGTCAATAGGAAGGTCGAAGGTATACAGTAAACCTGAAGTGAAGCATCGGAATCTAAATCCTGACTCACAGGAGAGGTTCAAATCATAGAAAGTTAGAGTGTCAGTCCTCTTGTACTTAAGTCGGCATTGTGCCTTTTGCATTAAATTCGGATGCTATTTCTGTGTTTCATCGTCAACAAGAAGGTCCAAGGTATACAGTAAACCTGAAGTGAAGCATCGGAATCTGAAAGTGAACTCACAGGAGAGGTTCAAATCACAGAAAGTGAGAGTGTCAGTCCTCTTGTACTTCAGTCGGCATTGTGCCTTTTGTATTAAATTCGGATGCAATTTCTTTGTTTCATCGTCAATAGGAAGGTCGAAGGTATACAGTAAACCTGGACTGAAGCATCGGAATCTAAAACTGGACTCACAGGAGAGGTTCAAATCATAGAAGGTTATGGTGTCAGTCCTCTTGTACTTAAGTCGGCATTGTGCCTTTTGTATTAAATTCGGATGCAATTTCTGTGTCTCATCGTCAATAAGAAGGTCCAAGGTATACAGTAAACCTGAAGTGAAGCTTCGGAATGTAAAACGGGACTCACAGGAGAGGTTCAAATCATGGAAAGTGAGAGTGTCAGTCCTCTTGTACTTAAGTCGGCATTGTGACTTTTGTATTAAATTCGGATGCAATTTCTGTGTTTCATCGTCAATAACAAGGTACAAGGGATACAGTAAACCTGAAGTGAAGCATCGGAATCTAAAACTTGACTTACAGGAGAGGTTCAAATCATAGGAAGTGAGAGTGTGCGTCCTCTTGTACTTAAGTCGGCATTGTGCCTTTTGTATTAAATTCCGATGCAATTTCTGTGTTTCATCGTCAATTAGAAGCTCCAAGGGATACAGTAAACCTGAAGTGAAGCGTCGGAATCTAAAACTGGACTCGCAGGAGAGGTTCAAATTTTAGAAAGTAAGAGTGTCAGCCTCTTGTACATAAGTCGGTATTGTGCCTTTTGTATTAAATTCGGATATAATTTCTGTGTTTCATCGTCAACAAGAAGGTCCAAGGGATACAGTAAACCTGAAGTGAAGCATCGGAATTTAAAACTGGACTCACAGGAGATGTTCAAATCATAGAAAATTAGAGTGTCAGTCCACTTGTACTCAAGTTGGCATTGTGCCTTTTGAATTTAATTCCGATGCAATTTCTGTGTTTAGTCGTAATAAGAAGTCCCGACGTATACAGTAAACCTGAAGTGAAGCATCGGAATCTAAAACTGGACTCACAGGAGCGGTTCAGATCATAGAAAGTTAGAGTGTCAGTCCTCTTGTACTTAAGTCGGCATTGTGCCTTTTGTATTAAAATCGGATGCAATTTCTGTGTTTCATCGTTAATAAGAAGGTCCAAGGGATACAGTAAACCTGAAGTGAAGCATCGGAATCTAAAACTGTACTCACAGGAAAGGTTCAAATCATAGAAAGTTAGAGTGTCAGTCCTCTTGTACTAAAGTCAGCATTGTGCCTTTTGTATTAAATTCGGATACAATTTTTTTGTTTCATCGTCAATAAGATGGTGCGAGGGATACAGTAAACCTGACCTGAAGCATCGGAATCTAAAACTGGACTCACAGGAGAGGTACAAATCACAGAAAGTGAGAGTGTCAGTCCTCTTGTACTTAAGTCGGCATTGTGCCTTTTGGATTATATTCGGATGCAATTTCTGTGTTTCATCGTCAATAAGAGTTTCCAAGGGATACAGTAAACCTGAAGTGAAGCATCGGAATCTAAAACTGGACTCACGGGAGAGGTTCAAATCATAGAAAGTTAGAGTGTCAGTCCTCTTGTACTTAAGTCTTCATTGTGCCTTTTGTATTAGATTCGGATGCAATATCTGTGCTTCTTCGTCAATAAGAAGGTCCAAGGGATTAAGGAAACCTGAAGTGAAGCAACGGAATCTGACACTGGACTCACAGGAGAGGATCAAATCATAGAAAGTTAGAGTGCCAGTCCTCTTATACTTAAGTCGGCATTGTGCCATTTGTATTAAATTCGGATGCAATTTCTGTGTTTCATCGTCAATAAGAAGGTCCAAGGGATACAGTAAACCTGAAGTGAAGCATCGGAATCTAAAACTGGACTCAAAGAAGAGGATCAAATTATAGAAAGTGATAGTGTCAGTCGTCTTGAACTTAAGTCGGCATTGTGCCTTTTGTATTAAATTCGGATGCAATATCTGTGTCTCATCGTCAGTAGGAAGGTCGAAGGTATACAGTAAACCTGAAGTGAAGCATCGGAATCTAAAACTGGACTCAATGGAGCGGTTCAAATCATAGAAAGTGAGAGTATCAGTCCTCTTGTACCTAAGTCGGCATTGTGCCTTTTGTATTAAATTCGGATGCAATTTCTGTGTTTCATCGTCAATAAGAAGGTCCAAGGGATACAGTAAACCTGAAGTGAAGCGTCGGAATCTAAAACTGGACCCACAGGAGCGGTTCAAATCATAGAAAGTTAGAGTGTCAGTCCTCTTATACTTAAGTCGGCATTGTGCCATTTGTATTAAATTCGGATGCAATTTCTGTGTTTCATCGTCAATAAGAAGGTCCAAGGGATACAGTAGACTTGAAGTGAAGCATCGCAATCTAAAACTGGAGTCACAGGAAAGGTTCAAATCATAGAAAGTTAGTCAGTCTTCTTGTACATAAGTCGGCATTGTGCTTTTTGAATTCAATTGCGATGCAATTTCTGTACCTCATCGTCAATAAGAAGGTCCAAGGTACACAGTAAACCTGAAGTGAAGCATCGGAAACTAAAACTGGACCCACAGGAGAGGTTCAAATAATAGAAAGTTGGAGTGTCGGTCCTCTTGTCCTTAAGTCGGCATTGTTTCTTTTGAATTTAATTCCTATGCAATTTCTGTGTTTCATCGTCAATAAGAAGGTCCAAGGTATACAGTAATCCCGAAGTGAAGCATCGGAATCTAAAACTGGACTCACAGGAGAGGTTCAAATCATAGAAAGTGAGAGTGTCAGTCCTCTTGTACTTAAGTCGGCATTGTGCCTTTTGTATTAAATTCGGATGCAATTTCTGTGTTTCATAGTCAATTAGAAGGTCCAAGGGATACAGTAAACCTGAAGTGAAGCATCGGAATCTAAAACTGGGCTCACGGGAGAGGTTCAAATCTTAGAAAGTTAAAGAGTCAGTCCTCTTGTACTTAAGTCGGCATTGTGCCTTTTGTATTAAATTCGGATGCAATTTCTGTGCTTCATCGTCAATAAGAAGGTCCAAGGGATTAAGGAAACCTGAAGTGAAGCATCGGAATCTGACACTGGACTCACAGGAGAGGTTCAAATCAGAAAGTTAGAGTGTCAGTCCTCTTATACTTAAGTCGGCATTGTGCCATTTGTATTAAATTCGGATGCAATTTCTGTGTTTCATCGTCAATAACAAGGTCCAAGGGATACAGTATACCTGAAGTGAAGCATCGGAATCTAATACTGGACTCACAGGAGAGGTTCAAATCATTAAAAGTTAGAGTGTCAGTCCTCTTGTACTTACGTCGGCTTTGTGCCTTTTGTATTAAATTCGGATGCAATTTCTTTGCTTCATCGTCAATAAGAAGGTCCAAGGGATTAAGGAAACCTGAAGTGGAGCATCGTAATCTGACACTGGACTCACAGGAGAGGTTCAAATCATAGAAAGTTATAGTGTCAGTCCTCTTGTACTTAAGTCGGCATTGTGCCTTTTGTATTAAATTCGGATGCTATTTCTGTGTTTCATCGTCAACAAGAAGGTCCAAGGTATACAGTAAACCTGAAGTGAAGCATCTTAATCTAAAACTGGACTCAAAGGAGAGGATCAAATTATAGAAAGTGAGAGTGTCAGTCGTCTTGAACTAAAGTCGGCATTGTGCCTTTTGTATTAAATTCGGATGCAATTTCTGTGTTTCATCGTCAATAGGAAGGTCGAAGGTATACAGTAAACCTGAAGTGAAGCATCGGAATCTTAAACTGGACTCACAGGAGAGGTTCAAATCATAGAAAGTGAGAGTGTCAGTCCTCTTGTACTTCAGTCGGCATTGTGCCTTTGGTATTAAATTCGGATGCAATTTCTGTGTTTCATCGTCAATAGGAAGGTCAAAGGTATCCAGTAAACCTGATCTGAAGCATCGGAATCTAAAACTGGACTCACAGGAGAGGTTCAAATCATAGAAAGTTATAGTGTCAGTCCTCTTGTACTTAAGTCGGCATTGTGCCTTTTGAATTAAATTCCGATGCAATTTCTGTGTTTCATCGTCAATAAGAAGGTCCAAGGTACACAGTAAACCTGAAGTGAAGCATCGGAATCTAAAACTGGACTCACAGGAGAGGTTCAAATCATAGAAAGTTAGTGTGTCAGTCCTCTTGTACTTAAGTCGGCATTGTGCCTTTTGAATTTAATTCCGATGCAATTTCTGTGTTTCATCGTCAATAAGAAGGTCCAAGGTATACAGTAAACCTGAAGTGAAGCATCGGAATCTAAAACTGGACTCACGGGAGAGGTTCAAATCATAGAAAGTTAGAGTGTCAGTCCTCTTGTACTTAAGTCTTCATTGTGCCTTTTGTATTAGATTCGGATGCAATATCTGTGCTTCTTCGTCAATAAGAAGGTCCAAAGGATTAAGGAAACCTGAAGTGAAGCATCGGAATCTGACACTGGACTCACAGGAGAGGATCAAATCATAGAAAGTTAGAGTGTCAGTCCTCTTATACTTAAGTCGGCATTGTGCCATTTGTATTAAATTCGGATGCAATATCTGTGTTTCATCGTCAATAAGAAGGTCCAAGGGATACAGTAAACCTGAAGTGAAGCATCGGAATCTAAAACTGGACTCACAGGAGCGGTTCAAATCATAGAAAGTGAGAGTATCAGTCCTCTTGTACCTAAGTCGGCATTGTGCCTTTTGTAATAAATTCGGATGCAATTTCTGTGTTTCATCGTCAATAAGAAGGTCCAAGGGATACAGTAAACCTGAAGTGAAGCGTCGGAATCTAAAACTGGACCCACAGGAGCGGTTCAAATCATAGAAAGTTAGAGTGTCAGTCCTCTTGTACTTAAGTCGGCATTGTGCCATTAGTACTAAATTCGGATGCAATTTCTGTGTTTCATCGTCAATAAGAAGGTCCAATGGATACAGTAGACCTGAGGTGAAGCATCGCAATCTAAAACTGGAGTCACAGGAAAGGTTCAAATCATAGAAAGTTAGTCAGTCTTCTTGTACATAAGTCGGCATTGTGCTTTTTGAATTCAATTGCGATGCAATTTCTGTACCTCATCGTCAATAAGAAGGTCCAAGGTACACAGTAAACCTGAAGTGAAGCATCGGAAACTAAAACTGGACTTACAGGAGAGGTTCAAATAATAGAAAGTTGGAGTGTCGGTCCTCTTGTCCTTAAGTCGGCATTGTTTGTTTTTATATTTAATTCCTATGCAATTTTTGTGTTTCATCGTCAATAAGAAGGTCCAAGGTATACAGTAAACCCGAAGTGAAGCATCGGAATCTAAAACTGGACTCACAGGAGAGGTTCAAATCATAGAACGTTAGAGTGTCAGTCCTCTTGTACTTAAGTCGGCATTGTGCCTTTTGTATTAAATTCGGATGCAATTTCTGTGCTTCATCGTCAATAAGCAGGTCCAAGGGATTAAGGAAACCTGAAGTGAAGCATCGGAATCTGACACTGGACTCACAGGAGAGGTTCAAATCAGAAAGTTAGAGTGTCAGTCCTCCTATACTTAAGTCGGCATTGTGCCATTTGTATTAAATTCGGATGCAATTTCTGTGTTTCATCGTCAATAAGAACGTCCAACAGATACAGAATACCTGAAGTGAAGCATCGGAATCTAATACTGGACTCACAGGAGAGGTTCAAATCATTAAAAGTTAGAGTGTCAGTCCTCTTGTACTTACGTCGGCTTTGTGACTTTTGTATTAAATTCGGATGCAATTTCTTTGCTTCATCGTCAATAAGAAGGTCCAAGGGATTAAGGAAACCTGAAGTGGGGCATCGGAATCTGACACTGGACTCACAGGAGAGGTTCAAATCATAGAAAGTTAGAGTGTCACTCCTCTTGTACTTAAGTCGGCATTGTGCCTTTTGTATTAAATTCGGATGCTATTTCTGTGTTTCATCGTCAACAAGAAGGTCCAAGGTATACAGTAAACCTGAAGTGAAGCATCTTAATCTAAAACTGGACTCAAAGGAGAGGATCAAATTATAGAAAGTGAGAGTGTCAGTCGTCTTGAACTTAAGTCGGCATTGTGACTTTTGTATTAAATTCGGATGCAATTTCTGTGTTTCATCGTCAATAGGAAGGTCGAAGGTATACAGTAAACCTGAAGTGAAGCATCGGAATCTAAAACTGTACTCACAGGAGAGGTTCAAATCATAGAAAGTTAGTGTGTCAGTCCTCTTGTACTTAAGTCATCATTGTGCCTTTTGTATTATATTCGGATGCTATTTCTGTGTTTCATCGTCCACAAGAAGGTCCAAGGTATACATTAAACCTGAAGTGAAGCATCGGAATCTAAAACTGGACCCACAGGAGAGGTTCAAATCATAGAAAGTAAGAGTGTCAGTCCTCTTGTAATTCAGTCGGCATTGTGCCTATTGTATTAAATTCGGATGCAATTTCTGTGTTTCATCGTCAATAAGAAGGTCCAAGGGATACAGTAAACCTTAAGTGAAGCGTCGGAATCTAAAACTGGACTCACAGGAGAGGTTCAAATCATAGAAAGTGAGAGTGTCATTCCTCTTGTACTTAAGTCGGCATTGTGTCTTTTGTTTTAAATTCGGATGCAATTTCCTTGTTTCATCGTCAATAAGAAGGTACAAGGGATACAGTAAACCTGAAGTGAAGCATCGGAATCTAAAACTGGACTCACAGGAGAGGTTCAAATCATAGAAAGTTAGAGTGTCAGTCCTCTTGCACTTAAGTCTGCATTGTGCCTTTTGTATTAAATTAGGATGCAATTTCTGTGTTTCATCGTCAATTAGAAGGTCCACGGGATACAGTAAACCTGAAGTGAAGCATCGGAACCTAAAACTGGACTCACAGGAGTGGTTCAAATCATAGAAAGTGAGAGTGTCAGTCCTCTTGTACTTAAGTCGGCATTGTGCCTTTTGTATTAAATTCGGATGCAATTTCTTTGCTTCATCGTCAATAAGAAGGTCCAAGCGATTAAGGAAACCTGAAGTGAAGCATCGGAATCTGACACTGGACTCACAGGAGAGGTTCAAATCATAGCAAGATAGAGTGTCAGTCCTCTTACACTTAAGTCGGCATTTTGCCTTTTGCATTAAATTCGGATGCAATTTCTGTGTTTCATCGTCAATAAGAAGGTCCAAGAGATACAGTAAACCTGAAGTGAAGCATCGGAATCTAAAACTGGACTCAAAGGAGAGGATCAAATTATAGAAAGTGAGAGTGTCAGTCGTCTTGAACTTAAGTCGGCATTGTGCTTTTGTATTAAATTCGGATGCAATATCTGTGTTTCATCGTCAATAGGAAGGTCGAAGGTATACAGTAAACCTGAAGTGAAGCATCGGAATCTAAATCCTGACTCACAGGAGAGGTTCAAATCATAGAAAGTTAGAGTGTCAGTCCTCTTGTACTTAAGTCGGCATTGTGCCTTTTGCATTAAATTCGGATGCTATTTCTGTGTTTCATCGGCAATAAGAAGGTCCAAGGTATACAGTAAACCTGAAGTGAAACATTGGAATCTAAAAGTGAACTCACAGGAGAGGTTCAAATCATAGAAAGTGAGAGTGTCAGTCCTCTTGTACTTCAGTCGGCATTGTGCCTTTTGTATTAAATTCGGATGCAATTTCTTTGTTTCATCGTCAATAGGAAGGTCGAAGGTATACAGTAAACCTGGACTGAAGCACCGGAATCTAAAACTGGGCTCACAGGAGAGGTTCAAATCATAGAAGGTTATGGTGTCAGTCCTCTTGTACTTAAGTCGGCATTGTGCCTTTTGTATTAAATTCGGATGCAATTTCTGTGTCTCATCGTCAATAAGAAGGTCCAAGGTATACAGTAACCTGAAGTGAAGCTTCGGAATGTAAAACGGGACTCACAGGAGAGGTTCAAATCATGGAAAGTGAGAGTGTCAGTCCTCTTGCACTTAAGTCGGCATTGTGCCTTTTGTATTAAATTCGGATGCAATTTCTGTGTTTCATCGTCAATAACAAGGTACAAGGGATACAGTAAACCTGAAGTGAAGCATCGGAATCTAAAACTGGACTCACAGGAGAGGTTCAAATCATAGGAAGTGAGAGTGTGCGTCCTCTTGTACTTAAGTCGGCATTGTGCCTTTTGTATTAAATTCCGATGCAATTTCTGTGTTTCATCGTCAATAAAAAGCTCCAAGGGATACAGTAAACCTGAAGTGAAGCGTCGGAATCTAAAACTGGACTCGCAGGAGAGGTTCAAATCATAGAAAGTAAGAGTGTCAGCCTCTTGTACATAAGTCGGTATTGTGCCTTTTGTATTAAATTCGGATATAATTTCTGTGTTTCATCGTCAACAAGAAGGTCCAAGGGATACAGTAAACCTGAAGTGAAGCATCGGAATTTAAAACTGGACTCACAGGAGATGTTCAAATCATAGAAAATTAGAGTGTCAGTCCACTTGTACTCAAGTCGGCATTGTGCCTTTTGAATTTAATTCCGATGCAATTTCTGTGTTTAGTCGTAATAAGAAGTCCCGAGGTATACAATAAACCTGAAGTGAAGCATCGGAATCTAAAACTGGACTCACAGGAGCGGTTCAAATCATTAAAAGTTAGAGTGTCAGTCCTCTTGTACTTAAGTCGGCATTGTGCCTTTTGTATTAAATTCGGATGCAATTTCTGTGTTTCATCGTCAATAGGAAGGTCTAAGGTATACTGTAAACCTGATCTGAAGCATCGGAATCTAAAACTGGACTCACAGGAGAGGTTCAAATCATAGAAAGTTATAGTGTCAGTCCTCTTGTACTTATGTCGGCATTGTGCCTTTTGAATTAAATTCCGATGCAATTTCTGTGTTTCATCGTCAATAAGAAGGTCCAAGGTACACAGTAAACCTGAAGTGAAGCATCGGAATCTAAAACTGGACTAACAGGAGAGGTTCAAATCATACAAAGTTAGTGTGTCAGTCCTCTTGTACTTAAGTCGGCATTGTGCCTTTTGAATTTAATTCCGATGCAATTTCTGTGTTTCATCGTCAATAAGAAGGTCCAAGGTATACAGTAAACCTGAAGTGAAGAATCGGAATCTAAAACTGGACTCACGGGAGAGGTTCAAATCATAGAAAGTTAGAGTGTCAGTCCTCTTGTACTTAAGTCTTCATTGTGCCTTTTGTATTAGATTCGGATGCAATATCTGTGCTTCTTCGTCAATAAGAAGGTCCAAGGGATTAAGGAAACCTGAAGTGAAGCATCGGAATCAGACACTGGACTCACAGGAGATGATCAAATCATAGAAAGTTAGAGTGTCAGTCCTCTTATACTTAAGTCGGCATTGTGCCATTTGTATTAAATTCGGATGCAATTTCTGTGTTTCATCGTCAATAAGAAGGTCCAAGGGATACAGTAAACCTGAAGTGGAGCATCGGAATCTAAAACTGGACTCACAGGAGCGGTTCAAATCATAGAAAGTGAGAGTATCAGTCCTCTTGTACCTAAGTCGGCATTGTGCCTTTTGTATTAAATTCGGATGCATTTTTTGTGTTTCATCGTCAATAAGAAGGTCCAAGGGATACAGTAAACCTGAAGTGAAGCGTCGGAATCTAAAACTGGACCCACAGGAGCGGTTCAAATCATAGAAAGTTAGAGTGTCAGTCCTCTTGTACTTAAGTCGGCATTGTGCCATTAGTACTAAATTCGGATGCAATTTCTGTGTTTCATCGTCAATAAGAAGGTCCAATGGATACAGTAGACCTGAAGTGAAGCATCGCAATCTAAAACTGGAGTCACAGGAAAGGTTCAAATCATAGAAAGTTAGTCAGTCTTCTTGTACATAAGTCGGCATTGTGCTTTTTGAATTCAATTGCGATGCAATTTCTGTACCTCATCGTCAATAAGAAGGTCCAAGGTACACAGTAAACCTGAAGTGAAGCATCGGAAACTAAAACTGGACTCACAGGAGAGGTTCAAATAATAGAAAGTTGGAGTGTCGGTCCTCTTGTCCTTAAGTCGGCATTGTTTCTTTTGAATTTAATTCCTATGCAATTTCTGTGTTTCATCGTCAATAAGAAGGTCCAAGGTATACAGTAAACCCGAAGTGAGGCATCGGAATCTAAAACTGGACTCACAGGAGAGGTTCAAATCATAGAACGTTAGAGTGTCAGTCCTCTTGTACTTAAGTCGGCATTGTGCCTTTTGTATTAAATTCAGATGCAATTTCTTTGTTTCATCGTCAATAAGAAGGTACAAGGGATACAGTAAACCTGAAGTGAAGCATCGGAATCTAAAACTGGACTCACAGGAGAGGTTCAAATCATAGAAAGAGAGAGTGTCAGTCCTCTTGTACTTAAGTCGGCATTGTGCCTTTTGTATTAAATTCGGATGCAATTTCTGTGTTTCATAGTCAATTAGAAGGTCCAAGGGATACAGTAAACCTGAAGTGAAGCATCGGAATCTAAAACTGGGCTCACGGGAGAGGTTCAAATCATAGAAAGTTAAAGAGTCAGTCCTCTTGTACTTAAGTCGGAATTGTGCCTTTTGTATTAAATTCGGATGCAATTTCTGTGCTTCATCGTCAATAAGAAGGTCCAAGGGATTAAGGAAACCTGAAGTGAAGCATCGGAATCTGACACTGGACTCACAGGAGAGGTTCAAATCAGAAAGTTAGAGTGTCAGTCCTCTTATACTTAAGTCGGCATTGTGCCATTTGTATTAAATTCGGATGCAATTTCTGTGTTTCATCGTCAATAAGAAGGTCCAACGGATACAGTATACCTGAAGTGAAGCATCGGAATCTAATACTGGACTCACAGGAGAGGTTCAAATCATTAAAAGTTAGAGTGTCAGTCCTCTTGTACTTACGTCGGCTTTGTGACTTTTGTATTAAATTCGGATGCAATTTCTTTGCTTCATCGTCAATAAGAAGGTCCAAGGGATTAAGGAAACCTGAAGTGGGGCATCGGAATCTGACACTGGACTCACAGGAGAGGTTCAAATCATAGAAAGTTAGAGTGTCAGTCCTCTTGTACTTAAGTCGGCATTGTGCCTTTTGTATTAAATTCGGATGCTATTTCTGTGTTTCATCGTCAACAAGAAGGTCCAAGGTATACAGTAAACCTGAAGTGAAGCATCTTAATCTAAAACTGGACTCAAAGAAGAGGATCAAATTATAGAAAGTGAGAGTGTCAGTCGTCTTGAACTTAAGTCGGCATTGTGACTTTTGTATTAAATTCGGATGCAATTTCTGTGTTTCATCGTCCATAGGAAGGTCGAAGGTATACAGTAAACCTGAAGTGAAGCATCGGAATCTAAAACTGGACTCACAGGAGAGGTTCAAATCATAGAAAGTTAGTGTGTCAGTCCTCTTGTACTTAAGTCGTCATTGTGCCTTTTGTATTAAATTCGGATGCTATTTCTGTGTTTCATCGTCCACAAGAAGGTCCAAGGTATACATTAAACCTGAAGTGAAGCATCGGAATCTAAAACTGGACTCACAGGAGAGGTTCAAATCATAGAAAGTAAGAGTGTCAGTCCTCTTGTAATTCAGTCGGCATTGTGCCTATTGTATTACATTCGGATGTAATTTCTGTGTTTCATCGTCAATAAGAAGGTCCAAGGGATACAGTAAACCTTAAGTGAAGCGTCGGAATCTAAAACTGGACTCACAGGAGAGGTTCAAATCATAGAAAGTGAGAGTGTCATTCCTCTTGTACTTAAGTCGGCATTGTGTCTTTTGTTTTAAATTCGGATGCAATTTCCTTGTTTCATCGTCAATAAGAAGGTACAAGGGATACAGTAAACCTGAAGTGAAGCATCGGAATCTAAAACTGGACTCACAGGAGAGGTTCAAATCATAGAAAGTTAGAGTGTCAGTCCTCTTGCACTTAAGTCTGCATTGTGCCTTTTGTATTAAATTCGGATGCAATTTCTGTGTTTCATCGTCAATTAGAAGGTCCAAGGGATACAGTAAACCTGATGTGAAGCATCGGAACCTAAAACTGGACTCACAGGAGAGGTTCAAATCATAGAAAGTGAGAGTGTCAGTCCTCTTGTACTTAAGTCGGCATTGTGCCTTTTGTATTAAATTCGGATGCAATTTCTTTGCTTCATCGTCAATAAGAAGGTCCAAGCGATTAAGGAAACCTGAAGTGAAGCATCGGAATCTGACACTGGACTCACAGGAGAGGTTCAATTCATAGCAAGATAGAGTGTCAGTCCTCTTACACTTAAGTCGGCATTGTGCCTTTTGTATTAAATTCGGATGCAATTTCTGTGTTTCATCGTCAATAAGAAGGTCCAAGAGATACAGTAAACCTGAAGTGAAGCATCGGAATCTAAAACTGGACTCAAAGGAGAGGATCAAATTATAGAAAGTGATAGTGTCAGTCGTCTTGAACTTAAGTCGGCATTGTGCTTTTGTATTAAATTCGGATGCAATATCTGTGTTTCATCGTCAATAGGAAGGTCGAAGGTATACAGTAAACCTGAAGTGAAGCATCGGAATCTAAATCCTGACTCACAGGCGAGGTTCAAATCATAGAAAGTTAGAGTGTCAGTCCTCTTGTACTTAAGTCGGCATTGTGCCTTTTGCATTAAATTCGGATGCTATTTCTGTGTTTCATCGGCAATAAGAAGGTCCAAGGTATACAGTAAACCTGAAGTGAAACATCGGAATCTAAAAGTGAACTCACAGGAGAGGTTCAAATCATAGAAAGTGAGAGTGTCAGTCCTCTTGTACTTCAGTCGGCATTGTGCCTTTTGTATTAAATTCGGATGCAATTTCTTTGTTTCGTCGTCAATAGGAAGGTCGAAGGTATACAGTAAACCTGGCCTGAAGCACCGGAATCTAATACTGGGCTCACATGAGAGGTTCAAATCATAGAAGGTTATGGTGTCAGTCCTCTTGTACTTAAGTCGGCATTGTGCCTTTTGTATTAAATTCGGATGCAATTTCTGTGCTTCATCGTCAATAAGAAGGTCCAAGGGATTAAGGAAACCTGAAGTGAAGCATCGGAATCTGACACTGGACTCACAGGAGAGGTTCAAATCAGAAAGTTAGAGTGTCAGTCCTCTTATACTTAAGTCGGCATTGTGCCATTTGTATTAAATTCGGATGCAATTTCTGTGTTTCATCGTCAATAAGAAGGTCCAAGGGATACAGTATACCTGAAGTGAAGCATCGGAATCTAATACTGGACTCACAGGAGAGGTTCAAATCATTAAAAGTTAGAGTGTCAGTCCTCTTGTACTTACGTCGGCTTTGTGCCTTTTGTATTAAATTCGGATGCAATTTCTTTGCTTCATCGTCAATAAGAAGGTCCAAGGGATTAAGGAAACCTGAAGTGGAGCATCGTAATCTGACACTGGACTCACAGGAGAGGTTCAAATCATAGAAAGTTAGAATTTCAGTCCTCTTGTACTTAAGTCGGCATTGTGCCTTTTGTATTAAATTCGGATGCTATTTCTGTGTTTCATCGTCAACAAGAAGGTCGAAGGTATACAGTAAACCTGAAGTGAAGCATCTTAATCTAAAACTGGACTCAAAGGAGAGGATCAAATTATAGAAAGTGAGAGTGTCAGTCGTCTTGAACTAAAGTCGGCATTGTGCCTTTTGTATTAAATTCGGATGCAATTTCTGTGTTTCATCGTCAATAGGAAGGTCAAAGGTATACAGTAAACCTGATCTGAAGCATCGGAATCTAAAACTGGACTCACAGGAGAGGTTCAAATCATAGAAAGTTATAGTGTCAGTCCTCTTGTACTTAAGTCGGCATTGTGCCTTTTGAATTAAATTCCGATGCAATTTCTGTGATTCATCGTCAATAAGAAGGTCCAAGGTACACAGTAAACCTGAAGTGAAGCATCGGAATCTAAAACTGGACTCACAGGAGAGGTTCAAATCATAGAAAGTTAGTGTGTCAGTCCTCTTGTTCTTAAGTCGGCATTGTGCCTTTTGAATTTAATTCCGATGCAATTTCTGTGTTTCATCGTCAATAAGAAGGTCCAAGGTATAAAGTAAACCTGAAGTGAAGCATCGGAATCTAAAACTGGACTCACGGGAGAGGTTCAAATCATAGAAAGTTAGAGTGTCAGTCCTCTTGTACTTAAGTCTTCATTGTGCCTTTTGTATTAGATTTGGATGCAATATCTGTGCTTCTTCGTCAATAAGAAGGTTCAAGGGATTAAGGAAACCTGAAGTGAAGCATCGGAATCTGACACTGGACTCACAGGAGAGGATCAAATCATAGAAAGTTAGAGTGTCAGTCCTCTTATACTTAAGTCGGCATTGTGCCATTTGTATTAAATTCGAATGCAATTTCTGTGTTTCATCGTCAATAAGAAGGTCCAAGGGATACAGTAAACCTGAAGTGAAGCATCGGAATCTAAAACTGGACTCACAGGAGCGGTTCAAAACATTGAAAGTGAGAGTATCAGTCCTCTTGTACCTAAGTCGGCATTGTGCCTTTTGTATTAAATTCGGATGCAATTTCTGTGTTTCATCGTCAATAAGAATGTCCAAGGGATTCAGTAAACCTGAAGAGAAGCGTCGGAATCTAAAACTGGACCCACAGGAGCGGTTCAAATCATAGAAAGTTAGAGTGTCAGTCCTCTTGTACTTAAGTCGGCATTGTGCCATTAGTACTAAATTCGGATGCAATTTCTGTGTTTCATCGTCAATAAGAAGGTCCAATGGATACAGTAGACCTGAAGTGAAGCATCGCAATCTAAAACTGGAGTCACAGGAACGGTTCAAATCATAGAAAGTTAGTCAGTCTTCTTGTACATAAGTCGGCATTGTGCTTTTTGAATTCAATTGCGATGCAATTTCTGTACCTCATCGTCAATAAGAAGGTCCAAGGTACACAGTAAACCTGAAGTGAAGCATCGGAAACTAAAACTGCACTCACAGGAGAGGTTCAAATAATAGAAAGTTGGAGTGTCGGTCCTCTTGTCCTTAAGTCGGCATTGTTTCTTTTGAATTTAATTCCTATGCAATTTCTGTGTTTCATCGTCAATAAGAAGGTCCAAGGTATACAGTAAACCCGAAGTGAAGCATCGGAATCTAAAACTGGACTCACAGGAGAGGTTCAAATCATAGAACGTTAGAGTGTCAGTCCTCTTGTACTTAAGTCGGCATTGTGCCTTTTGTATTAAATTCAGATGCAATTTCTTTGTTTCATCGTCAATAAGAAGGTACAAGGGATACAGTAAACCTGAAGTGAAGCATCGGAATCTAAAACTGGACTCACAGGAGAGGTTCACATCATAGAAAGTGAGAGTGTCAGTCCTCTTGTACTTAAGTCGGCATTGTGCCTTTTGTATTAAATTCGGATGCAATTTCTGTGTTTCATAGTCAATTAGAAGGTCCAAGGGATACAGTAAACCTGAAGTGAAGCATCGGAATCTAAAACTGGGCTCACGGGAGAGGTTCAAATCATAGAAAGTTAAAGAGTCAGTCCTCTTGTACTTAAGTCGGCATTGTGCCTTTTGTATTAAATTCGGATGCAATTTCTGTGCTTCATCGTCAATAAGAAGGTCCAAGGGATTAAGGAAACCTGAAGTGAAGCATCGGAATCTGACACTGGACTCACAGGAGAGGTTCAAATCAGAAAGTTAGAGGGTCAGTCCTCTTATACTTAAGTCGGCATTGTGCCATTTGTATTAAATTCGGATGCAATTTCTGTGTTTCATCGTCAATAAGAAGGTCCAACGGATACAGTATACCTGAAGTGAAGCATCGGAATCTAATACTGGACTCACAGGAGAGGTTCAAATCATTAAAAGTTAGAGTGTCAGTCCTCTTGTACTTACGTCGGCTTTGTGACTTTTGTATTAAATTCGGATGCAATTTCTTTGCTTCATCGTCAATAAGAAGGTCCAAGGGATTAAGGAAACCTGAAGTGGGGCATCGGAATCTGACACTGGACTCACAGGAGAGGTTCAAATCATAGAAAGTTAGAGTGTCAGTCCTCTTGTACTTAAGTCGGCATTGTGCCTTTTGTATTAAATTCGGATGCTATTTCTGTGTTTCATCGTCAACAAGAAGGTCCAAGGTATACAGTAAACCTGAAGTGAAGCATCTTAATCTAAAACTGGACTCAAAGGAGAGGATCAAATTATAGAAAGTGAGAGTGTCAGTCGTCTTGAACTTAAGTCGGCATTGTGACTTTTGTATTAAATTCGGATGCAATTTCTGTGTTTCATCGTCAATAGGAAGGTCGAAGGTATACAGTAAACCTGAAGTGAAGCATCGGAATCTAAAACTGGACTCACAGGAGAGGTTCAAATCATAGAAAGTTAGTGTGTCAGTCCTCTTGTACTTAAGTCGTCATTGTGCCTTTTGTATTAAATTCGGATGCTATTTCTGTGTTTCATCGTCCACAAGAAGGTCCAAGGTATACATTAAACCTGAAGTGAAGCATCGGAATCTAAAACTGGACGCACAGAAGAGGTTCAAATCATAGAAAGTAAGAGTGTCAGTCCTCTTGTAATTCAGTCGGCATTGTGCCTATTGTATTAAATTCGGATGTAATTTCTGCGTTTCATCGTCAATAAGAAGGTCCAAGGGATACAGTAAACCTTAAGTGAAGCGTCGGAATCTAAAACTGGACTCACAGGAGAGGTTCAAATCATAGAAAGTGAGAGTGTCATTCCTCTTGTACTTAAGTCGGCATTGTGTCTTTTGTTTTAAATTCGGATGCAATTTCCTTGTTTCATCGTCAATAAGAAGTTACAAGGGATACAGTAAACCTGAAGCGAAGCATCGGAATCTAAAACTGGTCTCACAGGAGAGGTTCAAATCATAGAAAGTTAGAGTGTCAGTCCTCTTGCACTTAAGTCTGCATTGTGCCTTTTGTATTAAATTCGGATGCAATTTCTGTGTTTCATCGTCAATTAAAAGGTCCAAGGGATACAGTAAACCTGAAGTGAAGCATCGGAACCTAAAACTGGACTCACAGGAGAGGTTCAAATCATAGAAAGTGAGAGTGTCAGTCCTCTTGTACTTAAGTCGGCATTGTGCCTTTTGTATTAAATTCGGATGCAATTTCTTTGCTTCATCGTCAATAAGAAGGTCCAAGCGATTAAGGAAACCTGAAGTGAAGCATCGGAATCTGACACTGGACTCACAGGAGAGGTTCAAATCATAGCAAGATAGAGTGTCAGTCCTCTTACACTTAAGTCGGCATTGTGCCTTTTGTATTAAATTCGGATGCAATTTCTGTGTTTCATCGTCAATAAGAAGGTCCAAGAGATACAGTAAACCTGAAGTGAAGCATCGGAATCTAAAACTGGACTCAAAGGAGAGGATCAAATTATAGAAAGTGAGAGTGTCAGTCGTCTTGAACTTAAGTCGGCATTGTGCTTTTGTATTAAATTCGGATGCAATATCTGTGTTTCATCGTCAATAGGAAGGTCGAAGGTATACAGTAAACCTGAAGTGAAGCATCGGAATCTAAATCCTGACTCACAGGAGAGGTTCAAATCATAGAAAGTTAGAGTGTCAGTCCTCTTGTACTTAAGTCGGCATTGTGCCTTTTGCATTAAATTCGGATGCTATTTCTGTGTTTCATCGGCAATAAGAAGGTCCAAGGTATACAGTAAACCTGAAGTGAAACATCGGAATCTAAAAGTGAACTCACAGGAGAGGTTCAAATCATAGAAAGTGAGAGTGTCAGTCCTCTTGCACTTAAGTCGGCATTGTGCCTTTTGTATTAAATTCGGATGCAATTTCTGAGTTTCATCGTCAATAACAAGGTACAAGGGATACAGTAAACCTGAAGTGAAGCATCGGAATCTAAAACTGGACTCACAGGAGAGGTTCAAATCATAGGAAGTGAGAGTGTGCGTCCTCTTGTACTTAAGTCGGCATTGTGCCTTTTGTATTAAATTCGGATGCAATTTCTGTGTTTCATCGTCAATAACAAGGTACAAGGGATACAGTAAACCTGAAGTGAAGCGTCGGAATCTAAGACTGGACTCGCAGGAGAGGTTCAAATCATGGAAAGTAAGAGTGTCAGCCTCTTGTACATAAGTCGGTATTGTGCCTTTTGTATTAAATTCGGATATAATTTCTGTGTTTCATCGTCAACAAGAAGGTCCAAGGGATACAGTAAACCTGAAGTGAAGCATCGGAATTTAAAACTGGACTCACAGGAGATGTTCAAATCATAGAAAATTAGAGTGTCAGTCCACTTGTACTCAAGTCGGCATTGTGCCTTTTGAATTTAATTCCGATGCAATTTCTGTGTTTAGTCGTAATAAGAAGTCCCGAGGTATACAGTAAACCTGAAGTGAAGCATCGGAATCTAAAACTGGACTCACAGGAGCGGTTCAAATCATTAAAAGTTAGAGTGTCAGTCCTCTTGTACTTACGTCGGCTTTGTGCTTTTTGTATTAAATTCGGATGCAATTTCTTTGCTTCATCGTCAATAAGAAGGTCCAAGGGATTAAGGATACCTGAAGAGGAGCATCGGAATCTGACACTGGACTCACAGGAGAGGTTCAAATCATAGAAAGTTAGAGTGTCAGTCCTCTTGTACTTAAGTCGGCATTGTGCCTTTTGTATTAAATTCGGATGCAATTTCTGTGTTTCATCGTCAACAAGAAGGTCCAAGGTATACAGTAAACCTGAAGTGAAGCATCTTAATCTAAAACTGGACTCAAAGGAGAGGATCAAATTATAGAAAGTGAGAGTGTCAGTCGTCTTGAACTAAAGTCGGCATTGTGCCTTTTGTATTAAATTCGGATGCAATTTCTGTGTTTCATCGTCAATAGGAAGGTCGAAGGTATACAGTAAACCTGAAGTGAAGCATCAGAATCTAAATCTGGACTCACAGGAGAGGTTCAAATCATAGAAAGTTAGTGTGTCAGTCCTCTTGTACTTAAGTCGTCATTGTGCCTTTTGTATTAAATTCGGATGCTATTTCTGTGTTTTATCGTCCACAAGAAGGTCCAAGGTATACAGTAAACCTGAAGTGAAGCATCGGAATCTAAAACTGGACTCACAGGAGAGGTTCAAATCATAGAAAGTGAGAGTGTCAGTCCTCTTGTACTTCAGTCGGCATTGTGCCTTTTGTATTAAATTCGGATGCAATTTCTGTGTTTCATCGTCAATAGGAATGTCAAAGGTATACAGTAAACCTGATCTGAAGCATCGGATTCTAAAACTGGACTCACAGGAGAGGTTCAAATCATAGAAAGTTATAGTGTCAGTCCTCTTGTACTTAAGTCGGCATTGTGCCTTTTGAATTAAATTCCGATGCAATTTCTGTGTTTCATCGTCAATAAGAAGGTCCAAGGTACACAGTAAACCTGAAGTGAAGCATCGGAATCTAAAACTGGACTCACAGGAGAGGTTCAAATCATAGAAAGTTAGTGTGTCAGACCTCTTGTACTTAAGTCGGCATTGTTCCTTTTGAATTTAATTCCGATGCAATTTCTGTGTTTCATCGTCAATAAGAAGGTCCAAGGTATACAGTAAACCTGAAGTGAAGCATCGGAATCTAAAACTGGACTCACGGGAGAGGTTCAAATCATAGAAAGTTAGAGTGTCAGTCCTCTTGTACTTAAGTCTTCATTGTGCCTTTTGTATTAGATTCGGATGCAATATCTGTGCTTCTTCGTCAATAAGAAGGTCCAAGGGATTAAGGAAACCTGAAGTGAAGCATCGGAATCTGACACTGGACTCACAGGAGAGGATCAAATCATAGAAAGTTAGAGTGTCAGTCCTCTTATACTTAAGTCGGCATTGTGCCATTTGTATTAAAATTCGGATGCAATTTCTGTGTTTCATCGTCAATAAGAAGGTCCAAGGGATACAGTAAACCTGAAGTGAAGCATCGGAATCTAAAACTGGACTCACAGGAGCGGTTCAAATCATAGAAAGTGAGAGTATCAGTCCTCTTGTACCTAAGTCGGCATTGTGCCTTTTGTATTAAATTCGGATGCAATTTCTGTGTTTCATCGTCAATAAGAAGGTCCAAGGGATACAGTAAACCTGAAGTGAAGCGTCGGAATCTAAAACTGGACCCACAGGAGCGGTTCAAATCATAGAAAGTTAGAGTGTCAGTCCTCTTGTACTTAAGTCGGCATTGTGCCATTAGTACTAAATTCGGATGCAATTTCTGTGTTTCATCGTCAATAAGAAGGTCCAATGGATACAGTAGACCTGAAGTGAAGCATCGCAATCTAAAACTGGAGTCACAGGAAAGGTTCAAATCATAGAAACTTAGTCTTCTTGTACATAAGTCGGCATTGTGCTTTTTGAATTCAATTGCGATGCAATTTCTGTACCTCATCGTCAATAAGAAGGTCCAAGGTACACAGTAAACCTGAAGTGAAGCATCGGAAACTAAAACTGGACTCACAGGAGAGGTTCAAATAATAGAAAGTTGGAGTGTCGGTCCTCTTGTCCTTAAGTCGGCATTGTTTCTTTTGAATTTAATTCCTATGCAATTTCTGTGTTTCATCGTCAATAAGAAGGTCCAAGGTATACAGTAAACCCGAAGTGAAGCATCGGAATCTAAAACTGGACTCACAGGAGAGGTTCAGATCATAGAACGTTAGAGTGTCAGTCCTCTTGTACTTAAGTCGGCATTGTGATTTTTGTATTAAATTCAGATGCAATTTCTTTGTTTCATCGTCAATAAGAAGGTACAAGGGATACAGTAAACCTGAAGTGAAGCATCGGAATCTAAAACTGGACTCACAGGAGAGGTTCAAATCATAGAAAGTGAGAGTGTCAGTCCTCTAGTACTTAAGTCGGCATTGTGCCTTTTGTATTAAATTCGGATGCAATTTCTGTGTTTCATAGTCAATGAGAAGGTCCAAGGGATACAGTAAACCTGAAGTGAAGCATCGGAATCTAAAACTGGGCTCACGGGAGAGGTTCAAATCATAGAAAGTTAAAGAGTCAGTCCTCTTGTACTTAAGTCGGCATTGTGCCTTTTGTATTAAATTCGGATGCAATTTCTGTGCTTCATCGTCAATAAGAAGGTCCAAGGGATTAAGGAAACCTGAAGTGAAGCATCGGAATCTGACACTGGACTCACAGGAGAGGTTCAAATCACAAAGTTAGAGTGTCAGTCCTCTTATACTTAAGTCGGCATTGTGCCATTTGTATTAAATTCGGATGCAATTTCTGTGTTTCATCGTCAATAAGAAGGTCCAACGGATACAGTATACCTGAAGTGAAGCATCGGAATCTAATACTGGACTCACAGGAGAGGTTCAAATCATTAAAAGTTAGAGTGTCAGTCCTCTAGTACTTACGTCGGCTTTGTGACTTTTGTATTAAATTCGGATGCAATTTCTTTGCTTCATCGTCAATAAGAAGGTCCAAGGGATTAAGGAAACCTGAAGTGGGGCATCGGAATCTGACACTGGACTCACAGGAGAGGTTCAAATCATAGAAAGTTAGAGTGTCAGTCCTCTTGTACTTAAGTCGGCATTGTGCCTTTTGTATTAAATTCGGATGCTATTTCTGTGTTTCATCGTCAACAAGAAGGTCCAAGGTATACAGTAAACCTGAAGTGAAGCATCTTAATCTAAAACTGGACTCAAAGGAGAGGATCAAATTATAGAAAGTGAGAGTGTCAGTCGTCTTGAACTTAAGTCGGCATTGTGACTTTTGTATTAAATTCGGATGCAATTTCTGTGTTTCATCGTCAATAGGAAGGTCGAAGGTATACAGTAAACCTGAAGTGAAGCATCGGAATCTAAAACTGGACTCACAGGAGAGGTTCAAATCATAGAAAGTTAGTGTGTCAGTCCTCTTGTACTTAAGTCGTCATTGTGACTTTTGTATTAAATTCGGATGCTATTTCTGTGTTTCATCGTCCACAAGAAGGTCCAAGGTATACATTAAACCTGAAGTGAATCATCGGAATCTAAAACTGGACTCACAGGAGAGGTTCAAATCATAGAAAGTAAGAGTGTCAGTCCTCTTGTAATTCAGTCGGCATTGTGCCTATTGTATTAAATTCGGATGCAATTTCTGTGTTTCATCGTCAATAAGAAGGTCCAAGGGATACAGTAAACCTTAAGTGAAGCGTCGGAATCTAAAACTGGAGTCACAGGAAAGGTTCAAATCATAGAAACTTAGTCTTCTTGTACATAAGTCGGCATTGTGCTTTTTGAATTCAATTGCGATGCAATTTCTGTACCTCATCGTCAATAAGAAGGTCCAAGGTACACAGTAAATCTGAAGTGAAGCATCGGAAACTAAAACTGGACTCACAGGAGAGGTTCAAATAATAGAAAGTTGGAGTGTCGGTCCTCTTGTCCTTAAGTCGGCATTGTTTCTTTTGAATTTAATTCCTATGCAATTTCTGTGTTTCATCGTCAATAAGAAGGTCCAAGGTATACAGTAAACCCGAAGTGAAGCATCGGAATCTAAAACTGGACTCACAGGAGAGGTTCAAATCATAGAACGTTAGAGTGTCAGTCCTCTTGTACTTAAGTCGGCATTGAGCCTTTTGTATTAAATTCAGATGCAATTTCTTTGTTTCATCGTCAATAAGAAGGTACAAGGGATACAGTAAACCTGAAGTGAAGCATCGGAATCTAAAACTGGACTCACAGGAGAGGTTCAAATCATAGAAAGTGAGAGTGTCAGTCCTCTTGTACTTAAGTCGGCATTGTGCCTTTTGTATTAAATTCGGATGCAATTTCTGTGTTTCATAGTCAATGAGAAGGTCCAAGGGATACAGTAAACCTGAAGTGAAGCATCGGAATCTAAAACTGGGCTCACGGGAGAGGTTCAAATCATAGAAAGTTAAAGAGTCAGTCCTCTTGTACTTAAGTCGGCATTGTGCCTTTTGTATTAAATTCGGATGCAATTTCTGTGCTTCATCGTCAATAAGAAGGTCCAAGGGATTAAGGAAACCTGAAGTGAAGCATCGGAATCTGACACTGGACTCACAGGAGAGGTTCAAATCAGAAAGTTAGAGTGTCAGTCCTCTTATACTTAAGTCGGCATTGTGCCATTTGTATTAAATTCGGATGCAATTTCTGTGTTTCATCGTCAATAAGAAGGTCCAACGGATACAGTATACCTGAAGTGAAGCATCGGAATCTAATACTGGACTCACAGGAGAGGTTCAAATCATTAAAAGTTAGAGTGTCAGTCCTCTAGTACTTACGTCGGCGTTGTGACTTTTGTATTAAATTCGGATGCAATTTCTTTGCTTCATCGTCAATAAGAAGGTCCAAGGGATTAAGGAAACCTGAAGTGGGGCATCGGAATCTGACACTGGACTCACAGGAGAGGTTCAAATCATAGAAAGTTAGAGTGTCAGTCCTCTTGTACTTAGGTCGGCATTGTGCCTTTTGTATTAAATTCGGATGCTATTTCTGTGTTTCATCGTCAACAAGAAGGTCCAAGGTATACAGTAAACCTGAAGTGAAGCATCTTAATCTAAAACTGGACTCAAAGGAGAGGATCAAATTATAGAAAGTGAGAGTGTCAGTCGTCTTGAACTTAAGTCGGCATTGTGACTTTTGTATTAAATTCGGATGCAATTTCTGTGTTTCATCGTCAATAGGAAGGTCGAAGGTATACAGTAAACCTGAAGTGAAGCATCGGAATCTAAAACTGGACTCACAGGAGAGGTTCAAATCATAGAAAGTTAGTGTGTCAGTCCTCTTGTACTTAAGTCGTCATTGTGCCTTTTGTATTAAATTCGGATGCTATTTCTGTGTTTCATCGTCCACAAGAAGGTCCAAGGTATACATTAAACCTGAAGTGAATCATCGGAATCTAAAACTGGACTCACAGGAGAGGTTCAAATCATAGAAAGTAAGAGTGTCAGTCCTCTTGTAATTCAGTCGGCATTGTGCCTATTGTATTAAATTCGGATGCAATTTCTGTGTTTCATCGTCAATAAGAAGGTCCAAGGGATACAGTAAACCTTAAGTGAAGCGTCGGAATCTAAAACTGGACTCACAGGAGAGGTTGAAATCATAGAAAGTGAGAGTGTCATTCCTCTTGTACTTAAGTCGGCATTGTGTCTTTTGTTTTAAATTCGGATGCAATTTCCTTGTTTCATCGTCAATAAGAAGGTACAAGGGATACAGTAAACCTGAAGTGAAGCATCGGAATCTAAAACTGGACTCACAGGAGAGGTTCAAATCATAGAAAGTTAGAGTGTCAGTCCTCTTGCACTTAAGTCTGCATTGTGCCTTTTGTATTAAATTCGGATGCAATTTCTGTGTTTCATCGTCAATTAGAAGGTCCAAGGGATACAGTAAACCTGAAGTGAAGCATCGGAACCTAAAACTGGACTCACAGGAGAGGTTCAAATCATAGAAAGTGAGAGTGTCAGTCCTCTTGTACTTAAGTCGGCATTGTGCCTTTTGTATTAAATTCGGATGCAATTTCTTTGCTTCATCGTCAATAAGAAGGTCCAAGCGATTAAGGAAACCTGAAGTGAAGCATCGGAATCTGACACTGGACTCACAGGAGAGGTTCAAATCATAGCAAGATAGAGTGTCAGTCCTCTTACACTTAAGTCGGCATTGTGCCTTTTGTATTAAATTCGGATGCAATTTCTGTGTTTCATCGTCAATAAGAAGGTCCAAGAGATACAGTAAACCTGAAGTGAAGCATCGGAATCTAAAACTGGACTCAAAGGAGAGGATCAAATTATAGAAAGTGAGAGTGTCAGTCGTCTTGAACTTAAGTCGGCATTGTGCTTTTGTATTAAATTCGGATGCAATATCTGTGTTTCATCGTCAATAGGAAGGTCGAAGGTATACAGTAAACCTGAAGTGAAGCATCGGAATCTAAATCCTGACTCACAGGAGAGGTTCAAATCATTGAAAGTTAGAGTGTCAGTCCTCTTGTACTTAAGTCGGCATTGTGCCTTTTGCATTAAATTCGGATGCTATTTCTGTGTTTCATCGGCAATAAGAAGGTCCAAGGTATACAGTAAACCTGAAGTGAAACATCGGAATCTAAAAGTGAACTCACAGGAGAGGTTCAAATCATAGAAAGTGAGAGTGTCAGTCCTCTTGTACTTCGGTCGGCATTGTGCCTTTTGTATTAAATTCGGATGCAATTTCTTTGTTTCATCGTCAATAGGAAGGTCGAAGGTATACAGTAAACCTGGACTGAAGCACCGGAATCTAAAACTGGGCTCACAGGAGAGGTTCAAATCATAGAAGGTTATGGTGTCAGTCCTCTTGTACTTAAGTCGGCATTGTGCCTTTTGTATTAAATTCGGATGCAATTTCTGTGTCTCATCGTCAATAAGAAGGTCCAAGGTATACAGTAACCTGAAGTGAAGCTTCGGAATGTAAAACGGGACTCACAGGAGAGGTTCAAATCATGGAAAGTCAGAGTGTCAGTCCTCTTGCACTTAAGTCGGCATTGTGCCTTTTGTATTAAATTCGGATGCAATTTCTGTGTTTCATCGTCAATAACAAGGTACAAGGGATACAGTAAACCTGAAGTGAAGCATCGGAATCTAAAACTGGACTCACAGGAGAGGTTCAAATCATAGGAAGTGAGAGTGTGCGTCCTCTTGTACTTAAGTCGGCATTGTGCCTTTTGTATTAAATTCCGATGCAATTTCTGTGTTTCATCGTCAATAAAAAGCTCCAAGGGATACAGTAAACCTGAAGTGAAGCGTCGGAATCTAAAACTGGACTCGCAGGAGAGGTTCAAATCATAGAAAGTAAGAGTGTCAGCCTCTTGTACATAAGTCGGTATTGTGCCTTTTGTATTAAATTCGGATATAATTTCTGTGTTTCATCGTCAACAAGAAGGTCCAAGGGATACAGTAAACCTGAAGTGAAGCATCGGAATTTAAAACTGGACTCAAAGGAGATGTTCAAATCATAGAAAATTAGAGTGTCAGTCCACTTGTACTCAAGTCGGCATTGTGTTTTTTGAATTTAATTCCGATGCAATTTCTGTGTTTAGTCGTAATAAGAAGTCCCGAGGTATACAGTAAACCTGAAGTGAAGCATCGGAATCTAAAACTGGACTCACAGGAGCGGTTCAAATCATAGAAAGTTAGAGTGTCAGTCCTCTTGTACTTAAGTCGGCATTGTGCCTTTTGTATTAAATTCGGATGCAATTTCTGTGTTTCATCGTCAATAAGAAGGTCCAAGGGATACAGTAACCCTGAAGTGAAGCATTGGAATCTAAAACTGGACTCACAGGAGAGGTTCAAATCATTGAAAGTGCGAGTGTCAGTCCCCTTGTACTTAAGTCGGCATTGTGCCTTTTGTATTAAATTCGGATACAATTTCTGTGTTTCATCGTTAATAAGAAGGTCCAAGGGATACAGTAAACCTGAAGTGAAGCATTGGAATCTAAAACTGTACTCAAAGGAAAAGTTCAAATCATAGAAAGTTAGAGTGTCAGTCCTCTTGTACTTAAGTCGGCATTGTGCCTTTTGTATTAAATTCGGATGCAATTTTTTTGTTTCATCGTCAATAAGATGGTGCGAGGGATACAGTAAACCTGACCTGAAGCATCGGAATCTCAAACTGGACTCACAGGAGAGGTACAAATCATAGAAAGTGAGAGTGTCAGTCCTCTTTTACTTAAGTCGGCATGGTGCCTTTTGGATTATATTCGGATGCAATTTCTGTGTTTCATCGTCAATAAGAGTTTCCAAGGGATACAGTAAACCTGAAGTGAAGCATCGGAATCTAAAACTGGACTCACGGGAGAGGTTCAAATTATTAAAAGTTAGAGTGTCAGTCCTCTTGTACTTACGTCGGCTTTGTGCCTTTTGTATTAAATTCGGATGCAATTTCTTTGCTTCATCGTCAATAAGAAGGTCCAAGGGATTAAGGAAACCTGAAGTGGAGCATCGGAATCTGACACTGGACTCACAGGAGAGGTTCAAATCATAGAAAGTTAGAGTGTCAGTTCTCTTGTACTTAAGTCGGCATTGTGCCTTTTGTATTGAATTCGGATGCTATTTCTGTGTTTCATCGTCAACAAGAAGGTCCAAGGTATACAGTAAACCTGAAGTGAAGCATCTTAATCTAAAACTGGACTCAAAGGAGAGGATCAAACTATAGAAAGTGAGAGTGTCAGTCGTCTGAACTTAAGTCGGCATTGTGCCTTTTGTATAAAATTCGGATCCAATTTCTGTGTTTCATCGTCAATAGGAAGGTCGAAGGTATACAGTAAACCTGAAGTGAAGCATCGGAATCTAAATCTGGACTCACAGGAGAGGTTCAAATCATAGAAAGTTAGTGTGTCAGTCCTCTTGTACTTAAGTCGTCATTGTGCCTTTTGTATTAAATTCGGATGCTATTTCTGTGTTTCATCGTCCACAAGAAGGTCCAAGGTATACAGTAAACCTGAAGTGAAGCATCGGAATCTAAAACTGGACTCACAGGAGAGGTTCAAATCATAGAAAGTAAGAGTGTCAGTCCTCTTGTACTTCAGTCGGCATTGTGCCTATTGTATTAAATTCGGATGCAGATTCTGTGTTTCATCGTCAATAAGAAGGTCCAAGGGATACAGTAAACCTTAAGTGAAGCGTCGGAATCTAAAACTGGACTCACAGGAGAGGTTCAAATCATAGAAAGTGAGAGTGTCATTCCTCTTGTACTTAAGTCGGCATTGTGTCATTTATTTTAAATTCGGATGCAATTTCCTTGTTTCATCGTCAATAAGAAGGTACAAGGGATACAGTAAACCTTAAGTGAAGCATCGGAATCTAAAACTGGACTCACAGGAGAGGTTCAAATCATAGAAAGTTAGAGTGTCAGTCCTCTTGCACTTAAGTCTGCATTGTGCCTTTTGTATTAAATTCGGATGCAATTTCTGTGTTTCATCGTCAATTAGAAGGTCCAAGGGATACAGTAAACCTGAAGTGAAGCATCGGAATCTAAAACTGGACCCACAGGAGAGGTTCAAATCATAGGAAGTTAGAGTGTCAGTCCTCTTGTACTTAAGTCGGCATTGTACCTGTTGTATTAAATTCGTATGCAAAATCTGTGCTTCATCGTCAATAAGAAGGTCCAAGGTATTAAGGAAACCTGAAGTGAAGCATCGGAATCCGACACTGGACTCACAGGAGAGGTTCAAATCATAGAAAGTTAGAGTGTCAGTCCTCTTATACTTAAGTCGGCATTGTGCCATTTGTATTAAATTCGGATCGTCAATAAGAAGGTCCAAGGGATACAGTAAACCTGAAGTGAAGCATCGGAACCTAAATCTGACTCACAGGAGAGGTTAAAATCATAGAAAGTGAGAGTGTCAGTCCTCTTGTACTTAAGTCGGCATTGTGCCTTTTGTATTGAATTCCGATGCAATTTCTTTGCTTCCTCGTCAATAAGAAGGTCCAACCGATTAAGGAAACCTGAAGTGAAGCATCGGAATCTGACACTGGACTCACAGGAGAGGTTCAAATCATAGTAAGATAGAGTGTCAGTCCTCTTACACTTAAGTCGGCATTGTGCCTTTTGTATTAAATTCGGATGCAATTTCTGTGTTTCATCGTCAATAAGAAGGTCCAAGAGATACAGTAAACCTGAAGTGAAGCATCGGAATCTAAAACTGGACTCAAAGGAGAGGATCAAATTATAGAAAGTGAGATAGTCAGTCGTCTTGAACTTACGTCGGCATTGTGCCTTTTGTATTAAATTCGGATGCAATATCTGTGTCTCATCGTCAGTAGGAAGGTCGAAGGTATACAGTAAACCTGAAGTGAAGCATCGGAATCTAAAACTGGACTCACAGGAGCGGTTCAAATCATAGAAAGTGAGAGTATCAATCCTCTTGTACCTAAGTCGGCATTGTGCCTTTTGTATTAAATTCGGATGCAATTTCTGTGTTTCATCGTCAATAAGAAGGTCCAAGGGATACAGTAAACCTGAAGTGAAGCGTCGGAATCTAAAACTGGACCCACAGGAGCGGTTCAAATCATAGAAAGTTGGAGTGTCAGTCCTCTTGTACTTAAGTCGGCATTGTGCCATTAGTACTAAATTCGGATGCAATTTCTGTGTTTCATCGTCAATAAGAAGGTCCAATGGATACAGTAGACCTGAAGTGAAGCATCGCAATCTAAAACTGGAGTCACAGGAAAGGTTCAAATCATAGAAAGTTAGTCAGTCTTCTTGTACATAAGTCGGCATTGTGCTTTTTGAATTCAATTGCGATGCAATTTCTGTACCTCATCGTCAATAAGAAGGTCCAAGGTACACAGTAAACCTGAAGTGAGGCATCGGAAACTAAAACTGGACTCACAGGAGAGGTTCAAATAATAGAAAGTTGGAGTGTCGGTCCTCTTGTCCTTAAGTCGGCATTGTTTCTTTTGAATTTAATTCCTATGCAATTTCTGTGTTTCATCGTCAATAGGAAGGTCCAAGGTATACAGTAAACCCGAAGTGAAGCATCGGAATCTAAAACTGGACTCACAGGAGAGGTTCAAATCATAGAACGTTAGAGTGTCAGTCCTCTTGTACTTAAGTCGGCATTGTGCCTTTTGTATTAAATTCAGATGCAATTTCTTTGTTTCATCGTCAACAAGAAGGTACAAGAGATACAGTAAACCTGAAGTGAAGCATCGGAATCTAAAACTGGGCTCACGGGAGAGGTTCAAATCATAGAAAGTTAAAGAGTCAGTCCTCTTGTACTTAAGTCGGCATTGTGCCTTTTGTATTAAATTCGGATGCAATTTCTGTGCTTCATCGTCAATAAGAAGGTCCAAGGGATTAAGGAAACCTGCAGTGAAGCATCGGAATCTGACACAGGACTCACAGGAGACGTTCAAATCAGAAAGTTAGAGTGTCAGTCCTCTTATACTTAAGGCGGCATTGTGCCATTTGTATTAAATTCGGATGCAATTTCTGTGTTTCATCGTCAATAAGAAGGTCCAAGGGATACAGTAAACCTGAAGTGAAGCATCGGAATCTAATACTGGACTCACAGGAGAGGTTCAAATCATTAAAAGTTAGAGTGTCAGTCCTCTTGTACTTACGTCGGCTTTGTGCCTTTTGTATTAAATTCGGATGCAATTTCTTTGCTTCATCGTCAATAAGAAGGTCCAAGGGATTAAGGAAACCTGAAGTGGAGCATGGGAATCTGACACTGGACTCACAGGAGATTTTCAAATCATAGAAAGTTAGAGTGTCAGTCCTCTTGTACTTAAGTCGGCATTGTGCCTTTTGTATTAAATTCGGATGCTATTTCTGTGTTTCATCGTCAACAAGAAGGTCCAAGGTATACAGTAAACCTGAAGTGAAGCATCGGAATCTAAAACTGGACTCACAGGAGAGGTTCAAATCATAGAAAGTGAGAGTGTCAGTCCTCTTGTACTTCAGTCGGCATTGTGCCTTTTGTATTAAATTCGGATGCAATTTCTGTGTTTCATCGTCAATAGGAAGGTCAAAGGTATACAGTAAACCTGATCTGAAGCATCGGAATCCAAAACTGGACTCACAGGAGAGGTTCAAATCATAGAAAGTTATAGTGTCAGTCCTCTTGTACTTAAGTCGGCATTGTGCCTTTTGAATTAAATTCCGATGCAATTTCTGTGTTTCATCGTCAATAAGAAGGTCCAAGGTACACAGTAAACCTGAAGTGAAGCATCGGAATCTAAAACTGGACTAACAGGAGAGGTTCAAATCATAGAAAGTTAGTGTGTCAGTCCTCTTGTACTTAAGTCGGCATTGTGCCTTTTGAATTTAATTCCGATGCAAATTCTGTGTTTCATCGTCAATAAGAAGGTCCAAGGTATACAGTAAACCTCAAGTGAAGCATCGGAATCTAAAACTGGACTCACAGGAGAGGTTCAAATCATAGAAAGTTAGAGTGTCAGTCCTCTTGTACTTAAGTCGGCATTGTGCCATTTGTATTAAATTCGGATGCAATTTCTGTGTTTCATCGTCAATAAGAAGGTCCAAGGGATACAGTAAACCTGAAGTGAAGCGTGGGACCTAAAACTGGACTCACAGGAGCGGTTCAAATCATAGAAAGTTAGAGTGTCAGTCCTCTTGTACTTAAGTCGGCATTGTGCCTTTTGTATTAAATTCGGATGCAATTTCTGTGTTTCATCGTCAATAGGAAGGTCAAAGGTATACATTAAACCTGAACTGAAGCATCGGAATCTAAAACTGGACTCACAGGAGAGGTTCAAATCATAGAAAGTTATAGTGTCAGTCCTCTTGTACTTAAGTCGGCATTGTGCCTTTTGAATTAAATTCCGATGCAATTTCTGTGTTTCATCGTCAATAAGAAGGTCCAAAGTACACAGTAAACCTGAAGTGAAGCATCGGAATCTAAAACTGGACTCACAGGAGAGGTTCAAATCATAGAAAGTTAGTGTGTCAGTCCTCTTGTACTTAAGTCATCATTGTGCCTTTTGAATTTAATTCCGATGCAATTTCTGTGTTTCATCGTCAATAAGAAGGTCCAAGGTATACAGTAAACCTGAAGTGAAGCATCAGAATCTAAAACTGGACTCACAGGAGAGGTTCAAATCATAGAAAGTGAGAGTGTCAGTCCTATTGTTATTAAGTCGGCATTGTGCCTTTTGGATTATATTCGGATGCAATTACTGTGTTTCATCGTCAATAAGAGTTTCCAAGGGATACAGTAAACCTGAAGTGAAGCATCGGAATCTAAAACTGGACTCAAAGGAGAGGATCAAATTATAGAAAGTGAGAGTGTCAGTCGTCTTGAACTTAGGTCGGCATTGTGCCTTTTGTATTAAAGTCGGATGCAATATCTGTGTGTCATCGTCAGTGGGAAGGTCGAAGGTATACAGTAAACCTGAAGTGAAGCATCGGAATCTAAAACTGGACTCACTGGAGCGGTTCAAATCATAGAAAGTGAGAGTGTCAGTCCTCTTGTACCTAAGTCGGCATTGTGCCTTTTGTATTAAATTCGGATGCAATATCTGTGCTTCTTCGTCAATAAGAAGGTCCAAGGGATTAAGGAAACCTGAAGTGAAGCATCGGAATCTGACACTGGACTCACAGGAGAGGATCAAATCATAGAAAGTTAGAGTGTCAGTCCTCTTATACTTAAGTCGGCATTGTGCCATTTGTATTAAAGTCGGATGCAAATTCTGTGTTTCATCGTCAATAAGAAGGTCCAAGGGATACAGTTAACCTGAAGTGAAGCATCGGAATCTAAAACTGGACTCAGAGGAGAGGATCAAATTATAGAAAGTGAGAGTGTCAGTCGTCTTGAACTTAAGTCGGCATTGTGCCTTTTGTATTAAATTCGGATGCAATATCTGTGTGTCATCGTCAGTAGGAAGGTCGAAGGTATACAGTAAACCTGAAGTGAAGCATCGGAATCTAAAACTGGACTCACAGGAGCGGTTCAAATCATAGAAAGTGAGAGTGTCAGTCCTCTTGTACCTAAGTCGGCATTGTGCCTTTTGTATTAAATTCGGATGCAATTTCTGTGTTTCATCGTCAATAAGAAGGTCCAAGGGATACAGTAAACCTGAAGTGAAGCGTCGGAATCTAAAACTGGACCCACAGGAGCGGTTCAAATCATAGAAAGTTAGAGTGTCAGTCCTCTTGTACTTAAGTCGGCATTGTGCCATTAGTACTAAATTCGGATGCAATTTCTGTGCCTCATCGTCAACAAGAAGGTCCAGGGTACACAGTAAACCTGAAGTGAAGCATCGGAAACTAAAACTGGACTCACAGGAGAGGTTCAAATTATAGAAAGTTGGAGTGTCAGTCCTCTTGTCCTTAAGTC
Organism: Schistocerca serialis cubense; assembly: GCF_023864345.2. Classification (NCBI taxonomy): domain Eukaryota; kingdom Metazoa; phylum Arthropoda; class Insecta; order Orthoptera; family Acrididae; genus Schistocerca; species Schistocerca serialis. The sequence goes on from NC_064641.1 coordinate 936,275,171, forward strand.
GGCATTGTTTCTTTTGAATTTAATTCCTATGCAATTTCTGTGCTTCATCGTCAATAAGAAGGTCCAAGGGATTAAGGAAACCTGAAGTGGAGCATCGGAATCTGACACTGGACTCACAGGAGAGGTTCAAATCAAAAAAAGTTAGAGTGTCAGTCCTCTTGTACTTAAGTCGGCATTGTGCCTTTTGTATTAAATTCAGATGCTATTTCTGTGTTTCATCGTCAACAAGAAGGTCCAAGGTATACAGTAAACCTGAAGTGGAGCATCTTAATCTAAAACTGGACTCAAAGGAGAGGATCAAATTATAGAATGTGAGAGTGTCAGTCGTCTTGAACTTAAGTCGGCATTGTGCCTTTTGTATTAAATTCGGATGCAATTTCTGTGTTTCATCGTCAATAGGAAGGTCGAAGGTATACAGTAAACCTGAAGTGAAGCATCGGAATCTCAATCTGGACTCACAGGAGAGGTTCAAATCATAGAAAGTTAGTGTGTCAGTCCTCTTGTACTTAAGTCGTCATTGTGCCTTTTGTATTAAATTCGGATGCTATTTCTGTGATTCATCGTCCACAAGAAGGTCCAAGGTATACAGTAAACCTGAAGTGAAGCATCGGAATCTAAAACTGGACTCACAGGAGAGGTTCAAATCATAGAAAGTGAGAGTGTCTGTCCTCTTGTACTTCAGTCGGCATTGTGCCTTTTGTATTAAATTCCGATGCAATTTCTGTGTTTCATCGTCAATAAGAAGCTCCAAGGGATGCAGTAAACCTGAAGTGAAGCGTCGGAATCTAAAACTGGACACGCAGGAGAGGTTCAAATCATAGAAAGTAAGAGTTTCAGCCTCCTGTACATAAGTCGGTATTGTGCCTTTTGTATTAAATTCGGATACAATTTCTGTGTTTCATCGTCAACAAGAAGGTCCAAGGGATACAGTAAACCTGAAGTGAAGCATCGGAATTTAAAACTGGACTCACAGGAGATGTTCAAATCATAGAAAATTAGAGTGTCAGTCCACTTGTACTCAAGTCGGCATTGTAGCTTTTGAATTTAATTCCGATGCAATTTCTGTGTTTAGTCGTAATAAGAAGTCCCGAGGTATACAGTAAACCTGAAGTGAAGCATCTTAATCTAAAACTGGACTCAAAGGAGAGGATCAAATTATAGAAAGTGAGAGTGTCAGTCGTCTTGAACTTAAGTCGGCATTGTGCCTTTTGTATTAAATTCGGATGCAATTTCTGTGTTTCATCGTCAATAGGAGGGTCGAAGGTTTACAGTAAACCTGAAGTGAAGCATCGGAATCTAAAACTGGACTCACAGGAGAGGTTCAAATCATAGAAAGTGAGAGTGTCAGTCCTCTTGTACTTCAGTCGGCATTGTGCCTTTTGTATTAAATTCGGATGCAATTTCTGTGTCTCATCGTCAATAGGAAGGTCAAAGGTATACAGTAAACATGATCTGAAGCATCGGAATCCAAAACTGGACTCACAGGAGAGGTTCAAATCATAGAAAGTTATAGTGTCAGTCCTCTTGTACTTAAGTCGGCATTGTGCCTTTTGAATTAAATTCCGATGCAATTTCTGTGTTTCATCGTCAATAAGAAGGTCCAAGGTACACAGTAAACCTGAAGTGAAGCATCGGAATCTAAAACTGGACTAACAGGAGAGGTTCAAATCATAGTAAGTTAGTGTGTCAGTCCTCTTGTACTTAAGTCGGCATTGTGCCTTTTGAATTTAATTCCGATGCAAATTCTGTGTTTCATCGTCAATAAGAAGGTCCAAGGTATACAGTAAACCTGAAGTGAAGCATCGGAATCTAAAACTGGACTCACAGGAGAGGTTCAAATCATAGAAAGTTAGAGTGTCAGTCCTCTTGTACTTAAGTCGGCATTGTGCCATTTGTATTAAATTGAGATGCAATTTCTGTGTTTCATCGTCAACAAGAAGGTCCAACGGATACAGTAAACCTGAAGTGAAGCGTCGGGACCTAAAACTGGACTCACAGGAGCGGTTCAAATCATAGAAAGTAAGAGTGTCAGTCCTCTTGTACTTCAGTCGGCATTGTGCCTTTTGTATTAAATTCGGATGCAATTTCTGTGTTTCATCGTCAATAGGAAGGTCAAAGGTATACAGTAAACCTGAACTGAAGCATCGGAATCTAAAACTGGACTCACAGGAGAGGTTCAAATCATAGAAAGTTATAGTGTCAGTCCTCTTGTACTTAAGTCGGCATTGTGCCTTTTGAATTAAATTCCGATGCAATTTCTGTGTTTCATCGTCAATAAGAAGGTCCAAAGTACACAGTAAACCTGAAGTGAAGCATCGGAATCTAAAGCTGGACTCACAGGAGAGGTTCAAATCATAGAAAGTTAGTGTGTCAGTCCTCTTGTACTTAAGTCATCATTGTGCCTTTTGAATTTAATTCCGATGCAATTTCTGTTTTTCATCGTCAATAAGAAGGTCCAAGGTATACAGTAAACCTGAAGTGAAGCATCAGAATCTAAAACTGGACTCACAGGAGAGGTTCAAATCATAGAAAGTTAGAGTGTCAGTCCTCTTGTACTTAAGTCGGCATTGTGCGATTTGTATTAAATTCGGATGCAATTTCTGTGTTTCATCGTCAATAACAAGGTCCAAGGGATACAGTAAACCTGAAGTGAAGCGTCGGGACCTAAAACTGGACTCACAGGAGCGGTTCAAATCATAGAAAGTTAGAGTGTCAGTCCTCTTGTACTTAAGTCGGAATTGTGCCTTTTGTATTAAATTCGGATGCAATTTCTGTGTTTCATCGTCAATAAGAAGGTCCAAGGGATACAGTAAACCTGAAGTGAAGCGTCGGAATCTAAAACTGTACTCACAGGAAAGGTTCAAATCATAGAAAGTTTGTCAGTCTTCTTGTACTTAAGTCGGCATTGTGCTTTTTGAATTCAATTGCGATGCAATTTCTGTGCCTCATTGTCAATAAGAAGGTCCAAGGTACACAGTAAACCTGAAGTGAAACATCGGAATCTAAAACTGGACTCACAGGAGAGGTTCAAATCATAGAAAGTGAGAGTGTCAGTCGTCTTGAACTTAAGTCGGCATTGTGCCTTTTGTATTAAATTCGGATGCAATATCTGTGTGTCATCGTCAGTAGGAAGGTCGAAGGTATACAGTAAACCTGAAGTGAAGCATCTGAATCTAAAACTGGACTCACAGGAGCGGTTCAAATCATAGAAAGTGAGAGTGTCAGTCCTCTTGTACCTAAGTCGGCATTGTGCCTTTTGTATTAAATTCGGATGCAATATCTGTGCTTCTTCGTCAATAAGAAGGTCCAAGGGATTAAGGAAACCTGAAGTGAAGCAACGGAATCTGACACTGGACTCACAGGAGAGGATCAAATCATAGAAAGTTAGAGTGTCAGTCCTCTTATACTTAAGTCGGCATTGTGCCATTTGTATTAAAGTCGGATGCAATTTCTGTGTTTCATCGTCAATAAGAAGGTCCAAGGGATACAGTTAACCTGAAGTGAAGCGTCGGAATCTAAAACTGGACCCACAGGAGCGGTTAAAATCATAGAAAGTTAGAGTGTCAGTTTTCTTGTACTTAAGTCGGCATTGTGCCATTAGTACTAAATTCGGATGCAATTTCTGTGCCTCATCGTCAATAAGAAGGTCCAAGGTACACAGTAAACCTGAAGTGAAGCATCGGAAACTAAAACTGGACTCACAGGAGAGGTTCAAATTATAGAAAGTTGGAGTGTCAGTCCTCTTGTCCTTAAGTCGGCATTGTTTCTTTTGAATTTAATACCTATGCAATTTCTGTGCTTCATCGTCAATAAGAAGGTCCAAGGGATTAAGGAAACCTGAAGTGGAGCATCGGAATCTGACACTGGACTCACAGGAGAGGTTCACATCATAAAAAGTTAGAGTGTCAGTCCTCTTGTACTTAAGTCGGCATTGTGCCTTTTGTATTAAATTCAGATGCTATTTCTGTGTTTCATCGTCAACAAGAAGGTCCAAGGTATACAGTAAACCTGAAGTGAAGCATCTTAATCTAAAACTGGACTCAAAGGAGAGGATCAAATTATAGAATGTGAGAGTGTCAGTCGTCTTGAACTTAAGTCGGCATTGTGCCTTTTGTATTAAATTCGGATGCAATTTCTGTGTTTCATAGTCAATAGGAAGGTCGAAGGTATACAGTAAACCTGAAGTGAAGCATCGGAATCTAAATCTGGACTCACAGGAGAGGTTCAAATCATAGAAAGTTAGTGTGTCAGTCCTCTTGTACTTAAGTCGTCATTGTGCCTTTTGTGTTAAATTCGGATGCTATTTCTGTGTTTCATCGTCCACAAGAAGGTCCAAGGTATACAGTAAACCTGAAGTGAAGCATCGGAATCTAAAACTGGACTCACAGGAGAGGTTCAAATCATAGAAAGTGAGAGTGTCTGTCCTCTTGTACTTCAGTCGGCATTGTGCCTTTTGTATTAAATTCCGATGCAATTTCTGTGTTTCATCGTCAATAAGAAGCTCCAAGGGATACAGTAAACCTGAAGTGAAGCGTCGGAATCTAAAACTGGACTCGCAGGAGAGGTTCAAATCATAGAAAGTAAGAGTTATAGCCTCCTGTACATAAGTCGGTATTGTGCCTTTTGTATTAAATTCGGATACAATTTCTGTGTTTCATCGTCAACAAGAAGGTCCAAGGGATACAGTAAACCTGAAGTGAAGCATCGGAATTTAAAACTGGACTCACAGGAGATGTTCAAATCATAGAAAATTAGAGTGTCAGTCCACTTGTACTCAAGTCGGCATTGTAGCTTTTGAATTTAATTCCGATGCAATTTCTGTGTTTAGTCGTAATAAGAAGTCCCGAGGTATACAGTAAACCTGAAGTGAAGCATCGGAATCTAAAACTGGACTCACAGGAGCGGTTCAAATCATAGAAAGTTAGAGTGTCAGTCCTCTTGTACTTAAGTCGGCATTGTGCCTTTTGTATTAAATTCGGATGCAATTTCTGTGTTTCATCGTCAATAAGAAGGTCCAAGGGATACAGTAACCCTGAAGTGAAGCATTGGAATCTAAAACTGGACTCACAGGAGAGGTTCAAATCATTGAAAGTGCGAGTGTCAGTCCCCTTGTACTTAAGTCGGCATTGTGCCTTTTGTATTAAATTCGGATGCAATTTCTGTCTTTCATCGTTAATAAGAAGGTCCAAGGGATACAGTAAACCTGAAGTGAAGCATCGGAATCTAAAACTGTACTCACAGGAAAAGTTCAAATCATAGAAAGTTAGAGTGTCAGTCCTCTTGTACTTAAGTCGGCATTGTGCCTTTTGTATTAAATTCGGATGCAATTTTTTTGTTTCATCGTCAATAAGATGGTGCGAGGGATACAGTTAACCTGACCTGAAGCATCGGAATCTCAAACTGGACTCACAGGAGAGGTACAAATCATAGAAAGTGAGAGTGTCAGTCCTCTTTTACTTAAGTCGGCATGGTGCCTTTTGGATTATATTCGGATGCAATTTCTGTGTTTCATCGTCAATAAGAGTTTCCAAGGGATACAGTAAACCTGAAGTGAAGCATCGGAATCTAAAACTGGACTCACGGGAGAGGTTGAAATCATTAAAAGTTAGAGTGTCAGTCCTCTTGTACTTACGTCGGCTTTGTGCCTTTTGTATTAAATTCGGATGCAATTTCTTTGCTTCATCGTCAATAAGAAGGTCCAAGGGATTAAGGAAACCTGAAGTGGAGCATCGGAATCTGACACTGGACTCACAGGAGAGGTTCAAATCATTGAAAGTTAGAGTGTCAGTCCTCTTGTACTTAAGTCGGCATTGTGCCTTTTGTATTGAATTCGGATGCTATTTCTGTGTTTCATCGTCAACAAGAAGGTCCAAGGTATACAGTAAACCTGAAGTGAAGCATCTTAATCTAAAACTGGACTCAAAGGAGAGGATCAAACTATAGAAAGTGAGAGTGTCAGTCGTCTGAACTTAAGTCGGCATTGTGCCTTTTGTATTAAATTCGGATGCAATTTCTGTGTTTCATCGTCAATAGGAAGGTCGAAGGTATTCAGTAAACCTGAAGTCAACCATCGGAATCTAAATCTGGACTCACAGGAGAGGTTCAAATCATAGAAAGTTAGTGTGTCAGTCCTCTTGTACTTAAGTCGTCATTGTGCCTTTTGTATTAAATTCGGATGCTATTTCTGTGTTTCATCGTCCACAAGTAGGTCCAAGGTATACAGTAAACCTGAAGTGAAGCATCGGAATCTAAAACTGGACTCACAGGAGAGGTTCAAGTCATAGAAAGTAAGAGTGTCAGTCCTCTTGTACTTAAGTCGGCATTGTGCCATTAGTACTAAATTCGGATGCAATTTCTGTGCCTCATCGTCAATAAGAAGGTCCAAGGTACACAGTAAACCTGAAGTGAAGCATCGGAAACTAAAACTGGACTCACAGGAGAGGTTCAAATTATAGAAAGTTGGAGTGTCAGTCCTCTTGTCCTTAAGTCGGCATTGTTTCTTTTGAATTTAATACCTATGCAATTTCTGTGCTTCATCGTCAATAAGAAGGTCCAAGGGATTAAGGAAACCTGAAGTGGAGCATCGGAATCTGACACTGGACTCACAGGAGAGGTTCAAATCATAAAAAGTTAGAGTGTCAGTCCTCTTGTACTTAAGTCGGCATTGTGCCTTTTGTATTAAATTCAGATGCTATTTCTGTGTTTCATCGTCAACAAGAAGGTCCAAGGTATACAGTAAACCTGAAGTGAAGCATCTTAATCTAAAACTGGACTCAAAGGAGAGGATCAAATTATAGAATGTGAGAGTGTCAGTCGTCTTGAACTTAAGTCGGCATTGTGCCTTTTGTATTAAATTCGGATGCAATTTCTGTGTTTCATCGTCAATAGGAAGGTCGAAGGTATACAGTAAACCTGAAGTGATGCATCGGAATCTAAATCTGGACTCACAGGAGAGGTTCAAATCATAGAAAGTTAGTGTGTCAGTCCTCTTGTACTTAAGTCGTCATTGTGCCTTTTGTATTAAATTCGGATGCTATTTCTGTGTTTCATCGTCCACAAGAAGGTCCAAGGTATACAGTAAACCTGAAGTGAAGCATCGGAATCTAAAACTGGACTCACAGGAGAGGTTCAAATCATAGAAAGTGAGAGTGTCTGTCCTCTTGTACTTCAGTCGGCATTGTGCCTTTTGTATTAAATTCCGATGCAATTTCTGTGTTTCATCGTCAATAAGAAGCTCCAAGGGATACAGTAAACCTGAAGTGAAGCGTCGGAATCTAAAACTGGACTCGCAGGAGAGGTTCAAATAATAGAAAGTAAGAGTTTCAGCCTCCTGTACATAAGTCGGTATTGTGCCTTTTGTATTAAATTCGGATACAATTTCTGTTTTTCATCGTCAACAAGAAGGTCCAAGGGATACAGTAAACCTGAAGTGAAGCATCGGAATTTAAAACTGGACTCACAGGAGATGTTCAAATCATAGAAAATTAGAGTGTCAGTCCACTTGAACTCAAGTCGGCTTGTAGCTTTTGAATTTAATTCCGATGCAATTTCTGTGTTTAGTCGTAATAAGAAGTCCCGAGGTATACAGTAAACCTGAAGTGAAGCATCGGAATCTAAAACTGGACTCACAGGAGCGGTTCAAATCATAGAAAGTTAGAGTGTCAGTCCTCTTGTACTTAAGTCGGCATTGTGCCTTTTGTATTAAATTCGGATGCAATTTCTGTGTTTCATCGTCAATAAGAAGGTCCAAGGGATACAGTAACCCTGAAGTGAAGCATTGGAATCTAAAACTGGACTCACAGGAGAGGTTCAAATCATTGAAAGTGCGAGTGTCAGTCCCCTTGTACTTAAGTCGGCATTGTGCCTTTTGTATTAAATTCGGATGCAATTTCTGTGTTTCATCGTTAATAAGAAGGTCCAAGGGATACAGTAAACCTGAAGTGTAGCATCGGAATCTAAAACTGTACTCACAGGAAAAGTTCAAATCATAGAAAGTTGGAGTGTCAGTCCTCTTGTACTTAAGTCGGCATTGTGCCTTTTGTATTAAATTCGGATGCAATTTTTTTGTTTCATCGTCAATAAGATGGTGCGAGGGATACAGTTAACCTGACCTGAAGCATCGGAATCTGAAACTGGACTCACAGGAGAGGTACAAATCATAGAAAGTGAGAGTGTCAGTCCTCTTTTACTTAAGTCGGCATTGTGCCTTTTGGATTATATTCGGATGCAATTTCTGTGTTTCATCGTCAATAAGAGTTTCCAAGGGATACAGTAAGCCTGAAGTGAAGCATCGGAATCTAAAACTGGACTCACGGGAGAGGTTCAAATCATTAAAAGTTAGAGTGTCAGTCCTCTTGTACTTACGTCGGCTTTGTGCCTTTTGTATTAAATTCGGATGCAATTTCATTGCTTCATCGTCAATAAGAAGGTCCAAGGGATTAAGGAAACCTGAAGTGGAGCATCGGAATCTGACACTGGACTCACAGGAGAGGTTCAAATCATAGAAAGTTAGAGTGTCAGTCCTCTTGTACTTAAGTCGGCATTGTGCCGTTTGTATTGAATTCGGATGCTATTTCTGTGTTTCATCGTCAACAAGAAGGTCCAAGGTATACAGTAAACCTGAAGTGAAGCATCTTAATCTAAAACTGGACTCAAAGGAGAGGATCAAACTATAGAAAGTGAGAGTGTCAGTCGTCTGAACTTAACTCGGCATTGTGCCTTTTGTATTAAATTCGGATGCAATTTCTGTGTTTCATCGTCAATAGGAAGGTCGAAGGTATTCAGTAAACCTGAAGTCAACCATCGGAATCTAAATCTGGACTCACAGGAGAGGTTCAAATCATAGAAAGTTAGTGTGTCGGTCCTCTTGTACTTAAGTCGTCATTGTGCCTTTTGTATTAAATTCGGATGCTATTTCTGTGTTTCATCGTCCACAAGTAGGTCCAAGGTATACAGTAAACCTGAAGTGAAGCATCGGAATCTAAAACTGCACTCACAGGAGAGGTTCAAGTCATAGAGAGTAAGAGTGTCAGTCCTCTTGTACTTCAGTCGGCATTGTGCCTATTGTATTAAATTCGGATGCAATTTCTGTGTTTCATCGTCAATAAGAAGGTCCAAGGGATACAGTAAACCTTAAGTGAAGCGTCGGAATCTAAAACTGGACTCAAAGGAGAGGATCAAATTATAGAAATTGAGATAGTCAGTCGTCTTGAACTTAAGTCGGCATTGTGCCTTTTGTATTAAATTCGGATGCAATATCTGTGTCTCATCGTCAGTAGGAAGGTCGAAGGTATACAGTAAACCTGAAGTGAAGCATCGGAATCTAAAACTGGACTCACAGGAGAGGTTCAAATCATTAAAAGTTAGAGTGTCAGTCCACTTGTACTTACGTCGGCTTTGTGCCTTTTGTATTAAATTCGGATGCAATTTCTTTGCTTCATCGTCAATAAGAAGGTCCAAGGGATTAAGGAAACCTGAAGTGGAGCATCGGAATCTGACACTGGACTCACAGGAGATTTTCAAATCATAGAAAGTTAGAGTGTCAGTCCTCTTGTACTTAAGTCGGCATTGTGCCTTTTGTATTAAATTCGGATGCTATTTCTGTGTTTCATCGTCAACAAGAAGGTCCAAGGTATACAGTAAACCTGAAGTGAAGCATCTTAATCTAAAACTGGACTCAAAGGAGAGGATCAAATTATAGAAAGTGAGAGTGTCAGTCGTCTTGAACTTAAGTCGGCATTGTGCCTTTTGTATTAAATTCGGATGCAATTTCTGTGTTTCATCGTCAATAGGAAGGTCGAAGGTATACAGTAAACCTGAAGTGAAGCATCGGAATCTAAATCTGGACTCACAGGAGAGGTTCAAATCACAGAAAGTTAGTGTGTCAGTCCTCTTGTAGTTAAGTCGTCATTGTGCCTTTTGTATTAAATTCGGATGCTATTTCTGTGTTTCATCGTCCACAAGAAGGTCCAAGGTATACAGTAAACCTGAAGTGAAGCATCGGAATCTAAAACTGGACTCACAGGAGAGGTTCAAATCATAGAAAGTGAGAGTATCAGTCCTCTTGCACCTAAGTCGGCATTGTGCCTTTTGTATTAAATTCGGATGCAATTTCTGTGTTTCATCGTCAATAAGAAGGTCCAAGGGATACAGTAAACCTGAAGTGAAGCGTCGGAATCTAAAACTGGACCCACAGGAGCGGTTCAAATCATAGAAAGTTGGAGTGTCAGTCCTCTTGTACTTAAGTCGGCATTGTGCCATTAGTACTAAATTCGGATGCAATTTCTGTGTTTCATCGTCAATAAGAAGGTCCAATGGATACAGTAGACCTGAAGTGAAGCATCGCAATCTAAAACTGGAGTCACAGGAAAGGTTCAAAACATAGAAAGTTAGTCAGTCTTCTTGTACATAAGTCGGCATTGTGCTTTTTGAATTCAATTGCGATGCAATTTCTGTACCTCATCGTCAATAAGAAGGTCCAAGGTACACAGTAAACCTGAAGTGAAGCATCGGAAACTATACCTGGACTCACAGGAGAGGTTCAAATAATAGAAAGTTGGAGTGTCGGTCCTCTTGTCCTTAAGTCGGCATTGTTTCTTTTGAATTTAATTCCTATGCAATTTCTGTGTTTCATCGTCAATAAGAAGGTCCAAGGTATACAGTAAACCCGAAGTGAAGCATCGGAATCTAAAACTGGACTCACAGGAGAGGTTCAAATCATAGAACGTTAGAGTGTCAGTCCTCTTGTACTTAAGTCGGCATTGTGCCTTTTGTATTAAATTCAGATGCAATTTCTTTGTTTCATCGTCAATAAGAAGGTACAAGGGATACAGTAAACCTGAAGTGAAGCATCGGAATCTAAAACTGGACTCACAGGAGAGGTTCAAATCATAGAAAGTGAGAGTGTAAGTCCTCTTGTACTTAAGTCGGCATTGTGCCATTTGTATTAAATTCGGATGCAATTTCTGTGTTTCATAGTCAATTAGAAGGTCCAAGAGATACAGTAAACCTGAAGTGAAGCATCGGAATCTGACACTGGACTCACAGGAGAGGTTCAAATCAGAAAGTTAGAGTGTCAGTCCTCTTATACTTAAGTCGGCATTGTGCCATTTGTATTAAATTCGGATGCAATTTCTATGTTTCATCGTCAATAAGAAGGTCCAAGGGATACAGTATACCTGAAGTGAAGCATCGGAATCTAATACTGGACTCACAGGAGAGGTTCAAATCATTAAAAGTTAGAGTGTCAGTCCACTTGTACTTACGTCGGCTTTGTGCCTTTTGTATTAAATTCGGATGCAATTTCTTTGCTTCATCGTCAATAAGAAGGTCCAAGGGATTAAGGAAACCTGAAGTGGAGCATCGGAATCTGACACTGGACTCACAGGAGATTTTCAAATCATAGAAAGTTAGAGTGTCAGTCCTCTTGTACTTAAGTCGGCATTGTGCCTTTTGTATTAAATTCGGATGCTATTTCTGTGTTTCATCGTCAACAAGAAGGTCCAAGGTATACAGTAAACCTGAAGTGAAGCATCTTAATCTAAAACTGGACTCAAAGGAGAGGATCAAATTATAGAAAGTGAGAGTGTCAGTCGTCTTGAACTTAAGTCGGCATTGTGCCTTTTGTATTAAATTCGGATGCAATTTCTGTGTTTCATCGTCAATAGGAAGGTCGAAGGTATACAGTAAACCTGAAGTGAAGCATCGGAATCTAAATCTGGACTCACAGGAGAGGTTCAAATCACAGAAAGTTAGTGTGTCAGTCCTCTTGTAGTTAAGTCGTCATTGTGCCTTTTGTATTAAATTCGGATGCTATTTCTGTGTTTCATCGTCCACAAGAAGGTCCAAGGTATACAGTAAACCTGAAGTGAAGCATCGGAATCTAAAACTGGACTCACAGGAGAGGTTCAAATCATAGAAAGTGAGAGTGTCAGTCCTCTTGTACTTCAGTCGGCATTGTGCCTTTTGTATTAAATTCGGATGCAATTTCTGTGTTTCATCGTCAATAGGAAGGTCAAAGGTATACAGTAAACCTGATCTGAAGCATCGGAATCTAAAACTGGACTCACAGGAGAGGTTCAAATCATAGAAAGTTAGAGTGTCAGTCCTCTTGTACTTAAGTCGGCATTGTGCCTTTTGTATTAAATTCGGATGCAATTTCTGTGTTTCATCGTCAATAGGAAGGTCAAAGGTATACAGTAAACCTGAACTGAAGCATCGGAATCTAAAACTGGACTCACAGGAGAGGTTCAAATCATAGAAAGTTATAGTGTCAGTCCTCTTGTACTTAAGTCGGCATTGTGCCTTTTAAATTAAATTCCGATGCAATTTCTGTGTTTCATCGTCAATAAGAAGGTCCAAGGTACACAGTAAACCTGAAGTGAAGCATCGGAATCTAAAACTGGACTCACAGGAGAGGTTCAAATCATAGAAAGTTAGTGTGTCAGTCCTCTTGTACTTAAGTCATCATTGTGCCTTTTGAATTTAATTCCGATGCAATTTCTGTGTTTCATCGTCAATAAGAAGGTCCAAGGTATACAGTAAACCTGAAGTGAAGCATCGGAATCTAAAACTGGACTCACAGGAGAGGTTCAAATCATAGAAAGTTAGAGTGTCAGTCCTCTTGTACTTAAGTCGGCATTGTGCCATTTGTATTAAATTCGGATGCAATTTCTGTGTTTCATCGTCAATAAGAAGGTCCAAGGGATGCAGTAAACCTGAAGTGAAGCGTCGGGACCTAAAACTGGACTCACAGGAGCGGTTCAAATCATAGAAAGTTAGAGTGTCAGTCCTCTTGTACTTAAGTCGGTATTGTGCCCTTTGTATTAAATTCGGATGCAATTACTGTGTTTCATCGTCAATAAGAAGGTCCAAGGGATACAGTAAACCTGAAGTGAAGCGTCGGAATCTAAAACTGTACTCACAGGAAAGGTTCAAATCATAGAAAGTTTGTCAGTCTTCTTGTACTTAAGTCGGCATTGTGCTTTTTGAATTCAATTGCGATGCAATTTCTGTGCCTCATCGTCAATAAGAAGGTCCAAGATACACAGTAAACCTGAAGTGAAACATCGGAATCTAACACTGGACTCACAGGAGAGGTTCAAATCATAGAAAGTGAGAGTGTCAGTCCTCTTGTTATTAAGTCGGCATTGTGCCTTTTGTATTAAATTCGGATGCAATTTCTGTGTTTCATCGTCAATAAGAAGGTCCAAGGGATACAGTATACCTGAAGTGAAGCGTCGGAATCTAAAACTGGCACCACAGGAGCGGTTCAAATCATAGAAAGTTAGAGTGTCAGTCCTCTTGTACTTAAGTCGGCATTGTGCCATTAGTACTAAATTCGGATGCAATTTCTGTGCCTCATCGTCAATAAGAAGGTCCAAGGTACACAGTAAACCTGAAGTGAAGCATCGGAAACTAAAACTGGACTCACAGGAGAGGTTCAAATTATAGAAAGTTGGAGTGTCAGTCCTCTTGTCCTTAAGTCGGCATTGTTTCTTTTGAATTTAATTCCTATGCAATTTCTGTGCTTCATCGTCAATAAGAAGGTCCAAGGGATTAAGGAAACCTGAAGTGGAGCATCGGAATCTGACACTGGACTCACAGGAGAGGTTCAAATCATAAAAAGTTAGAGTGTCAGTCCTCTTGTACTTAAGTCGGCATTGTGCCTTTTGTATTAAATTCAGATGCTATTTCTGTGTTTCATCGTCAACAAGAAGGTCCAAGGTATACAGTAAACCTGAAGTGAAGCATCTTAATCTAAAACTGGACTCAAAGGAGAGGATCAAATTATAGAATGTGAGAGTGTCAGTCGTCTTGAACTTAAGTCGGCATTGTGCGTTTTGTATTAAATTCGGATGCAATTTCTGTGTTTCATCGTCAATAGGAAGGTCGAAGGTATACAGTAAACCTGAAGTGAAGCATCGGAATCTAAATCTGGACTCACAGGAGAGGTTCAAATCATAGAAAGTTAGTGTGTCAGTCCTCTTGTACTTAAGTCGTCATTGTGCCTTTTGTATTAAATTCGGATGCTATTTCTGTGTTTCATCGTCCACAAGAAGGTCCAAGGTATACAGTAAACCTGAAGTGAAGCATCGGAATCTAAAACTGGACTCACAGGAGAGGTTCAAATCATAGAAAGTGAGAGTGTCTGTCCTCTTGTACTTCAGTCGGCATTGTGCCTTTTGTATTAAATTCCGATGCAATTTCTGTGTTTCATCGTAAATAAGAAGCTCCAAGGGATACAGTAAACCTGAAGTGAAGCGTCGGAATCTAAAACTGGACTCGCAGGAGAGGTTCAAATCATTGAAAGTAAGTGTTTCAGCCTCCTGTACATAAGTCGGTATTGTGCCTTTTGTATTAAATTCGGATATAATTTCTGTGTTTCATCGTCAACTGGAAGGTCCAAGGGATACAGTAAACCTGAAGTGAAACATCGGAATTTAAAACTGGTCTCACAGGAGATGTTCAAATCATAGAAAATTAGAGTGTCAGTCCACTTGTACTCAAGTCGACATTGTGCCCTTTGAATTTAATTCCGATGCAACTTCTGAGTTTCGTCGTAATAAGAAGTTCCGAGGTATACAGTAAACCTGAAGTGAAGCATCGGAATCTAAAACTGTACTCACAGGAAAGGTTCAAATCATGGAAAGTTTGTCATTCTTCTTGTACTTAGGTCGGCATTGTGCTTTTTGAATTCAATTGCGATGCAATTTCTGTGCATCATCGTCAATATGAAGGTCCAAGGTACACAGTAAACCTGAAGTGAAGCATCGGAACCTAAAACTGGGCTCATGGGAGAGGTTCAAATCATAGAAAGTTAGAGTGTCAGTCATCTTGTACTTAAGTCGGCATTGTGCCTTTTGAATTTAATTCCGATGCAATTACTGTGTTTCATCGTCAATAAGAAGGTCCAAGGTATACAGTAAACCAGAAGTGAAGCATCGGAACCTAAAACTGGACTCACAGGAGAGGTTCAAATCATAGAAAGTTAGAGTGTCAGTCCTCTTGTACTTAAGTCGGCATTGTGCCTTTTGTATTAAATTCGGATGCAATTTCTTTGTTTCATCGTCAATAAGATGGTGCGAGGGATACAGTAAACCTGACCTGAAGCATCGGAATCTAAAACTGGACTCACAGGAGAGGTTCAAATCATAGAAAGTGAGAGTGTCAGTCCTCTTGTACTTAAGTCGGCATTGTGCCTTTTGGATTATATTCGGATGCAATTTCTGTGTTTCATCGTCAATAAGAGTTTCCAAGGGATACAGTAAACCTGAAGTGAAGCATCGGAATCTAAAACTGGACTCACGGGAGAGGTTCAAATCATAGAAAGTTAGAGTGTCAGTCCTCTTGTACTTAAGTCTTCATTGTGCCTTTTGTATTAAATTCGGATGCAATATCTGTGCTTCTTCGTCAATAAGAAGGTCCAAGGGATGAAGAAAACCTGAAGTGAAGCATCGGAATCTGACACTGGACTCACAGGAGAGGATCAAATCATAGAAAGTTAGAGTGTCAGTCCTCTTATGCTTAAGTCGGCATTGTGCCATTAGTACTAAATTCGGATGCAATTTCTATGCCTCATCGTCAATAAGAAGGTCCAAGGGATACAGTAAACCTGATGTGAAGCATCGGAATCTAAAACTGGACTCAAAGGAGAGGATCAAATTATAGAAAGTGAGAGTGTCAGTCGTCTTGAACTTAAGTCGGCATTGTGCCTTTTGTATTAAATTCGGATGCAATATCTGTGTGTCATCGTCAGTAGGAAGGTCGAAGGTATAGAGTAAACCTGAAGTGAAGCATCGGAATCTAAATCTGGACTCACAGGAGAGGTTCAAATCATAGAAAGTTAGTGTGTCAGTCCTCTTGTACTTAAGTCGGCATTGTGCCTTTTGTATTAAATTCGGATGCAATTTCTGTGTTTCATCGTCAATAAGAAGGTCCAAGGGATACAGTAAACCTGAAGTGAA
This sequence comes from Schistocerca serialis cubense, assembly GCF_023864345.2. Classification (NCBI taxonomy): domain Eukaryota; kingdom Metazoa; phylum Arthropoda; class Insecta; order Orthoptera; family Acrididae; genus Schistocerca; species Schistocerca serialis. The sequence continues at coordinate 936,291,136 of NC_064641.1, forward strand.
GCGTCGGAATCTAAAACTGGCACCACAGGAGCGGTTCAAATCATAGAAAGTTAGAGTGACAGTCCTCTTGTACTTAAGTCGGCATTGTGCCATTAGTACTAAATTCGGATGCAATTTCTGTGCCTCATCGTCAATAAGAAGGTCCAAGGTACACAGTAAACCTGAAGTGAAGCATCGGAAACTAAAACTGGACTCACAGGAGAGGTTCAAATTATAGAAAGTTGGAGTGTCAGTCCTCTTGTCCTTAAGTCGGCATTGTTTCTTTTGAATTTAATTCCTATGCAATTTCTGTGCTTCATCGTCAATAAGAAGGTCCAAGGGATTAAGGAAACCTGAAGTGGAGCATCGGAATCTGACACTGGACTCACAGGAGAGGTTCAAATCATAAAAAGTTAGAGTGTCAGTCCTCTTGTACTTAAGTCGGCATTGTGCCTTTTGTATTAAATTCAGATGCTATTTCTGTGTTTCATCGTCAACAAGAAGGTCCAAGGTATACAGTAAACCTGAAGTGAAGCATCGGAATCTAAAACTGGACTCACAGGAGAGGTTCAAATCATAGAAAGTGAGAGTGTCTGTCCTCTTGTACTTCAGTCGGCATTGTGCCTTTTGTATTAAATTCCGATGCAATTTCTGTGTTTCATCGTCAATAAGAAGCTCCAAGGGATACAGTAAACCTGAAGTGAAGCGTCGGAATCTAAAACTGGACTCGCAGGAGAGGTTCAAATCATAGAAAGTAAGTGTTTCAGCCTCCTGTACATAAGTCGGTATTGTGCCTTTTGTATTAAATTCGGATATAATTTCTGTGTTTCATCGTCAACAAGAAGGTCCAAGGGATACAGTAAACCTGAAGTGAAACATCGGAATTTAAAACTGGTCTCACAGGAGATGTTCAAATCATAGAAAATTAGAGTGTCAGTCCACTTGTACTCAAGTCGACATTGTGCCCTTTGAATTTAATTCCGATGCAACTTCTGAGTTTCGTCGTAATAAGAAGTTCCGAGGTATACAGTAAACCTGAAGTGAAGCATCGGAATCTAAAACTGTACTCACAGGAAAGGTTCAAATCATGGAAAGTTTGTCATCCTTCTTGTACTTAGGTCGGCATTGTGCTTTTTGAATTCAATTGCGATGCAATTTCTGTGCATCATCGTCAATATGAAGGTCCAAGGTACACAGTAAACCTGAAGTGAAGCATCGGAATCTAAAACTGGACTCATAGGAGAGGTTCAAATCATAGAAAGTTAGAGTGTCAGTCATCTTGTACTTAAGTCGGCATTGTGCCTTTTGAATTTAATTCCGATGCAATTACTGTGTTTCATCGTCAATAAGAAGGTCCAAGGTATACAGTAAACCAGAAGTGAAGCATCGGAACCTAAAACTGGACTCACAGGAGAGGTTCAAATCATAGAAAGTTAGAGTGTCAGTCCTCTTGTACTTAAGTCGGCATTGTGCCTTTTGTATTAAATTCGGATGCAATTTCTTTGTTTCATCGTCAATAAGATGGTGCGAGGGATACAGTAAACCTGACCTGAAGCATCGGAATCTAAAACTGGACTCACAGGAGAGGTTCAAATCATAGAAAGTGAGAGTGTCAGTCCTCTTGTACTTAAGTCGGCATTGTGCTTTTTGGATTATATTCCGATGCAATTTCTGTGTTTCATCGTCAATAAGAGTTTCCAAGGGATACAGTAAACCTGAAGTGAAGCATCGGAATCTAAAACTGGACTCACGGGAGAGGTTCAAAACATAGAAAGTTAGAGTGTCAGTCCTCTTGTACTTAAGTCTTCATTGTGCCTTTTGTATTAAATTCGGATGCAATATCTGTGCTTCTTCGTCAATAAGAAGGTCCAAGGGATGAAGAAAACCTGAAGTGAAGCATCGGAATCTGACACTGGACTCACAGGAGAGGATCAAATCATAGAAAGTTAGAGTGTCAGTCCTCTTATGCTTAAGTCGGCATTGTGCCATTAGTACTAAATTCGGATGCAATTTCTATGCCTCATCGTCAATAAGAAGGTCCAAGGGATACAGTAAACCTGATGTGAAGCATCGGAATCTAAAACTGGACTCAAAGGAGAGGATCAAATTATAGAAAGTGAGAGTGTCAGTCGTCTTGAACTTAAGTCGGCATTGTGCCTTTTGTATTAAATTCGGATGCAATATCTGTGTGTCATCGTCAGTAGGAAGGTCGAAGGTATACAGTAAACCTGAAGTGAAGCATCGGAATCTAAATCTGGACTCACAGGAGAGGTTCAAATCATAGAAAGTTAGTGTGTCAGTCCTCTTGTACTTAAGTCGGCATTGTGCCTTTTGTATTAAATTCGGATGCAATTTCTGTGTTTCATCGTCAATAAGAAGGTCCAAGGGATACAGTAAACCTGAAGTGAAGCGTCGGAATCTAAAACTGGCACCACAGGAGCGGTTCAAATCATAGAAAGTTAGAGTGACAGTCCTCTTGTACTTAAGTCGGCATTGTGCCATTAGTACTAAATTCGGATGCAATTTCTGTGCCTCATCGTCAATAAGAAGGTCCAAGGTACACAGTAAACCTGAAGTGAAGCATCGGAAACTAAAACTGGACTCACAGGAGAGGTTCAAATTATAGAAATTTGGAGTGTCAGTCCTCTTGTCCTTAAGTCGGCATTGTTTCTTTTGAATTTAATTCCTATGCAATTTCTGTGCTTCATCGTCAATAAGAAGGTCCAAGGGATTAAGGAAACCTGAAGTGGAGCATCGGAATCTGACACTGGACTCACAGGAGAGGTTCAAATCATAAAAAGTTAGAGTGTCAGTCCTCTTGTACTTAAGTCGGCATTGTGCCTTTTGTATTAAATTCAGATGCTATTTCTGTGTTTCATCGTCAACAAGAAGGTCCAAGGTATACAGTAAACCTGAAGTGAAGCATCTTAATCTAAAACTGGACTCAAAGGAGAGGATCAAATTATAGAATGTGAGAGTGTCAGTCGTCTTGAACTTAAGTCGGCATTGTGCGTTTTGTATTAAATTCGGATGCAATTTCTGTGTTTCATCGTCAATAGGAAGGTCGAAGGTATACAGTAAACCTGAAGTGAAGCATCGGAATCTAAATCTGGACTCACAGGAGAGGTTCAAATCATAGAAAGTTAGTGTGTCAGTCCTCTTGTACTTAAGTCGTCATTGTGCCTTTTGTATTAAATTCGGATGCTATTTCTGTGTTTCATCGTCCACAAGAAGGTCCAAGGTATACAGTAAACCTGAAGTGAAGCATCGGAATCTAAAACTGGACTCACAGGAGAGGTTCAAATCATAGAAAGTGAGAGTGTCTGTCCTCTTGTACTTCAGTCGGCATTGTGCCTTTTGTATTAAATTCCGATGCAATTTCTGTGTTTCATCGTCAATAAGAAGCTCCAAGGGATACAGTAAACCTGAAGTGAAGCGTCGGAATCTAAAACTGGACTCGCAGGAGAGGTTCAAATCATAGAAAGTAAGTGTTTCAGCCTCCTGTACATAAGTCGGTATTGTGCCTTTTGTATTAAATTCGGATATAATTTCTGTGTTTCATCGTCAACAAGAAGGTCCAAGGGATACAGTAAACCTGAAGTGAAACATCGGAATTTAAAACTGGTCTCACAGGAGATGTTCAAATCATAGAAAATTAGAGTGTCAGTCCACTTGTACTCAAGTCGACATTGTGCCCTTTGAATCTAATTCCGATGCAACTTCTGAGTTTCGTCGTAATAAGAAGTTCCGAGGTATACAGTAAACCTGAAGTGAAGCATCGGAATCTAAAACTGTACTCACAGGAAAGGTTCAAATCATGGAAAGTTTGTCATTCTTCTTGTACTTAGGTCGGCATTGTGCTTTTTGAATTCAATTGCGATGCAATTTCTGTGCATCATCGTCAATATGAAGGTCCAAGGTACACAGTAATCCTGAAGTGAAGCATCGGAATCTAAAACTGGACTCACAGGAGAGGTTCAAATCATAGAAAGTTAGAGTGTCAGTCATCTTGTACTTAAGTCGGCATTGTGCCTTTTGAATTTAATTCCGATGCAATTACTGTGTTTCATCGTCAATAAGAAGGTCCAAGGTATACAGTAAACCAGAAGTGAAGCATCGGAACCTAAAACTGGACTCACAGGAGAGGTTCAAATCATAGAAAGTTAGAGTGTCAGTCCTCTTGTACTTAAGTCTTCATTGTGCCTTTTGTATTAAATTCGGATGCAATATCTGTGCTTCTTCGTCAATAAGAAGGTCCAAGGGATTAAGGAAACCTGAAGTGAAGCATCGGAATCTGACACTGGACTCACAGGAGAGGATCAAATCATAGAAAGTTAGAGTGTCACTCCTCTTATACTTAAGTCGGCATTGTGCCATTTGTATTAAATTCGGATGCAATTTCTGTGTTTCATCGTCAATAAGAAGGTCCAAGGGATACAGTAAACCTGATGTGAAGCATCGGAATCTAAAACTGGACTCGAAGGAGAGGATCAAATTAAAGAAAGTGAGAGTGTCAGACGTCTTGAACTTAAGTCGGCATTGTGCCTTTTGTATTAAATTCGGATGCAATATCTGTGTCTCATCGTCAGTAGGAAGGTCGAAGGTATACAGTAAACCTGAAGTGAAGCATAGGAATCTAAAACTGGACTCACAGGAGCGGTTCAAATCATAGAAAGTGAGAGTGTCAGTCCTCTTGTACCTAAGTCGGCATTGTGCCTTTTGTATTAAATTAGGATGCAATTTCTGTGTTTCATCGTCAATAAGAAGGTCCAAGGGATACAGTAAACATGAAGTGAAGCGTCGGAAACTAAAACTGGACCCACAGGAGCGGTTCAAATCATAGAAAATTAGTGTGTCAGTCCTCTTGTACTTAAGTCGGCATTGTGCCATTAGTACTAAATTCGGATGCAATTTCTGTATTTCATCGTCAATAACAAGGTCCAAGGGATACAGTAGACCTGAAGTGAAGCATCGCAATCTAAAACTGGAGTCACAGGAAAGGTTCAAATCATAGAAAGTTAGTCAGTCTTCTTGTACATAAGTCGGCATTGTGCTTTTTGAATTCAATTGCGATGCAATTTCTGTGCCTCATCGTCAATAAGAAGGTCCAAGGTACACAGTAAACCTGAAGTGAAGCATCGGAAACTAAAACTGGACTCACAGGAGAGGTTCAAATAATAGTAAGTTGGAGTGTCAGTCCTCTTGTCCTTAAGTCGGCATTGTTTCTCTTGAATTTAATTCCTATGCAATTTCTGTGTTTCATCGTCAATAAGAAGGTCCAAGGTATACAGTAAACCCGAATTGAAGCATCGGAACCTAAAACTGGACTCACAGTAGAGGTTCAAATCATAGAACGTTAGAGTGTCAGTGCTCTTGTACTTAAGTCGGCATTGTGCCATTTGTATTAAATTCAGATGCAATTTCTTTGTTTCATCGTCAATAAGAAGGTACAAGGGATACAGTAAACCTGAAGTGAAGCATCGGAATCTAAATCTGGACTCACAGGAGAGGTTCAAATCATAGAAAATGAGAGTGTCAGTCCTCTTGTACTTAAGTCGGCATTGTGCCTTTTGTATTAAATTCGGATGCAATTTCTGTGTTTCATCGTCAACAAGAAGGTCCAAGGTATACAGTAAACCTGAAGTGAAGCATCGGAATCTAAAACTGGACTCAAAGGAGAGGATCAAATTATAGAAAGTGAGAGTGTCAGTCGTCTTGAACTTAAGTCGGCATTGTGCCTTTTGTATTAAATTCGGATGCAATATCTGTGTGTCATCGTCAGTAGGAAGGTCGAAGGTATACAGTAAACCTGAAGTGAAGCATCGGAATCTAAAACTGGACTCAAAGGAGAGGATCAAATTATAGAATGTGAGAGTGTCAGTCGTCTTGAACTTAAGTCGGCATTGTGCGTTTTGTATTAAATTCGGATGCAATTTCTGTGTTTCATCGTCAATAGGAAGGTCGAAGGTATACAGTAAACCTGAAGTGAAGCGTCGGAATCTAAAACTGGCACCACAGGAGCGGTTCAAATCATAGAAAGTTAGAGTGACAGTCCTCTTGTACTTAAGTCGGCATTGTGCCATTAGTACTAAATTCGGATGCAATTTCTGTGCCTCATCGTCAATAAGAAGGTCCAAGGTACACAGTAAACCTGAAGTGAAGCATCGGAAACTAAAACTGGACTCACAGGAGAGGTTCAAATTATAGAAATTTGGAGTGTCAGTCCTCTTGTCCTTAAGTCGGCATTGTTTCTTTTGAATTTAATTCCTATGCAATTTCTGTGCTTCATCGTCAATAAGAAGGTCCAAGGGATTAAGGAAACCTGAAGTGGAGCATCGGAATCTGACACTGGACTCACAGGAGAGGTTCAAATCATAAAAAGTTAGAGTGTCAGTCCTCTTGTACTTAAGTCGGCATTGTGCCTTTTGTATTAAATTCAGATGCTATTTCTGTGTTTCATCGTCAACAAGAAGGTCCTAGGTATACAGTAAACCTGAAGTGAAGCATCTTAATCTAAAACTGGACTCAAAGGAGAGGATCAAATTATAGAATGTGAGAGTGTCAGTCGTCTTGAACTTAAGTCGGCATTGTGCGTTTTGTATTAAATTCGGATGCAATTTCTGTGTTTCATCGTCAATAGGAAGGTCGAAGGTATACAGTAAACCTGAAGTGAAGCATCGGAATCTAAATCTGGACTCACAGGAGAGGTTCAAGTCATAGAAAGTTAGTGTGTCAGTCCTCTTGTACTTAAGTCGTCATTGTGCCTTTTGTATTAAATTCGGATGCTATTTCTGTGTTTCATCGTCCACAAGAAGGTCCAAGGTATACAGTAAACCTGAAGTGAAGCATCGGAATCTAAAACTGGACTCACAGGAGAGGTTCAAATCATAGAAAGTGAGAGTGTCTGTCCTCTTGTACTTCAGTCGGCATTGTGCCTTTTGTATTAAATTCCGATGCAATTTCTGTGTTTCATCGTCAATAAGAAGCTCCAAGGGATACAGTAAACCTGAAGTGAAGCGTCGGAATCTAAAACTGGACTCGCAGGAGAGGTTCAAATCATAGAAAGTAAGTGTTTCAGCCTCCTGTACATAAGTCGGTATTGTGCCTTTTGTATTAAATTCGGATATAATTTCTGTGTTTCATCGTCAACAAGAAGGTCCAAGGGATACAGTAAACCTGAAGTGAAACATCGGAATTTAAAACTGGTCTCACAGGAGATGTTCAAATCATAGAAAATTAGAGTGTCAGTCCACTTGTACTCAAGTCGACATTGTGCCCTTTGAATCTAATTCCGATGCAACTTCTGAGTTTCGTCGTAATAAGAAGTTCCGAGGTATACAGTAAACCTGAAGTGAAGCATCGGAATCTAAAACTGTACTCACAGGAAAGGTTCAAATCATGGAAAGTTTGTCATTCTTCTTGTACTTAGGTCGGCATTGTGCTTTTTGAATTCAATTGCGATGCAATTTCTGTGCATCATCGTCAATATGAAGGTCCAAGGTACACAGTAAACCTGAAGTGAAGCATCGGAATCTAAAACTGGACTCACAGGAGAGGTTCAAATCATAGAAAGTTAGAGTGTCAGTCATCTTGTACTTAAGTCGGCATTGTGCCTTTTGAATTTAATTCCGATGCAATTACTGTGTTTCATCGTCAATAAGAAGGTCCAAGGTATACAGTAAACCAGAAGTGAAGCATCGGAACCTAAAACTGGACTCACAGGAGAGGTTCAAATCATAGAAAGTTAGAGTGTCAGTCCTCTTGTACTTAAGTCTTCATTGTGCCTTTTGTATTAAATTCGGATGCAATATCTGTGCTTCTTCGTCAATAAGAAGGTCCAAGGGATTAAGGAAACCTGAAGTGAAGCATCGGAATCTGACACTGGACTCACAGGAGAGGATCAAATCATAGAAAGTTAGAGTGTCACTCCTCTTATACTTAAGTCGGCATTGTGCCATTTGTATTAAATTCGGATGCAATTTCTGTGTTTCATCGTCAATAAGAAGGTCCAAGGGATACAGTAAACCTGATGTGAAGCATCGGAATCTAAAACTGGACTCAAAGGAGAGGATCAAATTAAAGAAAGTGAGAGTGTCAGACGTCTTGAACTTAAGTCGGCATTGTGCCTTTTGTATTAAATTCGGATGCAATATCTGTGTCTCATCGTCAGTAGGAAGGTCGAAGGTATACAGTAAACCTGAAGTGAAGCATAGGAATCTAAAACTGGACTCACAGGAGCGGTTCAAATCATAGAAAGTGAGAGTGTCAGTCCTCTTGTACCTAAGTCGGCATTGTGCCTTTTGTATTAAATTAGGATGCAATTTCTGTGTTTCATCGTCAATAAGAAGGTCCAAGGGATACAGTAAACATGAAGTGAAGCGTCGGAAACTAAAACTGGACCCACAGGAGCGGTTCAAATCATAGAAAATTAGTGTGTCAGTCCTCTTGTACTTAAGTCGGCATTGTGCCATTAGTACTAAATTCGGATGCAATTTCTGTATTTCATCGTCAATAACAAGGTCCAAGGGATACAGTAGACCTGAAGTGAAGCATCGCAATCTAAAACTGGAGTCACAGGAAAGGTTCAAATCATAGAAAGTTAGTCAGTCTTCTTGTACATAAGTCGGCATTGTGCTTTTTGAATTCAATTGCGATGCAATTTCTGTGCCTCATCGTCAATAAGAAGGTCCAAGGTACACAGTAAACCTGAAGTGAAGCATCGGAAACTAAAACTGGACTCACAGGAGAGGTTCAAATAATAGTAAGTTGGAGTGTCAGTCCTCTTGTCCTTAAGTCGGCATTGTTTCTCTTGAATTTAATTCCTATGCAATTTCTGTGTTTCATCGTCAATAAGAAGGTCCAAGGTATTCAGTAAACCCGAATTGAAGCATCGGAACCTAAAACTGGACTCACAGTAGAGGTTCAAATCATAGAACGTTAGAGTGTCAGTGCTCTTGTACTTAAGTCGGCATTGTGCCATTTGTATTAAATTCAGATGCAATTTCTTTGTTTCATCGTCAATAAGAAGGTACAAGGGATACAGTAAACCTGAAGTGAAGCATCGGAATCTAAATCTGGACTCACAGGAGAGGTTCAAATCATAGAAAGTGAGAGTGTCAGTCCTCTTGTACTTAAGTCGGCATTGTGCCTTTTGTATTAAATTCGGATGCAATTTCTGTGTTTCATTGTCAATTAGAAGGTCCAAGGGATACAGTAAACCTGACCTGAAGCATCGGAATCTAAAACTGGACTCACAGGAGCGGTTCTAATCATAGAAAGTGCGAGTGTCAGTCCTCTTGTACCTATGTCGGCATTGTGCCTTTTGTATTAAATTCGGATGCAGTTTCTGTGTTTCATCGTCAATAAGAAGGTCCAAAGGATACAGTTAACCTGAAGTGAAGCATCGGAATCTAAAACTGGACCCACAGGAGCGGTTCAAATCATAGAAAGTTAGAGTGTCAGTCCTCTTGTACTTAAGTCGGCATTGTGACATTAGTACTAAATTCGGATGCAATTTCTGTGTTTCATCGTCAATAAGAAGGTCCAAGGGATACAGTAAACCTGAAGTGAAGCATCGCAATCTAAAACTGGAGTCACAGGAAAGGTTCAAATCATAGAAAGTTAGTCAGTCTTCTTGTACATAAGTCGACATTGTTCTTTTTGAATTCAATTGCGATGCAATTTTTGTGCCTCATCGTCAATAAGAAGGTCCAAGGTACACAGTAAACCTGAAGTGAAGCATCGGAAACTAAAACTGGACTCACAGGAGAGGTTCAAATAATAGAAAGTTGGAGTGTCAGTCCTCTTGTCCTTAAGTCGGCATTGTTTCTTTTGAATTTAATTCCTATGCAATTTCTGTGTTTCATCGTCAATAAGAAGGTTCACGGTATACAGTAAACCCGAAGTGAAGCATCGGAATCTAAAACTGGACTCACAGGAGAGGTTCAAATCATAGAAGGTTATGGTGTCAGTCCACTTGTACTTAAGTCGGCATTGTGCATTTTGTATTTAATTCGGATGCAATTTCTGTGTCTCATCGTCAATAAGAAGGTCCAATGTATTCAGTAAACCTGAAGTGAAGATTCGGATTCTAAAACGGGACTCACAGGAGAGGTTCAAATCATGGAAAGTGAGAGTGTCAGTCCTCTTGTACTTAAGTCGGCATTGTGCCTTTTGTATTAAATTCGGATGCAATTTCTGTGTTTCATCGTCAATAACAAGGTACAAGGGATACAGTAAACCTGAAGTGAAGCATCGGAATCTAAAACTGGACTTACAGGAGAGGTTCAAATCATAGAAATTGAGAGTGTGAGTCCTCTTGTACTTAAGTCGGCATTGTGCCTTTTGTATTAAATTCCGATGCAATTTCTGTGTTTCATCGTCAATAAGAAGCTCCAAGGGATACAGTAAACCTGAAGTGAAGTGTCGGAATCTAAAACTGGACTCGCAGGAGAGGTTCAAATCATAGAAAGTAAGAGTGTCAGCCTCTTGTACATAAGTCGATATTGTGCCTTTTGTATTAAATTCGGATGCAATTTCTGTGCTTCATCGTCAATAAGAACGTCCAAGGGATTAAGGAAACCTGAAGTGAAGCATCGGAATCTGACACTGGACTCACAGGAGAGGTTCAAATCAGAAAGTTAGAGTGTCAGTCCTCTTATACTTAAGTCGGCATTGCGCCATTTGTATTAAATTCGGATGCAATTTCTGTGTTTCATCGTCAATAAGAAGGTCCAAGGGATACAGTATACCTGAAGTGAAGCATCGGAATCTAAAACTGGACTCACAGGAGAGGTTCAAATCATAGAAAGTGAGAGTGTGAGTCCTCTTGTACTTAAGTCGGCATTGTGCCCTTTTGTATTTAATTCCGATGCAATTTCTGTGTTTCATCGTCAATAAGAAGCTCCAAGGGATACAGTAAACCTGAAGTGAAGTGTCGGAATCTAAAACTGGACTCGCAGGAGAGGTTCAAATCATAGAAAGTAAGAGTGTCAGCCTCTTGTACATAAGTCGGTATTGTGCCTTTTGTATTAAATTCGGATATAATTTCTGTGTTTCATCGTCAACAAGAAGGTCCAAGGGATACAGTAAACCTGAAGTGAAGCATCGGAATTTAAAACTGGACTCACAGGAAATGTTCAAATCATATAAAATTAGAGTGTCAGTCCACTTGTACTCAAGTCGGCATTGTGCCTTTTGAATTTAATTCCGATGCAATTACTGTGTTTCATTGTCAATAAGAAGGTCCAAGGTATACAGTAAACCAGAATTGAAGCATCGGAACCTAAAACTGGACTCAAAGGAGAGGTTCAAATCATAGAAAGTTGGAATGTCAGTCCTCATGTACTTAAGTCGGCATTGTGCCTTTTGTATTAAATACGGATGCAATTTCTTTGTTTCATCGTCAATAAGATGGTGCGAGGGATACAGTAAACCTGACCTGAAGCATCGGAATCTATAACTGGACTCACAGGAGAGGTTCAAATCATAGAAAGTGAGAGTGTCAGTCCTCTTGTACTTAAGTCGGCATTGTGCGTTTTGGATTATATTCGGATGCAATTTCTGTGTTTCATCGTCAATAAGAGTTTCCAAGGGATACAGTAAACCTGAAGTGAAGCATCGGAATCTAAAACTGGACTCACGGGAGAGGTTCAAATCATAGAAAGTTAGAGTGTCATTCCTCTTGTACTTAAGTCTTCATTGTGCCTTTTGTATTAAAATCGGATGCAATATCTGTGCTTCTTCGTCAATAAGAAGGTCCAAGGGATTAAGAAAACCTGAAGTGAAACATCGGAATCTGACACTGGACTCACAGGAGAGGATCAAATCATAGAAAGTTAGAGTGTCAGTCCTCTTATACTTAAGTCGGCATTGTGCCATTTGTATTAAATTCGGATGCTATTTCTGTTTCTCATCGTCAATAAGAAGGTCCAAGGGATACAGTAAACCTGAAGTGAAGCATCGGAATCTAAAACTGGACTCAAAGGAGAGGATCAAATTAAAGATAGTGAGAGTGTCAGTCGTCTTGAACTTAAGTCGGCATTGTGCCTTTTGTATTAAATTCGGATGCAATATCTGTGTCTCATCGTCAGTAGGAAGGTCGAAGGTATACAGTAAACCTGAAGTGAAGCATCGGAATCTAAAACTGGACTCAAAGGAGAGGATCAAATTAAAGATAGTGAGAGTGTCAGTCGTCTTGAACTTAAGTCGGCATTGTGCCTTTTGTATTAAATTCGGATGCAATATCTGTGTCTCATCGTCAGTAGGAAGGTCGAAGGTATACAGTAAACCTGAAGTGAAGCGTCGGAATCTAAAACTGGACCCACAGGAGCGGTTCAAATCATAGAAAGTTAGAGTGTCAGTCCTCTTGTACTTAAGGCAGGATTGTGCCATTAGCACTAAATTCGGATGCAATTTCTGTGTTTCATCGTCAATAAGAAGGACCAAGGGATACAGTAGACCTGAAGTGAAGCATCGCAATCTAAAACTGGAGTCACAGGAAAGGTTCAAATCATAGAAAGTTAGTCAGTCTTCTTGTACATAAGTCGGCATTGTGCTTTTTGAATTCAATTGCGATGCAATTTCTGTGCCTCATCATCAATAAGAAGGTCCAAGGTACACAGTAAACCTGAAGTGAAGCATCGGAAACTAAAACTGGACTCACAGGAGAGGTTCAAATAATAGAAAGTGGGAGTGTCAGTCCTCTTGTCCTTAAGTCGGCATTGTTTCTTTTGAATTTATTTCCTATGCAATTTCTGTGTTTCATCGTCAAAAAGAAGGTCCAAGGTATACAGTAAACCCGAAGTGAAGCATCGGAACCTAAAACTGGACTCACAGGAGAGGTTCAAATCATAGAACGTTAGAGTGTCAGTCCTCTTGTACTTAAGTCGGCATAGTGCCTTTTGTATTACATTCAGATGCAATTTCTGTGTTTCATCGTCAATAGGAAGGTCGAAGGTATACAGTAAACCTGAAGTGAAGCATCGGAATCTAAATCTGGACTCACAGCAGAGGTTCAAATCATAGAAAGTTAGTGTGTCAATCCTCTTGTACTTAAGTCGTCATTGTGCCTTTTGTATTAAATTCGGATGCTATTTCTGTGTTTCATCGTCCACAACAAGGTCCAAGGTATACAGTAAACCTGAAGTGAAGCATCGGAATCTAAAACTGGACTCACAGGAGAGATTCAAATCATAGAAAGTGAGAGTGTCAGTCCTTTTGTACTTCTGTCGGCATTGTGCCATTTGTATTAAATTCGGATGCAATTACTGTGTTTCATCGTCAATAGGAAGGTCGAAGGTATACAGTAAACCTGAACTGAAGCATCGGAATCTAAAACTGGACTCACAGGAGAGGTTCAATTCATAGAAAGTTATAATGTCAGTCCTCTTGTACTTAAGCCGGCATTGTGGCTTTTGTATTAAATTCCGATGCAATTTCTGTGTTTCATCGTCAATAAGAATGTCCAAGGTACACAGTAAACCTGAAGTGAAGCATCGGAATCTAAAACTGGACTCACAGGAGAGGTTCAAATCATAGAAAGTTAGTGTGTCAGTCCTCTTGTACTTAAGTCGGCATTGTGCCTTTTGAAATTAATTCCGATGCAATTTTTGTGTTTCATCGTCAATAAGAAGGTCCAAGGTATACAGTAAACCTGAAGTGAAGCATCGGAATCTAAAACTGGACTCACAGGAGAGGTTCAAATCATAGAAAGTTAGAGTGTCAGTCCTCTTGTACTTAAGTCGGCATTGTGCCATTTGTATTAAATTCGGATGCAATTTCTGTCTTTCATCGTCAATAAGAAGGTCCAAGGGATACAGTAAACCTGAAGTGAAGCGTCGGGATCTAAAACTGGACTCACAGGAGCGGTTCAAATCATAGAAAGTTAGAGTGTCTGTCCTCTTGTACTTAAGTCGGCATTGTGCCTTTTGTATTAAATTCGGATGCAATTTCTGTGTTTCATCGTCAATAAGAAGGTCCAAGGGATACAGTAAACCTGAAATGAAGCGTCGGAATCTAAAACTGTACTCACAGGAAAGGTTCAAATCATAGAAAGTTTGTCAGTCTTCTTGTACTTAAGTCGGCATTGTGCTTTTTGAATTCAATTGCGATGCAATTTCTGTGCCTCATCGTCAATAAGAAGGTCCAAGGTACACAGTAAACCTGAAGTGAAGCATCGGAATCTAAAACTGGACTCACAGGAGAGGTTCAAAGCATAGAAAGTTAGAGTGTTAGTCCTCTTGTACTTAAGTCGGCATTGTGCCTTTTGAATTTAATTCCGATGCAATTACTGTGTTTCATCGTCAATAAGAAGGACCAAGGTATACAGTAAACCAGAAGTGAAGCATCGGAATCTAATACTGGACTCACAGGAAAGGTTCAAATCATAGAAAGTTAGAGTGTCAGTCCTCTTGTACTTAAGTCGGCATTGTGCCTTTTGTATTAATTTCGGATGCAATTTCTTTGTTTCATCGTCAATAAGATGGTGCGAGGGATACAGTAAACCTGACCTGAAACAACGGAATCTAAAACTGGACTCACAGGAGAGGTTCAAATCATAGAAAGTGAGAGTGTCAGTCCTCTTGTACTTAAGTCGGCATTGTGCCTTTTGGATTATATTCGGATGCAATTTCTGTGTTTCATCGTCAATAAGAGTTTCCAAGGGAGACAGTAAACCTGAAGTGAAGCTTCGGAATCTAAAACTGGACTCACAGGAGCGGTTCAAATCATAGAAAGTTAGAGTGTCAGTCCTCTTGTACTTAAGTCGGCATTGTGCCTATTGTATTACATTCGGATGCAATTTCTGTGTTTCATCGTCAATAAGAAGGTCCAAGGGATACAGTAACCCTGAAGTGAAGCATTGGAATCTAAAACTGGACTCACAGGAGAGGTTCAAATCATTGAATGTGCGAGTATCAGTCCCCTTGTACTTAAGTCGGCATTGTGCCTTTTGTATTAAATTCGGATGCAATTTCTGTGTTTCATCGTTAATAAGAAGGTCCAAGGGATACAGTAAACCTGAAGTGAAGCATCGGAATCTAAAACTGTACTCACAGGAAAGGTTCAAATCATAGAAAGTTTGACATCCTTCTTGTACTTAAGTCGGCATTGTGCTTTTTGAATTCAATTGCGATGCAATTTCTGTGCCTCATCGTCAATAAGAAGGTCCAAGGTACCCAGTAAACCTGAGGTGAAGCATCGGAATCTAAAACTGGACTCACAGGAGAGGTTCAAATCATAGAAAGTTAGAGTGTCAGTCCTCTTGTACTTAAGTCGGCATTGTGCCTTTTGAATTTAATTCCGATGCAATTACTGTGTTTCATCGTCAATAAGAAGGTCCAAGGTATACAGTAAACCAGAAGTGAAGCATCGGAACCAAAAACTGGACTCAAAGGAGAGGTTCAAATCATAGAAAGTTAGAGTGTCAGTCCTCTTGTACTTAAGTCGGCATTGTGCCTTTTGTATTAAATTCGGATGCAATTTCTTTGTTTCATCGTCAATAAGATGGTGCGAGGGATACAGTAAACCTGACCTGAAGCATCGGAATCTAAAACTGGACTCACAGGAGATGTTCAAATCATAGAAAGTGAGAGTGTCAGTCCTCTTGTACATAAGTCGGCATTGTGCCTTTTGGATTATATTCGGATGCAATTTCTGTGTTTCATCGTCAATAAGAGTTTCCAAGGAATACAGTAAACCTGAAGTGAAGCATCGGAATCTAAAACTGGACTCACGGGAGAGGTTCAAATCATAGAAAGTTAGAGTGTCAGTCCTCTTATTCGTAAGTCGGCATTGTGCCATTTGTATTAAATTCGGATGCAATTTCTGTGTTTCATCGTCAATAAGAAGGTCCAAGGGATACAGTAAACCTGAAGTGAGCATCGGAATCTAAAACTGGACTCAAAGGAGAGGATCAAATTAAAGAAAGTGAGAGTGTCAGTCGTCTTGAACTTAAGTCGCCATTGTGCCTTTTGTATTAAATTCGGATGCAATATCTGTGTCTCATCGTCAGTAGGAAGGTCGAAGGTATACAGTAAACCTGAAGTGAAGCATAGGAATCTATAACTGGACTCACAGGAGCGGTTCAAATCATAGAAAGTGAGAGTGTCAGTCCTCTTGTACCTAAGTCGGCATTGTGCCTTTTGTATTAAATTCGGATGCAATTTCTGTGTTTCATCGTCAATAAGAAGGTCCAAGGGATACAGTAAACCTGAAGTGAAGCGTCGGAATCTAAAACTGGACCCACAGGAGCGGTTCAAATCATAGAAAGTTAGAGTGTCAGTCCTCTTGTACTTAAGGCGGCATTGTGCCATTAGTAATAAATTCGGATGCAATTTCTGTGTTTCATCGTCAATATGAAGGTCCAAGGGATACAGTAGACCTGAAGTGAAGCATCGCAATCTAAAACTGGAGTCACAGGAAAGGTTCAAATCGTAGAAAGTTAGTCAGTCTACTTGTACATAAGTCGGCATTGTGCTTTTTGAATTAAATTGCAATGCGATTTCTGTGCCTCATCGTCAATAAGAAGGTCCAAGGTACACAGTAAACCTGAAGTGAAGCATCGGAAACTAAAACTGGACTCACAGGAGAGGTTCAAATAATAGAAAGTGGGAGTGTCAGTCCTCTTGTCCTTAAGTCGGCATTGTTTCTTTTGAATTTAATTCCTATGCAATTTCTGTGTTTCAACGTCAATAAGAAGGTCCAAGGTATACAGTAAATCCGAAGTGAAGCATCGGAACCTAAAACTGGTCTCACAGGAGAGGTTCAAATCATAGAACGTTAGAGTGTCAGTCCTCTTGTACTTACGTCGGCATTGTGCCTTTTGTATTAAATTCAGATGCAATTTCTTTGTTTCATCGTCAATAAGAAGGTGCAAGGGATACAGTAAAAGTGAAGTGAAGCATCGGAATCTAAAACTGGACTCACAAGAGAGGTTCAAATCAAAGAAAGTGAGAGTCTCATTTTTCTTGTACTTAAGTCGGCATTGTGCCTTTTGTATTAAATTCGGATGCAATTTCTGTGTTTCATTGTCAATTAGAAGGTCAAAGGGATACAGTAAACCAGAAGTGAAGCATCGGAATCTAAAACTGGGCTCACGGGAGAGGTTCAAATCATAGAAAGTTTAAGAGTCAGACCTCTTGTACTTTAGTCGGCATTGTGCCTTTTGTATAAAATTCGGATGCAATTTCTTTGCTTCATCGTCAATAAGAAGGTCCAAGGGATTAAGGAAACCTCAAGTGGAGCATCGGAATCTGACACTGGACTCACAGGAGAGGTTCAAATCATAGAAAGTTAGAGTGTCAGTCCTCTTGTACTTAAGTCGGCATTGTGCCTTTTGTATTAAATTCGGATGCTATTTCTGTGTTTCATCGTCAACAAGAAGGTCCAAGGTATACAGTAAACCTGAAGTGAAGCATCTTAATCTAAAACTGGACTCAAAGGAGAGGATCAAATTATAGAAAGTGAGAGTGTCAGTCGTCTTGAACTTAAGTCGGCATTATGCCTTTTGTATTAAATTCGCATGCGATTTCTGTGTTTCATCGTCAATAGGAAGGTCGAAGGTATACAGTAAACCTGAAGTGTAGCCTCGGAATCTAAATCTGGACTCACAGCAGAGGTTCAAATCATAGAAAGTTAGTGTGTCAGTCCTCTTGTACTTAAGTCGTCATTGTGCCTTTTGTATTAAATTCGGATGTTATTTCTGTGTTTCATCGTCCACAAGAAGGTCCAAGGTATACAGTAAACCTGAAGTGAAGCATCGGAATCTAAAACTGGACTCACAGGAGAGGTTCAATTCATAGAAAGTGAGAGTGTCAGTCCTCTTGTACTTCAGTCGGCATTGTGCCTTTTGTATTAAATTCGGATGCAATTTCTGTGTTTCATCGTCAATAGGAAGGTCGAAGGTATACAGTAAACCTGAACTGAAGCATCGGAATCTAAAACTGGACTCACAGGAGAGGTTCAAATCATAGAAAGTTATAATGTCAGTCCTCTTGTACTTAAGTCGGCATTGTGGCTTTTGTATTAAATTCCGATGCAATTTCTGTGTTTCATCGTCAATAAGAATGTCCAAGGTACACAGTAAACCTGAAGTGAAGCATCGGAATCTAAAACTGGACTCACAGGAGAGGTTCAAATCATAGAAAGTTAGAGTGTCAGTCCTCTTGTACTTAAGTCGGCATTGTGCCTTTTGAATTTAATTCCGATGCAATTTCTGTGTTTCATCGTCAATAAGAAGGTCCAAGGTATACAGTAAACCTGAAGTGAAGCATCGGAATCTAAAACTGGACTCACAGGAGAGGTTCAAATCATAGAAAGTTAGAGTGTCAGTCCTCTTGTACTTAAGTCGGCATTGTGCCATTTGTATTAAATTCGGATGCAATTTCTGTCTTTCATCGTCAATAAGAAGGTCCAAGGGATACAGTAAACCTGAAGTGAAGCGTCGGGATCTAAAACTGGGCTCACAGGAACGGTTCAAATCATAGAAAGTTAGAGTGTCAGTCCTCTTGTACTTAAGTCGGCATTGTGCCTTTTGTATTAAATTCGGATGCAATTTCTGTGTTTCATCGTCAATAAGAAGGTCCAAGGGATACAGTAAACCTGAAGTGAAGCGTCGGAATCTAAAACTGTACTCACAGGAAAGGTTCAAATCATAGAATGTTTGTCAGTCTTCTTGTACTTAAGTCGGCATTGTGCTTTTTGAATTCAATTGCGATGCAATTTCTGTGCCTCATCGTCAATAAGAAGGTCCAAGGTACACAGTAAACCTGAAGTGAAGCATCGGAATCTAAAACTGGACTCACAGGAGAGGTTCAAATCATAGAAAGATAGAGTGATAGTCCTCTTGTACTTAAGTCGGCATTGTGCCCTTTGAATTTAATTCCGATGCAATTACTGTGTTCCATCGTCAATAAAAAGGTCCAAGGTATACAGTAAACCAGAAGTGAAGCATCGGAATCTAAAACTGGACTCACAGGAGAGGTTCAAATCATAGAAAGTTAGAGTGTCAGTCCTCTTGTACTTAAGTCGGCTTTGTGCCTTTTGTATTAAATTCGGATGCAATTTCTTTGTTTCATCGTCAATAAGATGGTGCGAGGGATACAGTAAACCTGACCTGAAGCATCGGAATCTAAAACTGGACTCACAGTAAAGGTTCAAATCATAGAAAGAGAGAGTGTCAGTCCTCTTGTACTTAAGTCGGCATTGTGCCTTTTGGATTATATTCGGATGCAATTTCTGTGTTTCATCGTCAATAAGATTTTCCAAGGGATACAGTAAACCTGAAGTGAAGCTTCGGAATCCAAAACTGGACTCACGGGAGAGGTTCAAATCTTAGAAAGTTAGAGTGTCAGTCCTCTTGTACTTAAGTCTTCATTGTGCCTTTTGTATTAAATTCGGATGCAATATCTGTGCTTCTTCGTCAATAAGAAGGTCCAAGGGATTAAGGAAACCTGAAGTGAAGCATCGGAATCTGACACTGGACTTACAGGAGAGGATCAAATCATAGAAAGTTAGAGTGTCAGTCCTCTTATACTTAAGTCGGCATTGTGCCATTTGTATTAAATTCGGATGCATTTTCTGTGTTTCATCGTCAATAAGACGTACCAAGGGATACAGTAAACCTGAAGTGAAGCATCGGAATCTTAAACTGGACTCAAAGAAGAGGATCAAATTATAGAAAGTGAGAGTGTCAGTGGTGTTGAACTTAAGTCGGCATTGTGCCTTTTGTATTAAATTCAAATGTAATATCTGTGTCTCATCGTCAGTAGGAAGGTCGAAGGTATACAGTAAACCTGAAGTGAAGCATCGGAATCTAAACCTGGACTCACAGGAGCAGTTCAAATCATAGAAAGTGAGAGTGTCAGTCCTCTTGTACCTAAGTCGGTATTGTGCCTTTTGTATTAAATTCGGATGCAATTTCTGTGTTTCATCGTCAATAAGTAGGTCCAAGGGATACAGTAAACCTGAAGTGAAGCGTCGGAATCTAAAACTGGACCCACAGGAGCGGTTCAAATCATAGAAAGTTAGAGTGTCAGTCCTCTTGTACTTAAGTCGGCATTGTGCCATTAGTACTAAATTCGGATGCCATTTCTGTGTTTCATCGTCAATAAGAAGGTCCAAGGGATACAGTAGACCTGAAGTGAAGCATCGCAATCTAAAACTGAAGTCACAGGAAAGGTTCAAATCATAGAAACTTAGTCAGTCTTCTTGTACATAAGTCGGCATTGTGCTTTTTGAATTCAATTGCGATGCAATTTCTGTGCCTCATCGTCAATAAGAAGGTCCAAGGTACACAGTAAACCTGAAGTGAAGCATCGGAAACTAAAACTGGACTCACAGGAGACGTTCAAACATAGAAAGTAGGAGTGTCAGTCCTCTTGTCCTTAAGTCGGCATTGTTTCTTTTGAATTTAATCCTATGCAATTTCTGTGTTTCATCGTCAATAAGAAGGTCCAAGGTATACAGTAAACCCGAAGTGAAGCATCGGAATCTAAAACTTGACTCACAGGAGAGGTTCAAATCATAGAACGTTAGAGTGTCAGTCCTCTTTTACTAAAGTCGGCATTGTGCCTTTTGTATTAAATTCAGATTCAATTTCTTTGTTTCATCGTCAATAAGAAGGTACAAGGGATACAGTAAACCTGAAGTGAAGCATCGGAATCTAAAACTGGACTCACAGGAGAGGTTCAAATCATAGAAAGTTAAAGAGTCAGTCCTCTTGTACTTAAGTCAGCATTGTGCTTTTTGTATTAAATTCGGATGCAATTTCTGTGCTTCATCGTCAATAAGAAGGTCCAAGGGATTAAGGAAACCTGAAGTGAAGCATCGGAATCTGACACTGGACTCACAGTAGAGTTTCAAATCAGAAAGTTAGAGTGTCAGTCCTCTTATACTTAAGTCGGCATTGTGCCATTTGTATTAAATTTGGGTGCAATTTCTGTGTTTCATCGTCAATAAGAAGGTCCTAGGGATACAGTACACCTGAAGTGAAGCATCGGAATCAAAACTGGACTCACAGGAGAGGTTCAAATCATTAAAAGTTAGAGTGTCAGTCCTCTTGTACTTACGTCGGCATTGTGCCTTTTGTATAAAATTCGGATGCAATTTCTTTGCTTCATCGTCAATAAGAATGTCCAAGGGATTAAGGAAACCTGAAGTGGAGCATCGGAATCTAAAACTGGACTCACAGGAGAGGTTCAAATCATAGAAAGTTATAGTGTCAGTTCTCTTGTACTTAAGTCGGCATTGTGCCTTTTGTATTAAATTCCGATGCAATTTCTTTGTTTCATCGTCAATAAGAAGGTCCAAGGTACACAGTAAACCTGAAGTGAAGCATCGGAATCTAAAACTGGACTCACAGGAGAGGCTCAAATCATAGAAAGATAGTGTGTCAGTCCTCTTGTACTGAAATCGTCATTGTGCCTTTTGTATTAAATTCGGATGCTATTTCTGTGTTTCATCGTCCACAAGAGGGTCCAAGGTATACAGTAAACCTGAAGTGAAGCATCGGAATCTAAAACTGGACTCACAGGAGAGGTTCAAATCATAGAAAGTGAGAGTGTCAGTCCTCTTGTACTTCAGTCGGCATAGTGCCTTTTGTATTAAATTCGGATGCAATTTCTGTGTTTCATCGTCAATAGGAAGGTCGAAGGTATACAGTAAACCTGAACTGAAGCATCGGAATCTAAAACTGGACTCGCAGGAGACGTTCAAATCATAGAAAGTTAAAGTGTCAGTCCTCTTGTACTTAAGTCGGCATTGTGCCTTTTGTATTAAATTCCGATGCAGTTTCTGTGTTTCATCGTCAATAAGAAGGTCCATGGGATACAGTAAACCTGAAGTGAAGCGTCGTAATCTAAAACTGTACTCACAGGAAAGGTTCAAATCATAGAAAGTTTGTCAGTCTTCTTGTACTTAAGTCGGCATTGTGCTTTTTGAATTCAATTGCGATGCAATTTCTGTGCCTCATCGTCAATAAGAAGGTCAAAGGTACACAGTAAACCTGAAGTGAAGCATCGGAATCTAAAACTGGACTCACAGGAGAGGTTCAAATCATAGAAAGTTAGAGTGTCAGTCCTCTTGTACTTAAGTCGGCATTGTGCCTTTTGAATTTAATTCCGATGCAATAACTGTGTTTCATCGTCAATAAGAAGGTCCAAGGTATGCAGTAAACCTGAAGTGAAGCATCGGAATCTAAAACTGGACTCACAGGAGAGGTTCAAATCATAGAAAGTTAGTGTGTCAGTCACCTTGTACTTAAGTCGGCATTGTGCCTTTTGTATTAAATTCGGATGCAATGTCTTTGTTTCATCGTCAATAAGATGGTGCGAGGGATACAGTAAACCTGACCTGAAGCATCGGAATCTAAAACTGGACTCACAGGAGAGGTTCAAATCATAGAAAGTGAGAGTGTCAGTCCTCTTGTACTTAAGTCGGCTTTGTGCCTTTTGGATTATATTCGGATGCAATTTCTGTGTTTCATCGTCAATAAGAGTTTCCAAGGGATAGAGTAAACCTGAAGTGAAGCATCGGAATCTAAAACTGGACTCACGGGAGAGGTTCAAATCATAGAAAGTTAGCGTGTCAGTCCTCTTGTACTTAAGTCTTCATTGTGCCTTTTGTATTAAATTCGGATGCAATATCTGTGCTTCTTCGTCAATAAGAAGATCCAAGGGATTAAGGAAACCTGAAGTGAAGCATCGGAATCTGACACTGGACTCACAGGAGAGGATCAAATCATAGAAAGTTAGAGTGTCAGTCCTCTTATACTTAAGTCGGCATTGTGCCATTTGTATTAAATTCGGATGCAATTTCTGTGTTTCATCGTCAATAAGAAGGTCCAAGGGATACAGTAAACCTGAAGTGAAGCATCGGAATCTAAAACTGGACTCAAAGGAGAGGATCAAATTATAGAAAGTGAGAGTGCCAGTCGTCTTGAACTTAAGTCGGCATTGTGCCTTTTGTATTAAATTCGGATGCAATATCTGTGTCTCATCGTCAGTAGGAAAGTCGAAGATATACAGTAAACCTGAAGTGAAGCATCGGAATCTAAAACTGGACTCACAGGAGCGGTTGAAATCATAGAAAGTTGGAGTGTCAGTCCTCTTGTCCTTAAGTCGGCATTGTTTCTTTTGAATTTAATTCCTATGCAATTTCTGTGTTTCATCGTCAATGAGAAGGTCAAAGGTATACAGTAAACCTGAAGTGAAGCATCGGAATCTAAAACTGGACTCACAGGAGAGGTTCAAATCATAGAACCTTAGAGTGTCAGTCCTCTTGTACTTAAGTCTGCATAGTGCCTTTTGTATTAAATTCAGATGCAATTTCTTTGTTTCATCGTCAATAAGAAGGTACAAGGGATACTGTAAACCTGAAGTGAAGCATCGGAATCTAAAACTGGACTCACAGGAGAGGTTCAAATCATAGAAAGTGAGAGTGTCAGTCCTCTTGTACTTAAGTTTGCATTGTGCCTTTTGTATTAAATTCGGATGCAATTTCTGTGTTTCATTGTCAATTAGAAGTCCAAGGGATACAGTAAACCTGAAGTGAAGCATCGGAATCTAAAACTGGGCTCACGGGAGAGGTTCAAATCATAGAAAGTTAAAGATCAGTCCTCTTGTACTTAAGTCGGCATTGTGCCTTTTGTATTAAATTCGGTTGCAATTTCTGTGCTTCATCGTCAATAAGAAGGTCCAAGGGATACAGTAAACCTGAAGTGAAGCATCGGAATCTAAAACTGGACTCACAGAAGAGGTTCAAATCATGAAAAGTTAGAGTGTCAGTCCTCTTGTACTTACGTCGGCATTGTGCCTTTTGTATAAAATTCGGATGCAATTTCTTTGCTTCATCGTCAATAAGAAGGTCCAAGGGATTAAGGAAACCTGAAGTGAAGCATCGGAATCTGACACTGGACTCACAGGATAGGTTCAAATCAGAAAGTAAGAGTGTCAGTCCTCTTATACTAAAGTCGGCATTGTGCCATTTGTATTAAATTCGGATGCAATTTCTGAGTTTCATCGTCAATGAGAAGGTCCAAGGGATACAGTAAACCTGAAGTGAAGCATCGGAATCTAAATCTGGACTCACAGGAGAGGTTCAAATCATAGAAAGTTAGTGTGTCAGTCCTCTTGTACTTAAGTCGTCATTGTGCCTTTTGTTTTAAATTCGGATGTTATTTCTGTGTTTCATCGTCCACAAGAAGGTCCAAGGTATACAGTAAACCTGAAGTGAAGCAGCGGAATCTAAAACTGGACTCACAGGAGAGTTTCGAATCATAGAAAGTGAGAGTGTCAGTCCTCTTGTACTTCACTCGGCATTGTGGCTTTTGTATTATATTCGGATGCAATTTCTGTGTTTCATCGTCAATAGGAAGGTAGAAGGTATACAGTAAACCTGAACTGAAGCATCGGAATCTAAAACTGGACTCACAGGAGAGGTTCAAATCATAGAAAGTTATAGTGTCAGTCCTCTTGTACTTAAGTCGGCATTGTGCCTTTTGTATTACATTCCGATGCAATTTCTGTGTTTCATCGTCAATAAGAAGGTCCAAGGTACACAGTAAACCTGAAGTTAAGCATCGGAATCTAAAACTGGACTCACAGGAGAGGTTCAAATCATAGAAAGTTAGTGTGTCAGTCCTCTTGTACTTAAGTCGGCATTGTGCCTTTTGAATTTAATTCCGATGCAATTTCTGTGTTTCATCGTCAATAAGAAGGTCCAAGGTATACAGTAAACCTGAAGTGAAGCATCGGAATCTAAAACTGGACTCACAGGAGAGGTTCAAATCATAGGAAGTTAGAGTGTCAGTCCTCTTGTACTTAAGTCGGCATTGTGCCATTTGTATTAAATTCGGATGCAATTTCTGTGTTTCATCGTCAATAAGAAGGTCCAAGGGATTCAGTAAACCTGAAGTGAAGCGTCGGGATCTAAAACTGGACTCACAGGAGCGGTTCAAATCATAGAAAGTTAGAGTGTGAGTCCTCTTGTACTTAAGTCGGCATTGTGCCTTTTGCATTAAATTCGGATGCAATTTCTGTGTTTCATCGTCAATAAGAAGGTCCAAGGGATACAGTAAACCTGAAGTGAAGCGTCGGAATCTAAAACTGGACTCACAGGAGAGGTTCAAATCATAGAAAGTGAGAGTGTCATTCCTCTTGTACATAAGTCGGCATTGTGCTTTTTGAATTCAATTGCGATGCAATTTCCGTGCCTCATCGTCAATAAGAAGGTCCAAGGTACACAGTAAACCTGAAGTGAAGCATCGGAATCTCAAACTGGACTCACAGGAGAGGTTCAAATCATAGAATGCTAGAGTATCAGTCCTCTTGTACTTAAGTCGGCGTTGTGCCTTTTGTATTAAATTCGGATGCAATTTCTGTGCTTCATCGACAATAAGAAGGTCCAAGGTGTTAAGGAAACCTGAAGTGAAGCATCGGAATCTGACACTGGACTCACAGGAGAAGTTCAAATCATAGAAAGTTAGTGTGTCAGTCCTCTTACACTTAAGTCGGCATTTTGCCATTTGTATTATATTCGGATGCAATTTCTGTGTTTCATCGTCAATAAGAAGGTCCAAGAGATACAGTAAACCTGAAGTGAAGCATCGGAATCTAAAACTGGACTCAAAGGAGAGGATCAAATTATAGAAAGTGAGAGTGTCAGTCGTCTTGAACTTAAGTCGGCATTGTGCTTTTGTATTAAATTCGGATGCAATTTCTGTGTTTCATCGTCAATAGGAAGGTCGAAGGTATACTGTAAACCTGAAGTGAAGCATCGGAATCTAAATCTGGACTCACAGAAGAGGTTCAAATCATAGAAAGTTAGAGTGTCAGTCCTCTTGTACTTAAGTCGGCATTGTGCCTTTTGCATTAAATTCGGATGCTATTTCTGTGTTTCATCGTCAATAAGAAGGTCCAAGGTACACAGTAAACCTGAAGAGAAGCATCGGAATCTAAAACTGAACTCACAGGAGAGGTTTAAATCATAGAAAGTGAGAGTGTCAGTCCTCTTGTACTTCAGTCGGCATTGTGCCTTTTGTATTAAATTTGGATGCAATTTCTTTGTTTCATCGTCAATATTAAGGTCGAAGGTATACAGCAAAACCTGAACTGAAGCATCGGAATCTAAAATTGGACTCACAGGAGAGGTTCAAATCATAGAAGGTTATGGTGTCAGTCCTCTTGTACTTAAGTCGGCATTGTGCCTTTTGTATTAAATTCGGATGCAATTTCTGTGTTTCATCGTTAATAAGAAGGTCCAAGGGATACAGTAAACCTGAAGTGAAGCATCGGAATCTAAAACTGTACTCACAGGAAAGGTTCAAATCATAGAAAGTTTGTCAGTCTTCTTGTACTTAAGTCGGCATGTGCTTTTTGAACTTAATTGCGATGCAATTTCTGTGCCTCATCGTCAATAAGAAGGTCCAAGGTACACAGTAAACCTGAAGTGAAGCATCGGAATCTAAAACTGGACTCACAGGAGAGGTTCAGATCATAGAAAGTTAGACTGTCAGTCGTCTTATACTTAAGTCGGCTTTGTGCCATTTGTATTAAATTCGGATGCAATTTCTTTGTTTCATCGCCAATAAGAAGGTCCAAGGGATACAGTAAACCTGAAGTGAAGCATCGGAATCCAAAACTGGACTCAAAGGAGAGGATCAAATTATAGGAAGTGAGAGTGTCAGTCGTCTTGAACTTCAATCGGCATTGTGCCTTTTGTATTAAATTCGGATGCAATATCTGTGTCTCATCGTCAGTAGGAAGGTCGAAGGTATACAGTACCCCTGAAGTGAAGCATCGGAATCTAAAACTGGACTCACATGAGCGGTTCAAATCATAGAATGTGAGAGTGTCAGTCCTGTTGTACCAAGTCGGCATTGTGCCTTTTGTATTAAATTCGGATGCAATTTCTGTGTTTCATCGTCAATAAGAAGGTCCAAGGGATACAATAAACCTGAAGTGAAGCGTCGGAATCTAAAACTGGACTCACAGGAGCGGTTCAAATCATAGAAAGTTAGAGTGTCAGTCCTCTTGTACTTAAGTCGGCATTGTGCCATTAGTACTAATTTCGGATGCAATTTCTGTGTTTCATCGTCAATAAGAAGATCCATGGAATACAGTAACCCTGAAGTGAAGCATTGGAATCTAAAACTGGACTCACACGAGAGGTTCAAATCATTGAAAGTGCGGGTGTCAGTCCTCTTGTGCTTAAGTCGGCATTGTGCCTTTTGTATTATATTCGGATGCAATTTCTGTGTTTCATCGTCAATAGGAAGGTCGAAGGTATACAGTAAACCTGAACTGAAGCATCGGAATCTAAAACTGGACTCACAGGAGAGGTTCAAATCATAGAAAGTTATAGTGTCGGTCCTCTTGTACTTAAGTCGGCATTGTGCCTTTTGTATTACATTCCGATGCAATTTCTGTGTTTCATCGTCAATAAGAAGGTCCAAGGTACACAGTAAACCTGAAGTTAAGCATCGGAATCTAAAACTGGACTCACAGGAGAGGTTCAAATCATAGAAAGTTAGTGTGTCAGTCCTCTTGTACTTAAGTCGGCATTGTGCCTTTTGAATTTAATTCCGATGCAATTTCTGTGTTTCATCGTCAATAAGAAGGTCCAAGGTATACAGTAAACCTGAAGTGAAGCAGCGGAATCTAAAACTGGACTCACAGGAGAGTTTCGAATCATAGAAAGTGAGAGTGTCAGTCCTCTTGTACTTCAGTCGGCATTGTGCCTTTTGTATTATATTCGGATGCAATTTCTGTGTTTCATCGTCAATAGGAAGTTCGAAGGTATACAGTAAACCTGAACTGAAGCATCGGAATCTAAAACTGGACTCACAGGAGTGGTTCAAATCATAGAAAGTTATAGTGTCAGTCCTCTTGTACTTAAGTCGGCATTGTGCCTTTTGTATTACATTCCGATGCAATTTCTGTGTTTCATCGTCAATAAGAAGGTCCAAGGTACACAGTAAACCTGAAGTTAAGCATCGGAATCTAAAACTGGACTCACAGGAGAGGTTCAAATCATAGAAAGTTAGTGTGTCAGTCCTCTTGTACTTAAGTCGGCATTGTGCCTTTTGAATTTAATTCCGATGCAATTTCTGTGTTTCATCGTCAATAAGAAGGTCCAAGGTATACAGTAAACCTGAAGTGAAGCATCGGAATCTAAAACTGGACTCACAGGAGAGGTTCAAATCATAGGAAGTTAGAGTGTCAGTCCTCTTGTACTTAAGTCGGCATTGTGCCATTTGTATTAAATTCGGATGCAATTTCTGTGTTTCATCGTCAATAAGAAGGTCCAAGGGATTCAGTAAACCTGAAGTGAAGCGTCGGGATCTAAAACTGGACTCACAGGAGCGGTTCAAATCATAGAAAGTTAGAGTGTGAGTCCTCTTGTACTTAAGTCGGCATTGTGCCTTTTGCATTAAATTCGGATGCAATTTCTGTGTTTCATCGTCAATAAGAAGGTCCAAGGGATACAGTAAACCTGAAGTGAAGCGTCGGAATCTAAAACTGGACTCACAGGAGAGGTTCAAATCATAGAAAGTGAGAGTGTCATTCCTCTTGTACATAAGTCGGCATTGTGCTTTTTGAATTCAATTGCGATGCAATTTCTGTGCCTCATCGTCAATAAGAAGGTCCAAGGTACACAGTAAACCTGAAGTGAAGCATCGGAATCTCAAACTGGACTCACAGGAGAGGTTCAAATCATAGAATGCTAGAGTATCAGTCCTCTTGTACTTAAGTCGGCGTTGTGCCTTTTGTATTAAATTCGGATGCAATTTCTGTGCTTCATCGTCAATAAGAAGGTCCAAGGTGTTAAGGAAACCTGAAGTGAAGCATCGGAATCTGACACTGGACTCACAGGAGAAGTTCAAATCATAGAAAGTTAGTGTGTCAGTCCTCTTACACTTAAGTCGGCATTTTGCCATTTGTATTATATTCGGATGCAATTTCTGTGTTTCATCGTCAATAAGAAGGTCCAAGAGATACAGTAAACCTGAAGTGAAGCATCGGAATCTAAAACTGGACTCAAAGGAGAGGATCAAATTATAGAAAGTGAGAGTGTCAGTCGTCTTGAACTTAAGTCGGCATTGTGCTTTTGTATTAAATTCGGATGCAATTTCTGTGTTTCATCGTCAATAGGAAGGTCGAAGGTATACAGTAAACCTGAAGTGAAGCATCGGAATCTTAATCTGGACTCACAGGAGAGGTTCAAATCATAGAAAGTTAGAGTGTCAGTCCTCTTGTACTTAAGTCGGCATTGTGCCTTTTGCATTAAATTCGGATGCTATTTCTGTGTTTCATCGTCAATAAGAAGGGCCAAGGTACACAGTAAACCTGAAGAGAAGCATCGGAATCTAAAACTGAACTCACAGGAGAGGTTTAAATCATAGAAAGTGAGAGTGTCAGTCCTCTTGTACTTCAGTCGGCATTGTGCCTTTTGTATTAAATTTGGATGCAATTTCTTTGTTTCATCGTCAATATTAAGGTCGAAGGTATACAGCAAAACCTGAACTGAAGCATCGGAATCTAAAATTGGACTCACAGGAGAGGTTCAAATCATAGAAGGTTATGGTGTCAGTCCTCTTGTACTTAAGTCGGCATTGTGCCTTTTGTATTAAATTCGGATGCAATTTCTGTGTTTCATCGTTAATAAGAAGGTCCAAGGGATACAGTAAACCTGAATGAAGCATCGGAATCTAAAACTGTACTCACAGGAAAGGTTCAAATCATAGAAAGTTTGTCAGTCTTCTTGTACTTAAGTCGGCATGTGCTTTTTGAACTCAATTGCGATGCAATTTCTGTGCCTCATCGTCAATAAGAAGGTCCAAGGTACACAGTAAACCTGAAGTGAAGCATCGGAATCTAAAACTGGACTCACAGGAGAGGTTCAGATCATAGAAAGTTAGACTGTCAGTCGTCTTATACTTAAGTCGGCTTTGTGCCATTTGTATTAAATTCGGATGCAATTTCTTTGTTTCATCGCCAATAAGAAGGTCCAAGGGATACAGTAAACCTGAAGTGAAGCATCGGAATCCAAAACTGGACTCAAAGGAGAGGATCAAATTATAGGAAGTGAGAGTGTCAGTCGTCTTGAACTTCAATCGGCATTGTGCCTTTTGTATTAAATTCGGATGCAATATCTGTGTCTCATCGTCAGTAGGAAGGTCGAAGGTATACAGTACCCCTGAAGTGAAGCATCGGAATCTAAAACTGGACTCACATGAGCGGTTCAAATCATAGAAAGTGAGAGTGTCAGTCCTGTTGTACCAAGTGGGCATTGTGCCTTTTGTATTAAATTCGGATGCAATTTCTGTGTTTCATCGTCAATAAGAAGGTCCAAGGGATACAATAAACCTGAAGTGAAGCGTCGGAATCTAAAACTGGACTCACAGGAGCGGTTCAAATCATAGAAAGTTAGAGTGTCAGTCCTCTTGTACTTAAGTCGGCATTGTGCCATTAGTACTAAATTCGGATGCAATTTCTGTGTTTCATCGTCAATAAGAAGATCCATGGAATACAGTAACCCTGAAGTGAAGCATTGGAATCTAAAACTGGACTCACAGGAGAGCTTCAAATCATTGAAAGTGCGGGTGTCAGTCCTCTTGTGCTTAAGTCGGCATTGTGCATTTTGTATTAAATTCGGAAACAATTTCTGTGTTTCATCGTCAATAAGAAGGTCCAAGGGATACAGTAGACCTGAAGTGAAGCATCGCAATCTAAAACTGGAGTCACAGGAAAGGTTCAAATCATAGAAAGTTAGTCAGTCTTCTTGTACATAAGTCGGCATTGTGCTTTTTGAATTCAATTGCGATGCAATTTCTGTGCCTCATCGTCAATAAGAAGATCCAAGGTACACAGTAAACCTGAAGTGAAGCATCGGAAACTAAAACTGGACTCACAGGAGAGGTTCAAATCATAGAAAGTTGGAGTGTCAGGTCTCTTGTCCTTAAGTTGGCATTGTTTCTTTTGAATTTAATTCCTATGCAATTTCTGTGTTTGATCGTCAATAAGAAGGTCCAAGGTATACAGTAAACCCAAAGTGAAGCATCGGAATCTAAAACTGGACTCACAGGAGAGGTTCAAATCATAGAAATTTAGAGTGTCAGTCCTCTTGTACTTAAATCGGCATTGTGCGTTTTTTATTAAATTCAGATGCAATTTCTTTGTTTCATCGTCAATAAGAAGGTACAAGGCATACAGAAAAACCTGAAGTGAAGCATCGGAATCTCAAACTGGACTCACAGGAGAGGTTCAAATCATAGAATGCTAGAGTATCAGTCCTCTTGTACTTAAGTCGGCGTTGTGCCTTTTGTATTAAATTCGGATGCAATTTCTGTGCTTCATCGTCAATAAGAAGGTCCAAGGTGTTAAGGAAACCTGAAGTGAAGCATCGGAATCTGACACTGGACTCACAGGAGAAGTTCAAATCATAGAAAGTTAGTGTGTCAGTCCTCTTACACTTAAGTCGGCATTTTGCCATTTGTATTATATTCGGATGCAATTTCTGTGTTTCATCGTCAATAAGAAGGTCCAAGAGATACAGTAAACCTGAAGTGAAGCATCGGAATCTAAAACTGGACTCAAAGGAGAGGATCAAATTATAGAAAGTGAGAGTGTCAGTCGTCTTGAACTTAAGTCGGCATTGTGCTTTTGTATTAAATTCGGATGCAATTTCTGTGTTTCATCGTCAATAGGAAGGTCGAAGGTATACAGTAAACCTGAAGTGAAGCATCGGAATCTTAATCTGGACTCACAGGAGAGGTTCAAATCATAGAAAGTTAGAGTGTCAGTCCTCTTGTACTTAAGTCGGCATTGTGCCTTTTGCATTAAATTCGGATGCTATTTCTGTGTTTCATCGTCAATAAGAAGGTCCAAGGTACACAGTAAACCTGAAGAGAAGCATCGGAATCTAAAACTGAACTCACAGGAGAGGTTTAAATCATAGAAAGTGAGAGTGTCAGTCCTCTTGTACTTCAGTCGGCATTGTGCCTTTTGTATTAAATTTGGATGCAATTTCTTTGTTTCATCGTCAATATTAAGGTCGAAGGTATACAGCAAAACCTGAACTGAAGCATCGGAATCTAAAATTGGACTCACAGGAGAGGTTCAAATCATAGAAGGTTATGGTGTCAGTCCTCTTGTACTTAAGTCGGCATTGTGCCTTTTGTATTAAATTCGGATGCAATTTCTGTGTTTCATCGTTAATAAGAAGGTCCAAGGGATACAGTAAACCTGAATGAAGCATCGGAATCTAAAACTGTACCCACAGGAAAGGTTCAAATCATAGAAAGTTTGTCAGTCTTCTTGTACTTAAGTCGGCATGTGCTTTTTGAACTCAATTGCGATGCAATTTCTGTGCCTCATCGTCAATAAGAAGGTCCAAGGTACACAGTAAACCTGAAGTGAAGCATCGGAATCTAAAACTGGACTCACAGGATAGGTTCAAATCATAGAAAGTTATAGTGTCAGTCCTCTTGTACTTAAGTCGGCATTGTGCTTTTTGTATTAAATTCGGATGCAATATCTGTGTTTCGTCGTCAATAAGAAGGTACAAGGGATACAGTAAACCTGAAGTGAAGCATCCGAATCTGTCACTGGACTAACAGGAGAGGTTCAAATCTTAGAAAGTGAGAGTGTGAGTCCTCTTGTACTTAATTTGGCATTGTGCCTCTTGAATTAAATTCGGATGAAATTTCTGTGATTCATCGTCAATAAGAGGGTCCAAGGGATACAGTAAAGCTGAAGTGAAGCATCGAAATCTAAATCTGGACTCACAGGAGAGGTTCAAATCATAGAAAGTTAGAGTGTCAGTCCTCATGTACTTAAGTCGGCATTGTGCCTTTTGTATTAAATTCGGATGCAATTTCTGTGTTTCATCGTCAATAAGAAGGTCCAAGGTATACAGTAAACCTGAAGTGAAGCTTCGGAATCTAAAACTGGACTCACAGGAGAGGTTCAAATCATAGAAAGTAAGAGTGTCAGTCCTTTTGTACTTCAGTCGGCATTGTGCCTTTTGTATTAAATTCGGATGCAATTTCTGTCTTTCATCGTCAATAAGAAGGTCCAAGGGATACAGTAAACTTGATGTGAAGCATCGTAATCTAAAACTTGACTCACAGGAGAGGTTCATATCATAGAAAGTGAGAGTGTCAGTCGTCTTGTACTTAAGTCGTCATTGTGCCTTTTGTATTAAATTCGGATGCAATTTCTGTATTTCATCGTCAATAAGAAAGTACAGGGGGTTACAGTAAACCTGAAGTGAAGCATCAGCATCTAAAACTGGACTCACAGGAGCGGTTCAAATCATAGAAAGTTAGAATGTCAGTCCTCTTGTACTTAAGTCGGCATTGTGCCCTTAGTATTAAATTCGGATGCAATTTCTGTGCTTCATCGTCAATAAGGAGGTCCAAGGGATTAAGGAAACCTGAAGTGAAGCATCGGAATCTGACACTGGACTCACAGGAGAGCTTCTAATCATAGAAAGTTAGAGTGTCAGTCCCCTTATACTTAAGTCGGCATTGTGCCTTTTGTATTAAATTCGGATGCAATTTCTGTGTTTCATCGTCAATAAGAAGGTAAAAATGATACAGTAAACCTGAAGTGAAGCATCGGAATCCAAAACTGGACTCACAGGAAAGGTTCAAATCATAGAATGTTGGTCAGTCTTCTTGTACTTAAGTCGGCATTGTGCCTTTTGTATTAAATTCGGTAGCAATTTCTTTGTTTCATCGTCAATAAGAAGGTACAAGGGATACAGTAAACCTGAAGTGAAGCATCGGAATCTAAAACTGGACTCAAAGGAGAGGATCAAATTATAGAAAGTGAGAGTGTCAGTCGTCTTGAACTTAAGTCGGCATTGTGCCTTTTGTATTAAATTCGGATGGAATTTCTGTGTTTCATCGTCAATTAGAAGGTCCAAGGCATACAGTAAACCTGAAGTGAAGCATCGGAATCTAAACCCGGACTCACAGGATAGGTTCAAATCATAGAAAGTTAAAGTGTCAGTCCTCTTGTACTTAAGTCGGCATTATGCCTTTTGTATTAAATTCGGATGCAACTTCTGTGCTTCATCGTCAATAAGAAGGTCCAAGGGATTAAGGAAACCTGAAGCGAAGCATCGGAATCTGACACTGGACTCACAGGAGAGGTTCAAATCATAGAAAGTTAGAGAGTCAGTCCTGTTATACTTAAATCGGCATTGTGCCATTTGTATTAAATTCGGATGCAACTTCTGTGTTTCATCGTCAATCGGATGGTCCAAGGATTACAGTAAACCTGAAGTGAAGCATCGGAATCTAAAACTGGACTCAAAGGAGAGGATCAAATTATAGAAACTGAGAGTGTCAGTCCTCTTGTACTTCAGTCGGCATTGTGCCTTTTGTATTAAATTCGGATGCAATTTCTGAGTTTCATCGTCAATAAGAAGGGTCCAAGGGATACAGTAAACTTGAAGTGAAGCATCGGAATCTAAAACTGGACTCACAGGAGAGGTTCATATCATAGAAAGTGAGAGTGTCAGTCGTCTAGTACTTAAGTCGGCATTGTGCCTTTTGTATTAATTTCGGATGCAATTTCTGTGTTTCATCGTCAATGGGAAGGTCGAAGGTATACAGTAAACCTGAACTGAAGCATCGGAATCTAAAACTGGACTCACAGGAGAGGTTCAAATCATAGAAAGTTATAGTGTCAGTCCTCTTGTACTTAAGTCGGCATTCTGCCTTTTGTATTAAATTCCGATGCAATTTCTGAGACTCATCGTCAATAAGAAGGTCGAAGGTATACAGTAATCCTGAAGTGAAGCATCGGAATCTAAATCTGGACTCACAGGAGAGGTTCAAATCATAGAAAGTTAGAGTGTCAGTCCTCTTGTACTTAAGTCGGCATTGTGCCTTTTGTATTAAATTCGGATACAATTTCTGTGTTTCATCATCAATAAGAAGGTCCAAGGTATACAGTAAACCTGAAGAGAAGCATCGGAATCTAAAACTGGACTCACAGGAGAGGTTCAAATCATAGAAAGTTAGAGTGTCAGTCCTCTTCTACTTAAGTCGGCATTGTGCCTTTTGTATTAAATTCGGATGCAACTTCTGTGCTTCATCGTCAATAGGAAGGTCCAAGGGATTAAGGAAACCTGAAGTGAAGCATCGGAATCTGACACTGGACTCACAGGAGAGGTTCAAATCATAGAAAGTTAGAGTGTCAGTCCTCTTATAGTTAAGTCGGCATTGCGCCATTTGTATTAAATTTGGATGCAATTTCTGTGTTTCATCGTCAATCAGATGGTCCAAGGATTACAGTAAACCTGAAGTGAAGCATCGAAATCAAATCTGGACTCACAGGAGAGGTTCAAATCATAGAAAGTTAGAGTGTCAGTCCTCTTGTACTTCTTTCGGCATTGTGCCTTTTGTATTAAATTCGGATGCAATTTCTGTGTTTCATCGTCAATACGAAGGTCCAAGGTATACAGTAAACCTGAAGTGAAGCATCGAAATCTAAAACTGGACTCACAGGAGAGGTTCAATTAACAGAAACTGAGAGTGTCAGTCCTCTTGTACTTCAGTCGGCATTGTGCCTTTTGTATTAAATTCGGATGCAATTTCTGAGTTTCATCGTCAATAAGAAGGTCCAAGGGATGCAGTAAACTTGAAGTGAAGCATCGGAATCTAAAACTGGACTCACAGGAGAGGTTCATATCATAGAAAGTGAGGGTGTCAGTCGTCTTGTAATTAAGTCGGCATTGTGCCTTTTGTATTAAATTCGGATGCAATTTCTGTGTTTCATCGTCAATAGGAAGGTCGAAGGTATACAGTAAACCTGAACTGAAGCATCGGAATCTAAAACTGGACTCACAGGAGAGGTTCAAATCATAGAAAGTTATAGTGTCAGTCCTCTTGTACTTAAGTCAGCATTCTGCCTTTTGTATTAAATTCCGATGCAATTTCTGTGACTCATCATCAATAAGAAGGTCCAAGGTATACAGTAAACCTGAAGTGAAGCAACGGAATCTAAAACTGGACTCACAGGAGAGGTTCATATCATAGAAAGTGAGAGTGTCAGTCGTCTTGTACTTAATTCGGCATTGTGCCTTTTGTATTAAATTCGGATGCAATTTCTGTGTTTCATCGTCAATAGGAAGGTCGAAGGTATACAGTAAACCTAAACTGAAGCATCGGAATCTAAAACTGGACTCACAGGAGAGTTTCAAATCATAGAAAGTTAGAGTGTCAGTCCTCTTGTACCTAAGTCGGCATTGTGCCTTTTGTATTAAATTCGGATGCAATTTCTCTGTTTCATCGTCAATAAGAAGGTACAAGGGATACAGTAAACCTGAAGTGAAGGATCGGAATCTAAGACTGGACTCACAGGAGAGGTTCAAAACATAGAAAGTGTGAGTGTCAGTCCTCTTGTACTCAAGTCGGCATTGTACCTTTTGTATTAAATTCGGATGCAATTTCTGTGTTTCATCGTCAAAAAGAAGGTCCAAGGGATACAGTTAACCTGAAGTGAAGCGTCGGAATCTAAAACTGGACACACGGGAGAGGTTCAAATCATAGAAAGTGAGAGTGTCAGTCCTCTTGTACATAAGTCGGCATTGTGCCTTTTGAATTAAATTCGGATATAATTTCTGTGTTTCGTCGTCAACAAGAAGGTCCAAGGGATACAGTAAACATGAAGTGAAGCATCGGAATATAAAACTGCACTCACAGGAGAGGTTCAACTCATAGAAAATTAGAGTGTCAGTCCTCTTGTACTTCAGTCCGCATTGTGCCTTTTGTATTACATTCGGATGCAATTTCTGTGCTTCATCGTCAATAAGAAGGTCCAAGGGATTAAGGAAACCTGAAGTGAAGCATCGGAATCTGACACTGGACTCACAGGAGAGGTTCAAATCATAGAAAGTTAGAGTGTCTGTCCTCTTATACTTAAGTCGGCATTGTGCCATTTGTATTAAATTCGGATGCAATTTCTGTGTTTCATCGTCAATAAGAAGGTCCAAGGGATACAGTAGACCTGAAGTGAAGCATCGGAATCTAAAACTGGACTCATAGGAGAGGATCAAATTATAGTAAGTGAGTGTGTCAGTCGTCTTGAACTTAAGTCGGCATTCTGCCTTTTGTATTAAATTCGGATGCAATTTCTGTGTTTTATCGTCAATAGGAAGGTCGAAGGTATACAGTAAACCTGAAGTGAAGCATCGGAATCTAAAACTGGACTCACAGGAGAGGTTCAAATCATAGAAGGTGAGAGTGTCAGTCCCCTTGTACTTCAGTCAGCATTGTGCCTTTTGTAGTAAACTCGGATGCAATTTCTGTGTTTCAACGTCAATAAGAAGGTCCAAGGGATACAGTAAACTTGAAGTGATGCATCGGAATCTAAAACTGGGCTCACAGGAGAGGTTCATATCATAGAAAGTGAGAGTATCAGTCGTCTTGTACTTAATTCGGCATTGTGCTTTTTGTATTAAATTCGGATGCAATTTCTGTGTTTTATCGTCAATAGAAAGGTCGAAGGTATACAGTAAACCTCAACTGAAGCATCAGAATTTAAAACTGGACTCACAGGAGAGGTTCAAATCATAGAAAGTTATAGTGTCAGTCCTCTTGTACGTAAGTCGGCATTGTGCCTTTTGTATTAAATTCCGATGCAATTTCTGTGTCTCATCGTCAATACGAAGGTCCAAGGTATTCAGTAAACCTGGATTGAAGCATCGGAATCTAAAACTGGACTCACAGGAGAGGTTCAAATCATGGAAAGAGAGAGTGTCAGTCCTCTTGTACTTAAGTCGGCATTGTGCCTTTTGTATTAAACTCGGATGCAATTTCTGTGTTTCATCATCAATAAGAAGGTACAAGGGATACAGTAAACTTGAAGTGAAGCATCGGAATCTAAAAGTGGACTCACAGGAGAGGTTCAAATCATAGAAAGTGAGAGTGTCAGTCCTCTAGTACTTAAGTCGGCATTGTGCCTTTTGTATTAAATTCGGATGCAATTTCTGTGTTTCATCGTCAATAAGAAGGTCCAAGGGATACAGTAGACCAGAAGCGAAGCGTCGGAATCTAAAACTGGACTCACAGGAGAGGTTCAAATCATTGAAAGTGCGAGTGTCAGTCCTCTTGTACTGAAGTCGGCATTGTTTCCTTTTGTATTAAATTCGGATGCAATTTCTGTGTTTCTTCGTCAATAAGAAGGTCCAAGGGATACAGTAGACCTGAAGTGAAGCATCGGAATCTAAAACTGGACTCACAATAAACGTTCAAATCATAGAAAGTTTGTCAGTCTTCTTGTACTTAAGTCGGCATTGTGCTTTTGAATTCAATTGCGATGCAATTTCTGTGCCTCATCGTCAATAAGAAGGTCCAAGGTACACAGTAAACCTGATGTGAAGAATCGGAATCTAAAACTGGACTCATAGGAGAGGTTCAAATCATTGAAAGTGCGAGTGTCAGTCCTCTTGTACTTAAGTCGGCATTGTGCCTTTTGTATTAAATTCGGATGCAATTTCTTTGTTTCATCGTCAATAAGAAGGTACAAGGGATACAGTAAACCTGAAGTGAAGCATCGGAATCTAAAACTGGACTCACAGGAGAGGTTCAAATCACAGAAAGTGAGCGTGTCAGTCCTCTTGTACTTAAGTCGGCATTGTGCCTTTTGTATTAAATTCGGATGCAATTTCTGTGTTTCATCGTCAATACGAAGGTCCAAGGTATACAGTAAACCTGAAGTGAAGCATCGAAATCTAAAACTGGACTCACAGGAGAGGTTCAATTAACAGAAACTGAGAGTGTCAGTCCTCTTGTACTTCAGTCGGCATTGTGCCTTTTGTATTAAATTCGGATGCAATTTCTGAGTTTCATCGTCAATAAGAAGGTCCAAGGGATGCAGTAAACTTGAAGTGAAGCATCGGAATCTAAAACTGGACTCACAGGAGAGGTTCATATCATAGAAAGTGAGGGTGTCAGTCGTCTTGTAATTAAGTCGGCATTGTGCCTTTTGTATTAAATTCGGATGCAATTTCTGTGTTTCATCGTCAATAGGAAGGTCGAAGGTATACAGTAAACCTGAACTGAAGCATCGGAATCTAAAACTGGACTCACAGGAGAGGTTCAAATCATAGAAAGTTATAGTGTCAGTCCTCTTGTACTTAAGTCAGCATTCTGCCTTTTGTATTAAATTCCGATGCAATTTCTGTGACTCATCATCAATAAGAAGGTATAAGGTATACAGTAAACCTGAAGTGAAGCAACGGAATCTAAAACTGGACTCACAGGAGAGGTTCATATCATAGAAAGTGAGAGTGTCAGTCGTCTTGTACTTAATTCGGCATTGTGCCTTTTGTATTAAATTCGGATGCAATTTCTGTGTTTCATCGTCAATAGGAAGGTCGAAGGTATACAGTAAACCTAAACTGAAGCATCGGAATCTAAAACTGGACTCACAGGAGAGTTTCAAATCATAGAAAGTTAGAGTGTCAGTCCTCTTGTACCTAAGTCGGCATTGTGCCTTTTGTATTAAATTCGGATGCAATTTCTCTGTTTCATCGTCAATAAGAAGGTACAAGGGATACAGTAAACCTGAAGTGAAGGATCGGAATCTAAGACTGGACTCACAGGAGAGGTTCAAAACATAGAAAGTGTGAGTGTCAGTCCTCTTGTACTCAAGTCGGCATTGTACCTTTTGTATTAAATTCGGATGCAATTTCTGTGTTTCATCGTCAAAAAGAAGGTCCAAGGGATACAGTTAACCTGAAGTGAAGCGTCGGAATCTAAAACTGGACACACGGGAGAGGTTCAAATCATAGAAAGTGAGAGTGTCAGTCCTCTTGTACATAAGTCGGCATTGTGCCTTTTGAATTAAATTCGGATATAATTTCTGTGTTTCGTCGTCAACAAGAAGGTCCAAGGGATACAGTAAACATGAAGTGAAGCATCGGAATATAAAACTGCACTCACAGGAGAGGTTCAACTCATAGAAAATTAGAGTGTCAGTCCTCTTGTACTTCAGTCCGCATTGTGCCTTTTGTATTACATTCGGATGCAATTTCTGTGCTTCATCGTCAATAAGAAGGTCCAAGGGATTAAGGAAACCTGAAGTGAAGCATCGGAATCTGACACTGGACTCACAGGAGAGGTTCAAATCATAGAAAGTTAGAGTGTCTGTCCTCTTATACTTAAGTCGGCATTGTGCCATTTGTATTAAATTCGGATGCAATTTCTGTGTTTCATCGTCAATAAGAAGGTCCAAGGGATACAGTAGACCTGAAGTGAAGCATCGGAATCTAAAACTGGACTCATAGGAGAGGATCAAATTATAGTAAGTGAGTGTGTCAGTCGTCTTGAACTTAAGTCGGCATTCTGCCTTTTGTATTAAATTCGGATGCAATTTCTGTGTTTTATCGTCAATAGGAAGGTCGAAGGTATACAGTAAACCTGAAGTGAAGCATCGGAATCTAAAACTGGACTCACAGGAGAGGTTCAAATCATAGAAGGTGAGAGTGTCAGTCCCCTTGTACTTCAGTCAGCATTGTGCCTTTTGTAGTAAACTCGGATGCAATTTCTGTGTTTCAACGTCAATAAGAAGGTCCAAGGGATACAGTAAACTTGAAGTGATGCATCGGAATCTAAAACTGGGCTCACAGGAGAGGTTCATATCATAGAAAGTGAGAGTATCAGTCGTCTTGTACTTAATTCGGCATTGTGCTTTTTGTATTAAATTCGGATGCCATTTCTGTGTTTTATCGTCAATAGAAAGATCGAAGGTATACAGTAAACCTCAACTGAAGCATCAGAATTTAAAACTGGACTCACAGGAGAGGTTCAAATCATAGAAAGTTATAGTGTCAGTCCTCTTGTACGTAAGTCGGCATTGTGCCTTTTGTATTAAATTCCGATGCAATTTCTGTGTCTCATCGTCAATACGAAGGTCCAAGGTATTCAGTAAACCTGGATTGAAGCATCGGAATCTAAAACTGGACTCACAGGAGAGGTTCAAATCATGGAAAGAGAGAGTGTCAGTCCTCTTGTACTTAAGTCGGCATTGTGCCTTTTGTATTAAACTCGGATGCAATTTCTGTGTTTCATCATCAATAAGAAGGTACAAGGGATACAGTAAACTTGAAGTGAAGCATCGGAATCTAAAAGTGGACTCACAGGAGAGGTTCAAATCATAGAAAGTGAGAGTGTCAGTCCTCTAGTACTTAAGTCGGCATTGTGCCTTTTGTATTAAATTCGGATGCAATTTCTGTGTTTCATCGTCAATAAGAAGGTCCAAGGGATACAGTAGACCAGAAGCGAAGCGTCGGAATCTAAAACTGGACTCACAGGAGAGGTTCAAATCATTGAAAGTGCGAGTGTCAGTCCTCTTGTACTGAAGTCGGCATTGTTTCCTTTTGTATTAAATTCGGATGCAATTTCTGTGTTTCTTCGTCAATAAGAAGGTCCAAGGGATACAGTAGACCTGAAGTGAAGCATCGGAATCTAAAACTGGACTCACAATAAACGTTCAAATCATAGAAAGTTTGTCAGTCTTCTTGTACTTAAGTCGGCATTGTGCTTTTGAATTCAATTGCGATGCAATTTCTGTGCCTCATCGTCAATAAGAAGGTCCAAGGTACACAGTAAACCTGATGTGAAGAATCGGAATCTAAAACTGGACTCATAGGAGAGGTTCAAATCATTGAAAGTGCGAGTGTCAGTCCTCTTGTACTTAAGTCGGCATTGTGCCTTTTGTATTAAATTCGGATGCAATTTCTTTGTTTCATCGTCAATAAGAAGGTACAAGGGATACAGTAAACCTGAAGTGAAGCATCGGAATCTAAAACTGGACTCACAGGAGAGGTTCAAATCACAGAAAGTGAGCGTGTCAGTCCTCTTGTACTTAAGTCGGCATTGTGCCTTTTGTATTAAATTCGGATGCAATTTCTGTGTTTCATCGTCAATAAGAAGGTCCAAGGGATACAGTAAACCTGAAGTGAAGCGTCGGAATCTAAAACTGGACTCACAGGAGAGGTTCAAATCTTAGAAAGTGAGAGTGTCAGTCCTCTTGTACTTAAGTCGGCATTGTGATTTTTGTATTAAATTCGGATGCAATATCTGTGTTTCATCGTCAATAAGAAGGTCCAAGGGATACAGTAAACCTGAAGTGAAGCATCGGAATGTAACATTGGTCCCACAGGAGAGGTTCAAATCATAGAAAGTTAGAGTGTCAGTCCTCTTGACTTAAGTCGGCATTGTGAATTTTGTGTTAAATTCGGATGCAATTTCTTTGTTTCATCGTT
Source organism: Schistocerca serialis cubense (assembly GCF_023864345.2). Taxonomy (NCBI): domain Eukaryota; kingdom Metazoa; phylum Arthropoda; class Insecta; order Orthoptera; family Acrididae; genus Schistocerca; species Schistocerca serialis. The sequence continues at coordinate 936,333,400 of NC_064641.1, forward strand.
AATAAGAAGGCCCAAGGGATACAGTAACTATGAAGTGAAGCATTGGAATCTGAAACTTACCTCATAGGAGAGGTTCAAATCATAGAAAGTGAGAGTGTCAGTCCTCTTGCACTTTAGTCGGCATTGTGCCTTTTGTATTAAATTCGGATGCAATTTCTGTGTTTCATCGTCAATAAGAAGGTCCAAGGGCTACAGTAAACCTGAAGTGAAGCATCGGAATCTAAAACTGGACTCACAGGAAAGGTTCAAATCATAGAAACTTAGAGTGTCAGTCTTCTTGTACTTAAGTCGGCATTGTGCTATTCGAATTCAATTGCGATGCAATTTCTGCGCCTCATCGTCAATAAGATGGTCCAAGGTACACAGTAAACCTGCAGTGATGCATCGGAATCTAAAACTGGACTCAAAGGAGAGGTTCAAATCATAGAAAGTTAGAGTGTCAGTCCTCTTGTACTTAAGTCGGCATTGTGCCTTTTGAATTTAATTCCGATGCAATTTCTGTGTTTCATCGTCAACAAGAAGGTCCTAGGTATACAGTAAACCTGAAAAGAAGCATCGGCATCTAAAACTGGACTCACAGGAGAGGTTCAAATCATAGAAATTTAGAGTGTCAGTCCTCTTGTACTTAAGTCGGCATTGTGCCTATTGTATTAAATAAGGATGCAATTTCTTTGTTTCATCGTCAATAAGAAGGTACAAGGGACACAGTAAACCTGAAGTGAAGCATCGGATTCTAAAACTGGACACACAGGAGAGGTTCAAATCATAGAAAGTTAGAGTGTCAGTCCTCTTGTACTTAAGTCGGCATTGTGCCTTTTTATTAAATTCGGATGCAGTTTCTGTTTTTCATCGTCAATAAGAAGGTCCAAGGTATACTGTAAACCTGAAGTGGAGCATCGGAATCAAAAACTGGACTCACAGGAGAGGTTCACATCATAGAAAGTTAGAGTGTCAGTCCCCTTGTACTTAAGTCGGCATTGTGCCGTTTGAATTTAATTCCGATGCAATTTCTGTGTTTCATCGTCAATAAGAAGTTCCGAGGTATACAGTAAACCTGAAGTGAAGCATCGGAATCTAAAACTGGACTCACAGGAGCGGTTCAAATCATGGAAAGTTAGAGTGTCAGTCCTCTTGTACTTAAGTCGGCATTGTGCCTTTTGTATTAAATTCGGAAGCAATTTCTGTGTTTCATCGTCAATAAGAAGGTCCAAGGGATAAAGTAACCCTGAAGTGAAGCATTGGAATCTAAAACTGGACTGACAGGAGAGGTTCAAATCATAGAAATTGAGAGTGTCAGTCCTCTTGTACTTAAGTCGGCATTGTGCCGTTAGTATTAAATTCGGATGCAATTTCTGTGTTTCATCGTCAATAAGAAGGTCCAAGGGATACAGTAACCCTGAAGTGAAGCATTGGAATCTAAAACTGGACTCACAGGAGAGGTTCAAATCATACAAATTGAGAGTGTCAGTCCTCTTGTACTTAAGTCGGCATTGGGCCGTTAGTATTAAATTCGGATGCAATTTCTGTGTTTCATCATCAATAAGAAGGGCTACAGTAAACCTGAAGTGAAGCATCGAAATCTAAAACTGGACTCACAGGAAAGGTTCAAATCATAGAAATTGAGAGTGTCAGTCCTCTTGTACTTATGTCGGCATTGTGCCGTTAGTATTAAATTCGGATGCAATTTCTGTGTTTCATCGTCAATAAAAAGGTCCAAGGTATAAAGGAAACCTGAAGTGAAGCATCGGAATCTAAAACTGGACTCACAGGAGAGGTTCAAATCATAGAAAGTTAGAGTGGCGGTCCTCTTGTACTTAAATCGGCATTGTGACTGTTGTATTAAATTCGTATGAAATTCTGTGTTTCATCGTCATTAAGAAGGTCCAAGGGATACAGTAAACCAGAAGTGAAGCATCGGAATCTAAAACTGGACTCACAGGAGAGGTTCAAATCATAGAATGTGAGAGTGCCAGTCCTCTTGTACTTAAGTCGGCATTGTGCATTTCGTATTAAATTCGGATATAATTTCTGTGTTTCATCGTCAACAAGAAGGTCCAAGGGATACAGTAAACCTGAAGTGAAGCATCGGAATTTAAAATTGGACTCACAGGAGAGGTTCAAATCATAGAAAGTTAGAGTTTCAGTCCTCTTGTACTTAAGTCGGCATTGTGCCGTTTGAATTTAATTCCGATGCAATTTCTGTGTTTCATCGTCAATAAGAAGTTCCGAGGTATACAGTAAACCTGAAGTGAAGCATCGGAATCTAAAACTGGACTCACAGGAGCGGTTCAAATCATGGAAAGTTAGAGTGTCAGTCCTCTTGTACTTAAGTCGGCATTGTGCCTTTTGTATTAAATTCGGAAGCAATTTCTGTGTTTCATCGTCAATAAGAAGGTCCAAGGGATAAAGTAACCCTGAAGTGAAGCATTGGAATCTAAAACTGGACTCACAGGAGAGGTTCAAATCATAGATAGTTAGAGTGGCGGTCCTCTTGTACTTAAATCGGCATTGTGACTGTTGTATTAAATTCGTACGAAATTCTGTGTTTCATCGTCATTAAGAAGGTCCAAGGGATACAGTAAACCAGAAGTGAAGCATCGGAATCTAAAACTGGACTCACAGGAGAGGTTCAAATCATAGAAATTGAGAGTGTCAGTCCTCTCGTACTTAAGTCGGCATTGTGCCGTTAGTATTAAATTCGGATGCAATTTCTGTGTTTCATCGTCAATAAGAAGGGCTACAGTAAACCTGAAGTGAAGCATCGAAATCTAAAACTGGACTCACAGGAAAGGTTCAAATCATAGAAATTGAGAGTGTCAGTCCTCTTGTACTTAAGTCGGCATTGTGCCGTTAGTATTAAATTCGGATGCAATTTCTGTGTTTCATCGTCAATAAAAAGGTCCAAGGTATAAAGGAAACCTGAAGTGAAGCATCGGAATCTAAAACTGGACTCACAGGAGAGGTTCAAATCATAGAAAGTTAGAGTGGCGGTCCTCTTGTACTTAAATCGGCATTGTGACTGTTGTATTAAATTCGTATGAAATTCTGTGTTTCATCGTCATTAAGAAGGTCCAAGGGATACAGTAAACCAGAAGTGAAGCATCGGAATCTAAAACTGGACTCACAGGAGAGGTTCAAATCATAGAATGTGAGAGTGCCAGTCCTCTTGTACTTAAGTCGGCATTGTGCATTTCGTATTAAATTCGGATATAATTTCTGTGTTTCATCGTCAACAAGAAGGTCCAAGGGATACAGTAAACCTGAAGTGAAGCATCGGAATTTAAAATTGGACTCACAGGAGAGGTTCAAATCATAGAAAGTTAGAGTGTCAGTCCTCTTGTACTTAAGTCGGCATTGTGCCGTTTGAATTTAATTCCGATGCAATTTCTGTGTTTCATCGTCAATAAGAAGTTCCGAGGTATACAGTAAACCTGAAGTGAAGCATCGGAATCTAAAACTGGACTCACAGGAGCGGTTCAAATCATGGAAAGTTAGAGTGTCAATCCTCTTGTACTTAAGTCGGCATTGTGCCTTTTGTATTAAATTCGGAAGCAATTTCTGTGTTTCATCGTCAATAAGAAGGTCCAAGGGATAAAGTAACCCTGAAGTGAAGCATTGGAATCTAAAACTGGGCTCACAGGAGAGGTTCAAATCATAGAAATTGAGAGTGTCAGTCCTCTTGTACTTAAGTCGGCATTGTGCCGTTAGTATTAAATTCGGATGCAATTTCTGTGTTTCATCGTCAATAAGAAGGGCTACAGTAAACCTGAAGTGAAGCATCGAAATCTAAAACTGGACTCACAGGAAAGGTTCTAATCATAGAAAGTTAGAGTGTCAGTCTTCTTGTACTTAAGACGGCATTGTGCATTTTGTATTAAATTCGGATGCCAATTCTGTGTTTCATCGTCAATAGGAATGTTGAACGTATACAGCAAACCGGAAACGAAGCATCGGAATCTAAAACTGCACTCACAGGAGAGGTTCAAATCATAGAAAGTTAGAGTGTCAGTCCGCTTGTACTAAAGGCGGCATTGTGCCTGTTGTATTAAATTCAGATGAAATTTCTGTGTTTCTTCGTCATTAAGAAGGTCCATGGAATACAGTAAACCTGAAGTGACGCATCGGAATCTAAAACTGGACTCATAAGAGAGGTTCAATTCATAGAAAGTGAGCGTGTCAGTCCAGTTGTAGTTAAGTCGGCATTGTGCCTCTTGTATTAAATTCGGATGCAATTACTCTGTTTCATCGTCAATAAGATGGTCTAAGGGATACAGTAAACGTGAAGTGAAACATCGGAATGTAAAACCGTACTCACAGGAGAGGTTCAAATCATAGAATGTTAGAGTGTCAGTCGTCTTGTACTTAAGTCGGCATTGTGCATTTTGTATTAAATTCGGATGCAAATTCTGTGTTTCATCGTCAATAGGAATGTCGAACGTATACAGCAAACCGGAAATTAAGCATCGGAATCTAAAACTGCACTCACAGGAGAGGTTCATATCATAGAAAGTTGGAGTGTCAGTCCTCTTGTACTTAAGTCGGCATTGTGCTTTTTGTATTACATACGGATGCAAATTTCTGTGTTTGGTATACAGTAAACCTGAAGTGAAGCATCGAAATCTAAAACTGGACTCACAGGAAAGGTTCAAATCATAGAAATTGAGAGTGTCAGTCCTCTTGTACTTAAGTCGGCATTGTGCCGTTAGTATTAAATTCGGATGCAATTTCTGTGTTTCATCGTCAATAAAAAGGTCCAAGGTATAAAGGAAACCTGAAGTGAAGCATCGGAATCTAAAACTGGACTCACAGGAGAGGTTCAAATCATAGAAAGTTAGAGTGGCGGTCCTCTTGTACTTAAATCGGCATTGTGACTGTTGTATTAAATTCGTATGAAATTCTGTGTTTCATCGTCATTAAGAAGGTCCAAGGGATACAGTAAACCAGAAGTGAAGCATCGGAATCTAAAACTGGACTCACAGGAGAGGTTCAAATCATAGAATGTGAGAGTGCCAGTCCTCTTGTACTTAAGTCGGCATTGTGCATTTCGTATTAAATTCGGATATAATTTCTGTGTTTCATCGTCAACAAGAAGGTCCAAGGGATACAGTAAACCTGAAGTGAAGCATCGGAATTTAAAATTGGACTCACAGGAGAGGTTCAAATCATAGAAAGTTAGAGTGTCAGTCCTCTTGTACTTAAGTCGGCATTGTGCCGTTTGAATTTAATTCCGATGCAATTTCTGTGTTTCATCGTCAATAAGAAGTTCCGAGGTATACAGTAAACCTGAAGTGAAGCATCGGAATCTAAAACTGGACTCACAGGAGCGGTTCAAATCATGGAAAGTTAGAGTGTCAATCCTCTTGTACTTAAGTCGGCATTGTGCCTTTTGTATTAAATTCGGAAGCAATTTCTGTGTTTCATCGTCAATAAGAAGGTCCAAGGGATAAAGTAACCCTGAAGTGAAGCATTGGAATCTAAAACTGGGCTCACAGGAGAGGTTCAAATCATAGAAATTGAGAGTGTCAGTCCTCTTGTACTTAAGTCGGCATTGTGCCGTTAGTATTAAATTCGGATGCAATTTCTGTGTTTCATCGTCAATAAGAAGGGCTACAGTAAACCTGAAGTGAAGCATCGAAATCTAAAACTGGACTCACAGGAAAGGTTCTAATCATAGAAAGTTAGAGTGTCAGTCTTCTTGTACTTAAGACGGCATTGTGCATTTTGTATTAAATTCGGATGCCAATTCTGTGTTTCATCGTCAATAGGAATGTTGAACGTATACAGCAAACCGGAAACGAAGCATCGGAATCTAAAACTGCACTCACAGGAGAGGTTCAAATCATAGAAAGTTAGAGTGTCAGTCCGCTTGTACTAAAGGCGGCATTGTGCCTGTTGTATTAAATTCAGATGAAATTTCTGTGTTTCTTCGTCATTAAGAAGGTCCATGGAATACAGTAAACCTGAAGTGACGCATCGGAATCTAAAACTGGACTCATAAGAGAGGTTCAATTCATAGAAAGTGAGCGTGTCAGTCCAGTTGTAGTTAAGTCGGCATTGTGCCTCTTGTATTAAATTCGGATGCAATTACTCTGTTTCATCGTCAATAAGATGGTCTAAGGGATACAGTAAACGTGAAGTGAAACATCGGAATGTAAAACCGTACTCACAGGAGAGGTTCAAATCATAGAATGTTAGAGTGTCAGTCGTCTTGTACTTAAGTCGGCATTGTGCATTTTGTATTAAATTCGGATGCAAATTCTGTGTTTCATCGTCAATAGGAATGTCGAACGTATACAGCAAACCGGAAATTAAGCATCGGAATCTAAAACTGCACTCACAGGAGAGGTTCATATCATAGAAAGTTGGAGTGTCAGTCCTCTTGTACTTAAGTCGGCATTGTGCTTTTTGTATTACATACGGATGCAAATTTCTGTGTTTGGTATACAGTAAACCTGAAGTGAAGCATCGGAATCAAAAACTGGACTCACAGGAGAGGTTCAAATCATAGATAGTGAGAGTGTCAGTCCGCTTGTACTTAATTCGGCATTGTGCCTGTTGCATTAAATTCGGATGAAAATTCTGTGTTTCATCGTCATTAAGAAGGTCCAAGGAATACAGTAAACCTGAAGTGAAGCATCGGAATCTAACACTGGTCTCACAGGAAAGGTTCAAATCATAGAAAGTTAGAGTGTCAGTCCTCTGGTACTTAAGTCGGCATTGGGCCTTTTTATTAAATTCGGATGCAATTTCTGTGTCTCATCGTCAATAAGAAGGTCCAAGGGAAACAGTAACCCTGAAGTGAAGCATCGGAATCTAAAACTGGACTCACAGGAGAGGTTCAAATCATAGAATGTGAGAGTGTCAGTCCTCTTGTACTTAAGTCGGCATTGTGCCTTTTGTATTAAATTCGGATGCAATTTCTGTGTTTCGTCGTCAATATGAAGGTCCTAGGGATTTAGTAAACCTGAAATGAAGCATCAGAACCTAAAACTGGACTCACAGGAGAGGTTCAAATCATAGAATGTTACAGTGTCAGTCCTCTGTTACTTAAGTCGGCATTGTGCCTTTTGAATTTAATTCCGATGCAATTTCTGTGTTTCATCGTCAATAAGAAGTTCCGAGGTATACAGTAAACCTGAAGTGAAGCATCGGAATCTAAAACTCGTCTCACAGGAGTGGTTCAAATCATAGAAAGTTAAAGTGTCAGTCCTCTTGTACTTAAGTCAACATTGTGCCTTTTGTATTGAATTCGGATGCAATTTCTGTGTTTCATCGTCAATAAGTAGGTCCAAGGTATACAATAAACCTGAAGTGAAGCATCGGAATCTAAAACTGGACTCACAGGAGAGGTTCAAATCATAGAAAGTTAGAGTGTCAGTCCTCTTGTACTTAAGTCGGCATTGTGCCTTTTGTATTAAATTCGGATGCAATTTCTTTGTTTCATCGTCAATAAGAAGGTACAAGGGATACAGCAAACCTGAAGTGAAGCATCGGAATCTAAAACTGGACTCACAGGAGAGGTTCAAATCATAGAAAGTTAGAGTGACAGTCCTCTTGTACTTAAGTCGGCAATCTGCATTTTGTATTGTATAAGGATGCAATTTCTTTGTTTCATCGTCAATATGAAGGCACAAGGGATACAGTAAACCTGAAGTGAAGCATCGGGATCTAAAATTGGACTCACAGGAGAGGTTCAAATCATAGAATGTGAGAGTGCCAGTCCTCTTGTACTTAAGTCGGCATTGTGCCTTTTGTATTAAATTCGGATATAATTTCTGTGTTTCATCGTCAACAAGAAGGGCCAAGGGATACAGTAAACCTGAAGTGAAGCATCGGAATTTAAAATTGGACTCACAGGAGAGGTTCAAATCATAGAAAATTAGAGTATCAGTCCTCTTGTACTTAAGTCGGCATTGTGCCTATTGAATTTAATTCCGATGCAATTTCTGTGTTTCATCGTCAATACGAATTTCCGAGGTATATAGTAAACCTGAAGTGAAGCATCGGAATCTAAAACTGGACTCATAGGAGCGGTTCAAATCATAGAAAGTTAGAGTGTCAGTCCTCTTGTACTTAAGTCGACATTGTGTCTTTTGTATTAAATTCGGATGCAATTTCTGTGTTTCATCGTCAATAAGAAGGTCCAAGGTATACAATAAACCTCAAGTGAAGCATCGGAATCTAAAACTGGACTAACAGGAGAGGTTCATATCATAGAAAGTTAGAGTGTCAGTCCTCTTGTACTTAAGTCGGCATTCTGCATTTTGTATTGTATATGGATGCAATTTCTTTGTTTCATCGTCAATATGAAGGCACAAGGGATACAGTAAACCTGAAGTTAAGCATCGGGATCTAAAATTGGACTCACAGGAGAGGTTCAAATCATTGAAAGTTAGAGTGTCAGTCCTCTTGTACTTAAGTCGGCATTGTGCCATTTATTAAATTCGGATGCAGTTTCTGTGTTTCATCGTCAATAAGAAGGTCCAAGGGATACAGTAAACCTGAAGTCAGGAATCGGAATCTGAAACTGGTCCCACAGGAGAGGTTCCAATCATAGAAAGTTAGAGTGTCAATCCTCTTGTATTTAAGTCGGCATTGTGATTTTTGTATTAAATTCGGATGCAATTTCTATGTTCCATCGTCAATAAGAAGGTCCAAGGGATACAGTAAACCTGAAGTGAAGCATCGGAATCTAACACTGGACTCACAGGAGAGGTTCAAATCATTGAAAGTTAGAGTGTCAGTCCTCTTGTACTTAAGTCGGCATTGTGGCATTTATTAACTTCGGATGCAGTTTCTGTGTTTCATCGTCAATAAGAAGGTCCAAGGGATACAGTAAACCTGAAGTCAGGAATCGGAATCTAAAACTAGTCCCACAGGAGAGGTTCCAATCATAGAAAGTTAGAGTGTCAATCCTCTTGTACTTAAGTCGGCATTGTGCCTTTTGTATTGAATTCGGATGCAATTTCTGTGTCTCATCGTCAATAAGAAGGTCCAAGGGAACCAGTAACCCTGAAGAGAAGCATCGGAATCTAAAACTGGACTCACAGGAGAGGTTCAAATCATAGAAAGTGAGAGTGTCAGTCCTCTTGTACTTAAGTCGGCATTGTGATTTTTGTATTAAATTCGGATGCAATTTCTGTGTTTCATCGTCAATAAGAATGTACAAGGGATACAGTAAACCTGAAGTGAAGCATCGGAATCTAACACTGGACTCACAGGAGAGGTTCAAATCATAGAAAGTTAGAGTGTCAGCCCTCTTGTACTTAAGTCGGCATTGTGCCTTTTTATTAAATTCGGATGCAGTTTCTGTGTTTCATCGTCAATAAGAAGGTCCAAGGGATACAGTAAACCTGAAGTCAGGAATCGGAATCTAAAACCGGTCCCACTGGAGAGGTTCCAATCATAGAAAGTTAGAGTGTCAGTCCTCTTCTACTTAAGTCGGCATTGTGCCTGTTGTATTAAATTCGGATGAAATTTCTGTGTTTCATCGTTATTAAGATGGTCCAAGGGTTACACTAACCCTGAAGTGAAGCATCGGAATCTAAAACTGGACTCACAGGAGAGGTTCAAATCATAGAATGTGAGAGTGTCAGTCCTCTTGTACTTAAGTCGGCATTGTGCCTTTTGTATTAAATTCGGATGCAATTTCCGTGTTTCGTCGTCAATATGAAGGTCCTAGGGATTTAGTAAACCTGAAATGAAGCATCAGAATCTAAAACTGGACTAACAGGAGAGGTTCAAATCATAGAATGTTACAGTGTCAGTCCTCTGTTACTTAAGTCGGCATTGTGCCTTTTGAATTTAATTCCGATGCAATTTCTGTGTTTCATCGTCAATAAGAAGTTCCGAGGTATACAGTAAACCTGAAGTGAAGCATCGGAATCTAAAACGCGACTCACAGGAGCGGTTCAAATCATAGAAAGTTAGAGTGTCAGTCCTCTTGTACTTAAGTCGACATTGTGCCTTTTGTATTAAATTCGGATGCAATTTCTGTGTTTCATCGCCAGTAAGAAGGTCCAAGGTATACAATAAATCTGAAGTGAAGCATCGGAATCTAAAACTGGACTCACAGGAGAGGTTCAAATCATAGAAAGTTAGAGTGTCAGTCCTCTTGTACTTAAGTCGGCATTGTTGTTGTTGTGGTCTTCAGTCCTGAGACTGGTTTGATGCAGCTCTCCATGCTACTCTATCCTGTGCAAGCTTTTTCATCTCCCAGTACCTACTGCAACCTACATCCTTCTGAATCTGCTTAGTGTATTCATCTCTTGGTCTCCCTCTACGATTTTTACCCTCCACGCTGCCCTCCAATACTAAATTGGTGATCCCTTGATGCCTCAGAACATGTCCTACCAACCGATCCCTTCTTCTGGTCAAGTTGTGCCACAAACTTCTCTTCTCCCCAATCCTATTCAATACTTCCTCATTAGTTATGTGATCTACCCATCTAATCTTCAGCATTTTTCTGTAGCACCACATTTCGAAAGCTTCTATTCTCTTCTTGTCCAAACTATTTATCGTCCATGTTTCACTTCCATACATGGCTACACTCCATACGAATATTTTCAGAAATGACTTCCTGACACTTAAATCAATACTGGATGTTAACAAATTTCTCTTCTTCAGAAACGCTTTCCTTGCCATTGCCAGCCTACATTTTATGTCCTCTCTACTTCGACCATCATCAGTTATTTTGCTCCCCAAATAGCAAAACTCCTTTACTACTTTAAGTGCCTCATTTCCTAATCTAATTCCCTCAGCATCACCCGACTTAATTAGACTACATTCCATTATCCTTGTTTTGCTTTTGTTGATGTTCATCTTATATCCTCCTTTCAAGACACTGTCCATTCCATTCAACTGCTCTTCCAAGTCCTTTGCTGTCTCTGACAGAATTACAATGTCATCGGCGAACCTCAAAGTTTTTATTTCTTCTCCATGAATTTTAATACCTACTCCGAATTTTTCTTTTGTTTCCTTTACTGCTTGCTCAATATACAGATTGAACAACATCGGGGAGAGGCTACAACCCTGTCTTACTCCCTTCCCAACCACTGCTTCCCTTTCATGTCCCTCGACTCTTATAACTGCCATCTGCTTTCTGTACAAATTGTAAATAGCCTTTCGCTCCCTGTATTTTACCCCTGCCACCTTTAGAATTTGAAAGAGAGTATTCCAGTCAACGTTGTCAAAAGCTTTCTCTAAGTCTACAAATGCTAGAAACGTAGGTTTGCCTTTCCTTAATCTTTCTTCTAAGATAAGTCGTAAGGTCAGTATTGCCTCACGTGTTCCAGTGTTTCTACGGAATCCAAACTGATCTTCCCCGAGGTTGGCTTCTACTAGTTTTTCCATTCGTCTGTAAAGAATTCGTGTTAGTATTTTGCAGCTGTGACTTATTAAGCTGATAGTTCGGTAATTTTCGCATCTGTCAACACCTGCTTTCTTTGGGATTGGAATTATTATATTCTTCTTGAAGTCTGAGGGTATTTCGCCTGTTTCATACATCTTGCTCACCAGATGGTAGAGTTTTGTCAGGACTGGCTCTCCCACGGCCGTCAGTAGTTCCAATGGAATATTGTCTACTCCGGGGGCCTTGTTTCGACTCAGGTCTTTCAGTGCTCTGTCAAACTCTTCACGCAGTATCATATCTCCCATTTCATCTTCATCTACATCCTCTTCCATTTCCATAATATTGTCCTCAAGTACTTCGCCCTTGTATAGACCCTCTATATACTCCTTCCACCTTTCTGCTTTCCCTTCTTTGCTTAGAACTGGGTTTCCATCTGAGCTCTTGATATTCACACAAGTCGTTCTCTTATCTCCAAAAGTCTCTTTAATTTTCCTGTAGGCGGTATCTATCTTACCCCTAGTGAGATAGGCCTCTACATCCTTACATTTGTCCTCTAGCCATCCCTGCTTAGCCATTTTGCACTTCCTGTCGATCTCATTTTTGAGACGTTTGTATTCATTTTTGCCTGTTTCACTTACTGCATTTTTATATTTTCTCCTTTCATCAATTAAATTCAATATTTCTTCTGTTACCCAAGGATTTCTACTAGCCCTCGTCTTTTTACCTACTTGATCCTCTGCTGCCTTCACTACTTCATCCCTCAAAGCTACCCATTCTTCTTCTACTGTATTTATTTCCCCCATTCCTGTCAATTGCTCCCTTATGCTCTCCCTGAATCTCTGTACAACCTCTGGTTCTTTTAGTTTATCCAGGTCCCATCTCCTTAAATTCCCACCTTTTTGCAGTTTCTTCAGTTTTAATCTACAGGTCATAACCAATAGATTGTGGTCAGAGTCCACATCTGCCCCTGGAAATGTCTTACAATTTAAAACCTGGTTCCTAAATCTCTGTCTTACCATTATATAATCTATCTGATACCTTTTAGTATCTCCAGGGTTCTTCCATGTATACAACCTTCTTTCATGATTCTTAAACCAAGTGTTAGTTATGATTATGTTGTGCTCTGTGCAAAATTCTACCAGGCGGCTTCCTCTTTCATTTCTGTCCCCCAATCCATATTCACCTACTATGTTTCCTTCTCTCCCTTTTCCTACACTCGAATTCCAGTCACCCATGACTATTAAATTTTCGTCTCCCTTCACTACCTGAATAATTTCTTTTATTTCATCATACATTTCTTCAATTTCTTCGTCATCTGCAGAGCTAGTTGGCATATAAACTTGTACTACTGTAGTAGGTGTGGGCTTCGTATCTATCTTGGCCACAATAATGCGTTCACTATGCTGTTTGTAGTAGCTTACCCGCATTCCTATTTTCCTATTCATTATTAAACCTACTCCTGCGTTATGCCTTTTGAATTTAATTCCGATGCAATTTCTGTGTTTCATCGTCAATAAGAAGTTCCGAGGTATACAGTAAACCTGAAGTGAAGCATCGGAATCTAAAACTGGACTCACAGGAGAGGTTCAAATCATAGAAAGTTAGAGTGTCATTCCTCTTGTACTTAAGTCGGCATTGTGCCTTTTGTATTAAATTCGGATGCAATTTCTTTGTTTCATCATCAATAAGAAGGTACAAGGTATACAGTAAACCTGAAGTGAAGCATCGGAATCTAAAACTGGACTCACAGGAGAGGTTCAAAACATAGAAAGTGAGAGTGTCAGTCCTCTTGTACTTAAGTCGTCATTGTGCCTGTTGAATTAAATTCGGATGAAAATTCTGTGTTTCATCGTCATTAAGAAGGTCCAAGGGATACTGTAATCCAGAAGTGAAGCATCGGAATCTAAAACTGGACTCACAGGAGAGGTTCAAATCATAGAATGTGAGAGTGCCAGTCCTCTTGTACTTAAGTCGGCATTGTGCCTTTTGTATTAAATTCGGATATAATTTCTGTGTTTCATCGTCAACAAGAAGGTCCAAGGGATACAGTAAACCTGAAGTGAAGCATCGGAATTTAAAATTGGACTCACAGGAGAGGTTCAAATCATACAAAATTAGAGTGTCAGTCCTCTTGTACTTAAGTCAGCATTGTGCCTTGTGAATTTAATTCCGATGCAATTTCTGTGTTTCATCGTCAATAAGAATTTCCGAGGTATACAGTAAACCTGAAGTGAAGCATCGGAATCAAAAACTGGACTCACAGGAGCGGTTCAAATCATAGAAAGTTAGAGTGTCAGTCATCTTGTACTTAAGTCGACATTGTGCCATTTGTATAAAATTCGGATGCAATTTCTGTGTTTCATCGTCAATAAGAAGGTCCAAGGGATACAGTAACCCTGAAGTGAAGCATTGGAATCTAAAACTGGACTCACAGGAGAGGTTCAAATCATAGAAAGTGAGAGTGTCAGTCCTCTTGTACTTAAGTCGGCATTGTGCCGTTAGTATTAAATTCGGACGCAATTTCTGTGTTTCATCGTCAATAAGAAGGTCCAAGGGCTACAGTAAACCTGAAGTGAATCATCGGAATCTAAAACTGGACTCACAGGAAAGGTTCAAATCATAGAAAGTTAGAGTGTCAGTCTTCTTGTACTTAAGTCGGCATTGTGCTTCTCGAATTCAATTGCGATGCAATATCTGTGCCTCATCGTCAATAAGAAGGTCCAAGGTACACAGTAAACCTGAAGTGAAGCAACGGAACCTAAAACTGGACTCACAGGGGAGGTTCAAATCATAGAAAGTTAGATTATCTGTCCTCTTGTACTTAATTCAGCATTGTGCCTTTTGAATTTAATTCCGATGCAAATTCTGTGTTTCATCGTCAATAAGAAGGTCCAAGGTATACAATAAACCTGAAGTGAAGCATCGGAATCTAAAACTGGACTCACAGGAGAGGTTCAAATCATAGAAAGTTAGAGTGTCAGTCCTCTTGTACTTAAGTCGGCATTCTGCATTTTGTACTAAATAAGGATGCAATTTCTTTGTTTCATCGTCAATAAGAAGGCACAAGGAATACAATAAACCTGAAGTGAAGCATCGGAATCTAAAATTGGACTCACAGGAGAGGTTCAAATCATAGAAAGTGAGAGTGTCAGTCCTCTTGTACTTAAGTCGGCATTGTGATTTTTGTATTAAATTCGGATGCAATTTCTGTGTTTCATCGTCAATATGAATGTACAAGGGATACAGTAAACCTGAAGTCAAGCATCGGAATCTAAAATTGGACTCACTGGAGAGGTTCAAATCATAGAAAGTGAGAGTGTCAGTCCTCTTGTACTTAAGTCGGCATTGTGATTTTTGTATTAAATTCGGATGCAATTTCTGTGTTTCATCGTCAATAAGAAGGTCCAAGGGATACAGTAAACCTGATGTCAGGAATCGGAATCTAAAACTGGTCCCACAGGAGAGGTTCCAATCATAGAAAGTTAGAGTGTCAGTCCTCTTGTACTTAAGTCGGCATTGTGCCTGTTGTATTAAGTTCGGATGAAATTTCTGTGTTTCATCGTCATTAAGATGGTCCAAGGGTTACAGTAAACCTGAAGTGACGCATCGGAATCTAAAACTGGACTCACAGGAGAGGTTCAAATCATAGAAAGTGAGCGTGTCAGTCCTGTTGTAGTTAAGTCGGCATTGTGCCTTTTGCATAAAATTCGGATGCAATTTCTCTGTTCCAACGTCAATATGATGGTCCAAGGGATACAGTAAATGTGAAGTGAAACATCGGAATCTAAAACCGTACTTACAGGAGAGGTTCAAATCATAGAATGTTAGAGTGACAGTCGTCTTGTACTTAAGTCGGCATTGTGCATTTTGTATTAAATTCGGATGCAAATTCTGTGTTTCATCGTCAATAGGAATGTCGAACGTATACAGCAAACCGGAAATGAAGCATCGGAATCTAAAACTGTACTCACAGGAGAGGTTCATATCAAAGAAAGTTAGAGTGTCAGTCCTCTTGTACTTAAGTCGGCATTGTGCTTTTTGTATTAAATACGGATGCAATTTCTGTGTTTCATCGTCAATAAGAAGGTCCAAGGTATACAGAAAACCTGAAGTGAAGCATCGGAATCAAAAACTGGACTCACAGGAGAGGTTCAAATCATAGATAGTGAGAGTGTCAGTCCGCTTGTACTTAAGTCGGGATAGTGCCCTTTGTATTATATTCGGATGCAATTTCTGTGTTTCATCGTGAATAACAAGGTCCAAGGTATAAAGAAAACATGAAGTGCAGCATCGGAATCTAAAACTGGACTCACAGGAGAGGTTCAAATCATAGAAAGTTAGAGTGTCAATCCTCTTGTACTTAAGTCGGCATTGTGCCTTTTTTATAAAATTCGCATGCAATTTCTGTGTCTCATCGTCAATAAGAGGGTCCAAGGGAAACACTAACCCTGAAGTGAAGCATCGGAATCTAAAACTGGACTCACAGGAGTGGTTCAAATCATAGAAAGTGAGAGCGTCAGTCCTCTTGTACTTAAGTCGGCATTGTGCCTTTTGTATTAAATTCGTATGGAATTTCTGTGTTTCATCGTCAATAAGAAGGTCCTAGGGATTTAGTAAACCTGAAGTGAAGCATCGGAACCTAAAACTGGACTCACAGGAGAAGTTCAAATCTTAGAATGTTACAGTGTCAGTCCTCTGTTACTTAGGTCGGCATTGTGCCTTTGAATTTAATTCCGATGCAATTTCTGTGTTCCATCGTCAATAAGAAGTTCCGAGGTATACAGTAAACCTGAAGTGAAGCATCGGAATCTAAAACTGGACTCACAGGAGAGGTTCAAATCATAGAAAGTTAGAGTGTCATTCCTCTTGTACTTAAGTCGGAATTGTGCTTTTTATATTAAATTCGGATGCAATTTCTTTGTTTCATCGTCAATAAGAAGACACAAGGGATACAGTAAACCTGAAGTGAAGCATCGTAATCTAAATCTGGACTCATTGGAGAAGTTCAAATCATAGAAAGTGAGAGTGTCAGTCCACTTGTACTTAAGTCAGCATTGTGCCTTTTGTATTACATTCGGATGCAATTTCTGTGTTTCATCGTCAATAAGAAGGTTCAAGGAATACAGTAAACCTGAGGTGAAGCATCGGAATCTAAAACTGGACTCACAGGAAAGGTTCAAATCATAGAAAGTTAGAGTGTCAGTCCTGTTGTACTTAAGTCGGCATTATGCCTTTTGAATTTAATTCCGATGCAATTTCTGTGTTTCATCATCAATAAGAAGTTCCGAGGTATACAGTAACCCTGAAGTGAAGCATCAAAATCTAACACTAGACTCACAGGAGAGGTTCAAATCATAGAAAATGAGAGTGTCAGTCCTCTTGTACTTTTGTGGGCATTGTGCCTTTTGTATTCAATTCGGATGCAATTTCTGTGTGTCATCGTCAATAAGAAATTCCGTGGTATACAGTAAACCTCAAGTGAAGCATCGGAATCTAAAACTGGACTCACAGGAGCGGTTCAAATCATAGAAAGTTAGAGTGTCAGTCCTCTTGTTCTTAAGTCGGCATTGTGCCTTTTGTATTAAATTCAGATGTAATTTCTGTGTTTCATCATCAATAAGAAGGTCCAAGGGATACAGTAACCCTGAACTGAAGCATTGGAATCTAAAACTGGACTCACAGGAGAGGTTCAAATCATAGAAAGTTATAGTGTCAGTCCTCATGTACTTCAGTCGGCATTGTGCCTTTTGTATTAAATTCGGATGCAATTTCTGTGTCTCATCGTCAATAAGAAGGTCCGAGGTATACCGTAAACCTAAAGTGAAGCATCGGAATCAAAAACTGGACTCACAGGAGAGGTTCAAATCATAGAAAGAGAGAGTGTCAGTCCTCTTGTACTTCAGTCGGCATTGTGCCTTTTGTATTAAATTCGGATGCAAATTCTGTGTTTCATCGTCAATAGGAATGTCGAACGTATACAGCAAACCGGAAATGAAGCATCGGATTCTAAAACTGTACTCACAGGAGAGGTTCATAATATAGAAAGTTAGAGTGTCACTCCTCTTGTACTTAAGTCGGCATTGTGCTTTTTGTATTAAATACGGATGCAATTTCTGTGTCTCATCTTCAATAAGAAGGTCCGAGGTATACCGTAAACCTAAAGTGAAGCATCGGAATCAAAAACTGGACTCACAGGAGAGGTTCAAATCATAGAAAGTTAGAGTGTCAGTCCTCTTGTACTTAAGTCGGCATTGTGCCTTTTGTATTAAATTCGGATGCAATTTCTGTGTCTCATCGTCAATAAGATGGTCCAAGGGAAACAGTAACCCTGAAGTGAAGCATCGGAATCTAAAACTGGACTCACAGGAGAGGTCCAAAACGTAGAAAGCGAGAGTGTCAGTCCTCTTGTGCTTATGTCGGCATTGTGCCTTTTGTATTAAATTCGGATGCAATTTCTGTGTTTTATCGGCAATAAGAACGTCCAAGGGATACAGTAAACCTGAAGTGAAGCATCGTAATCTAAATCTGGACTCACAGGAGAGGTTAAAATCATACAAAGTGAGAATGTCAGACCTTTTGTACCTAAGTCGGCATTGTGCCATTTGCATTAAATTCGGATGCAATTTCTGTGTTTCATCGTCAATAAGAGGGTCCACGGGATACAGTAAACCTGAAGTGAATCATCAGAATCTAAAACTGGACTCACAGGAGAGGTTCAAATCATAGAAATTTAGAGTGTCAGTCCTCTTGTACTTAAGTCGGCATAGTGCCTTTTGAAATTAATTCCGATGCAATTTCTGTGTTTCATCGTCAATAAGATGTTCCGAGGTATTCAGTAAACCTGAAGTGAAGCATCGGAATCCAAAACTGGTCTCACAGGAGAGGTTCAAATCATAGGAAGTTAGAGTGTCAGTCCTCTTGTACTTAAGTCGGCATTGCGCCTTTTGTATTAAATTCGGATGCAATTTCTGTGTTTCAACGTCAATTAGAAGGTCCAAGGGATACAGTAAACTTGAAGTGAAGCATCGGAATCTAAAACTGGACGCACAGGAGAGGTTCAAATCATAGAAAGTTTAGTGTCAGTCCTCTTGTGCTTAAGTCGGCATTGTGCCTTTTGTATTTAATTCTAATGCAATTTCTGTGTCTCATCGTCAATAAGAAGGTCCAAGGGATACAGTAACCCTGAAGTGAAGCATCGGAATCTAAAACTGGACGCACAGGAGGGGTTCAAATCATAGAAAGTTATAGTGTCAGTCCTCTTGTGCTTAAGTCGGCATTGTGCCTTTTGTATTTAATTCTAATGCAATTTCTGTGTCTCATCGTCAATAAGAAGGTCCAAGGGATACAGTAACCCTGAAGTGAAGCATCGGAATCTAAAACTGGACTCACAGGAGTGGTTCAAATCACAGAAAGTGAGAGTGTCAGTCCTCTTGTACTTAAGTCGGCATTGTGCCTTTTGTATTAAATTCGGATGCAATTTCCGTGGTTCATCGTCAATAAGAAGGTCCTAGGGATACAGTAAACCTGAAGTGAAGCATTGGAACCTAAAACTGGACTCACAGGAGGGGTTCAAATCATAGAAAGTTACAGTGTCAGTCCTCTTGTACTTAAGTCGGCATTGTGCCTTTTCAATTTAATTCCGATGCAATTTCTGTGTTTCATCGTCAATAAGAAGTTCTGAGGTATACAGTAAACCTGAAGTGAAGCATTGGAATCTAAAACTGGACTCACAGGAGAGTTTCAAATGATAGAAAGTTAGAGTGTCAGTCCTCTAGTACTTAAGTCGGCATTGTGCCTTTTGTATTAAATTCGGATGCAATTTTTGTTATTCATCGTCAATAAGAAAGTCAAAGGTACACAGTAAACCTGAAGTGAAGCATCGGAATCTAAAACTGGACTCACAGGACAGGATCATATCATAGAAAGTTAGAGTGTCAGTCCTCTTGTACTTAAGTCGGCATAGTGCCTTTTGAATTTAATTCCGATGCAATATCTTTGTTTCATCGTCAATAAGATGTTCCGAGGTATACACTAAACCTGAAGTGAAGCATCGGAATCCAAAACTGGACTCACAGGAGAGGTTCAAATCATAGAAAGTTAGAGTGCCATTCCTCTTGCACTTAAGTCGGTATTGTGCCTTTTGTATTAAATTCGGGTGCAAATTCTTTGTTTCATCGTCAATAAGAAGGTCCAAGGGATACAGTAAACCTGAAGTGAAGCATCGTAATCAAAATCTGGACTCACTGGAGAGGTTCAAAACATAGAAAGTGAGAGTGTCAGTCCTATTGTACTTAAGTCGGCATTGTGCCTTTTGTATTAAATTCGGATGCAATTTCTGTGTTTCATCGGCAATAAGAAGGTCCAAGGGATACAGTAAACCTGAAGTGAAGCATCGTAATCTAAATCTGGACTCACAGGAGAGGTTAAAATCATAGAAAGTGAAAGTGTCAGACCTTTTGTACCTAAGTCGGCATTGTGCCATTTGTATTAAATTCGGATGCAATTTCTGTGTTTCATCGTCAATAAGAGGGTCCACGGGATACAGTAAACCTGAAGTGAAGCATCGGAATCTAAAACTGGGCTCACAGGACAGGTTCAAATCATTGAAAGTTAGAGTATCATTCCTCTTGTACTTAAGTCGGCCTAGTGCCTTTTGTATTAGATTCGGATGCAATTTCCGTGTTTCATCGTCAATAAGAAGGTCCTAGGGATACAGTAAACCTGAAGTGAAGCATCGGAATGTAAAACTGGACTCACAGGAGAAGTTCAAATCATAGAATGTTACAGTGTCAGTCCTCTGTTACTTAAGTCGGCATTGTGCCTTTTGTATTAAATTCGGATGCAATTTTTGTTATTCATCGTCAATAAGAAGGTCCAAGGTACACAGTAAACCTGAAGTGAAGGATCGGAATCTAAAACTGGACTCACAGGAGAGGTTCAAATCATAGAAAGTGAGAGTGTCAGTCCTCTTGTCCTTAAGTCGGCATTGCGCCTTTTGTGTTAAATTCGGATGCACTTTCAGTGTTTCAACGTCAATTAGAAGGTCCAAGGTATACAGTAAACTTGAAGTAAAGCATCGGAATCTAAAACAGGACGCACAGGAGAGGTTCAAATCATAGAAAGTTATAGTGTCAGTCCTCTTGTGCTTAAGTCGGCATTGTGCGTTTTGTATTAAATTCGGATGCAATTTCTGTGTCTGATCGTCAATAAGAAGGTCCAAGGGATACAGTTACCGTGAAGTGAAGCATCGGAATCTAAAACTGGACTCACAATAGAGGTTCAAATCATAGAAAGTGAGAGCGTCAGTCGCCTTGTACTTAAGTAAGCATGGTGCCTTTTGTATTACATTCGGATGCAATTTCTATGTTTCATCGTCAATATGAAGGTCCAAGGGATACAGTAAACCTGAAATGAACATCGGAATCTAAAACTGGACTCACAGGAGGGGTTCAAATAATAGAAAGTTAGAGTGTCAGTCCCCTTGTACTTTGGTCGGCAATATACCTTTTGAATTTAATTCCGATGCAATTTCTGTGTTTCATCATCAATAAGAAGTTCCGAGGTATACAGTAACCCTGAAGTGAAGCATCAAAATCTAACACTAGACTCACAGGAGAGGTTCAAATCATAGAAAATGAGAGTGTCAGTCCTCTTGTACTTTTGTGGGCATTGTGCCTTTTGTATTCAATTCGGATGCAATTTCTGTGTGTCATCGTCAATAAGAAATTCCGTGGTATACAGTAAACCTCAAGTGAAGCATCGGAATCTAAAACTGGACTCACAGGAGCGGTTCAAATCATAGAAAGTTAGAGTGTCAGTCCTCTTGTTCTTAAGTCGGCATTGTGCCTTTTGTATTAAATTCAGATGTAATTTCTGTGTTTCATCATCAATAAGAAGGTCCAAGGGATACAGTAACCCTGAAGTGAAGCATTGGAATCTAAAACTGGACTCACAGGAGAGGTTCAAATCATAGAAAGTTATAGTGTCAGTCCTCATGTACTTCAGTCGGCATTGTGCCTTTTGTATTAAATTCGGATGCAATTTCTGTGTCTCATCGTCAATAAGAAGGTCCGAGGTATACCGTAAACCTAAAGTGAAGCATCGGAATCAAAAACTGGACTCACAGGAGAGGTTCAAATCATAGAAAGAGAGAGTGTCAGTCCTCTTGTACTTCAGTCGGCATTGTGCCTTTTGTATTAAATTCGGATGCAAATTCTGTGTTTCATCGTCAATAGGAATGTCGAACGTATACAGCAAACCGGAAATGAAGCATCGGATTCTAAAACTGTACTCACAGGAGAGGTTCATAATATAGAAAGTTAGAGTGTCACTCCTCTTGTACTTAAGTCGGCATTGTGCTTTTTGTATTAAATACGGATGCAATTTCTGTGTCTCATCTTCAATAAGAAGGTCCGAGGTATACCGTAAACCTAAAGTGAAGCATCGGAATCAAAAACTGGACTCACAGGAGAGGTTCAAATCATAGAAAGTTAGAGTGTCAGTCCTCTTGTACTTAAGTCGGCATTGTGCCTTTTGTATTAAATTCGGATGCAATTTCTGTGTCTCATCGTCAATAAGATGGTCCAAGGGAAACAGTAACCCTGAAGTGAAGCATCGGAATCTAAAACTGGACTCACAGGAGAGGTCCAAAACGTAGAAAGCGAGAGTGTCAGTCCTCTTGTGCTTATGTCGGCATTGTGCCTTTTGTATTAAATTCGGATGCAATTTCTGTGTTTTATCGGCAATAAGAACGTCCAAGGGATACAGTAAACCTGAAGTGAAGCATCGTAATCTAAATCTGGACTCACAGGAGAGGTTAAAATCATACAAAGTGAGAATGTCAGACCTTTTGTACCTAAGTCGGCATTGTGCAATTTGCATTAAATTCGGATGCAATTTCTGTGTTTCATCGTCAATAAGAGGGTCCACGGGATACAGTAAACCTGAAGTGAATCATCAGAATCTAAAACTGGACTCACAGGAGAGGTTCAAATCATAGAAATTTAGAGTGTCAGTCCTCTTGTACTTAAGTCGGCATAGTGCCTTTTGAAATTAATTCCGATGCAATTTCTGTGTTTCATCGTCAATAAGATGTTCCGAGGTATTCAGTAAACCTGAAGTGAAGCATCGGAATCCAAAACTGGTCTCACAGGAGAGGTTCAAATCATAGGAAGTTAGAGTGTCAGTCCTCTTGTACTTAAGTCGGCATTGCGCCTTTTGTATTAAATTCGGATGCAATTTCTGTGTTTCAACGTCAATTAGAAGGTCCAAGGGATACAGTAAACTTGAAGTGAAGCATCGGAATCTAAAACTGGACGCACAGGAGAGGTTCAAATCATAGAAAGTTTAGTGTCAGTCCTCTTGTGCTTAAGTCGGCATTGTGCCTTTTGTATTTAATTCTAATGCAATTTCTGTGTCTCATCGTCAATAAGAAGGTCCAAGGGATACAGTAACCCTGAAGTGAAGCATCGGAATCTAAAACTGGACTCATAGGAGAGGTTCAAATCATAGAGTGTGAGAGTGTCAGTCCACTTGTACTTAAGTCAGCATTGTGCCTTTTGTATTAAATTCGGATGCAATTTCTGTGTTTCATCGTCAATAAGAAGGTCCAAGGGATACAGTAAACCAGAAGTGAAGCATAGCAATCTAAAACTGGAATCACAGGAGAGGTTCAAATCATAGAAAGTGAGAGTGTCAGTCCTCTTGTACTTAAGTCGGCATTGCGCCTTTTGTATTTAATTCGGATGCAATTTCTGTGTTTCAACGTCAATTAGAAGGTCCAAGGGATACAGTAAACTTGAAGTGAAGCATCGGAATCTAAAACTGGACGCACAGGAGGGGTTCAAATCATAGAAAGTTATAGTGTCAGTCCTCTTGTGCTTAAGTCGGCATTGTGCCTTTTGTATTTAATTCTAATGCAATTTCTGTGTCTCATCGTCAATAAGAAGGTCCAAGGGATACAGTAACCCTGAAGTGAAGCATCGGAATCTAAAACTGGACTCACAGGAGTGGTTCAAATCACAGAAAGTGAGAGTGTCAGTCCTCTTGTACTTAAGTCGGCATTGTGCCTTTTGTATTAAATTCGGATGCAATTTCCGTGGTTCATCGTCAATAAGAAGGTCCTAGGGATACAGTAAACCTGAAGTGAAGCATTGGAACCTAAAACTGGACTCACAGGAGGGGTTCAAATCATAGAAAGTTACAGTGTCAGTCCTCTTGTACTTAAGTCGGCATTGTGCCTTTTCAATTTAATTCCGATGCAATTTCTGTGTTTCATCGTCAATAAGAAGTTCTGAGGTATACAGTAAACCTGAAGTGAAGCATTGGAATCTAAAACTGGACTCACAGGAGAGTTTCAAATGATAGAAAGTTAGAGTGTCAGTCCTCTAGTACTTAAGTCGGCATTGTGCCTTTTGTATTAAATTCGGATGCAATTTTTGTTATTCATCGTCAATAAGAAAGTCAAAGGTACACAGTAAACCTGAAGTGAAGCATCGGAATCTAAAACTGGACTCACAGGACAGGATCATATCATAGAAAGTTAGAGTGTCAGTCCTCTTGTACTTAAGTCGGCATAGTGCCTTTTGAATTTAATTCCGATGCAATATCTTTGTTTCATCGTCAATAAGATGTTCCGAGGTATACACTAAACCTGAAGTGAAGCATCGGAATCCAAAACTGGACTCACAGGAGAGGTTCAAATCATAGAAAGTTAGAGTGCCATTCCTCTTGCACTTAAGTCGGTATTGTGCCTTTTGTATTAAATTCGGGTGCAAATTCTTTGTTTCATCGTCAATAAGAAGGTCCAAGGGATACAGTAAACCTGAAGTGAAGCATCGTAATCAAAATCTGGACTCACTGGAGAGGTTCAAAACATAGAAAGTGAGAGTGTCAGTCCTATTGTACTTAAGACGGCATTGTGCCTTTTGTATTAAATTCGGATGCAATTTCTGTGTTTCATCGGCAATAAGAAGGTCCAAGGGATACAGTAAACCTGAAGTGAAGCATCGTAATCTAAATCTGGACTCACAGGAGAGGTTAAAATCATAGAAAGTGAAAGTGTCAGACCTTTTGTACCTAAGTCGGCATTGTGCCATTTGTATTAAATTCGGATGCAATTTCTGTGTTTCATCGTCAATAAGAGGGTCCACGGGATACAGTAAACCTGAAGTGAAGCATCGGAATCTAAAACTGGGCTCACAGGACAGGTTCAAATCATTGAAAGTTAGAGTATCATTCCTCTTGTACTTAAGTCGGCCTAGTGCCTTTTGTATTAGATTCGGATGCAATTTCCGTGTTTCATCGTCAATAAGAAGGTCCTAGGGATACAGTAAACCTGAAGTGAAGCATCGGAACCTAAAACTGGACTCACAGGAGAAGTTCCAATCATAGAATGTTACAGTGTCAGTCCTCTGTTACTTAAGTCGGCATTGTGCCTTTTGTATTAAATTCGGATGCAATTTTTGTTATTCATCGTCAATAAGAAGGTCCAAGGTACACAGTAAACCTGAAGTGAAGGATCGGAATCTAAAACTGGACTCACAGGAGAGGTTCAAATCATAGAAAGTGAGAGTGTCAGTCCTCTTGTCCTTAAGTCGGCATTGCGCCTTTTGTGTTAAATTCGGATGCACTTTCAGTGTTTCAACGTCAATTAGAAGGTCCAAGGTATACAGTAAACTTGAAGTAAAGCATCGGAATCTAAAACAGGACGCACAGGAGAGGTTCAAATCATAGAAAGTTATAGTGTCAGTCCTTTTGTGCTTAAGTCGGCATTGTGCGTTTTGTATTAAATTCGGATGCAATTTCTGTGTCTGATCGTCAATAAGAAGGTCCAAGGGATACAGTTACCGTGAAGTGAAGCATCGGAATCTAAAACTGGACTCACAATAGAGGTTCAAATCATAGAAAGTGAGAGCGTCAGTCCCCTTGTACTTAAGTAAGCATGGTGCCTTTTGTATTACATTCGGATACAATTTCTATGTTTCATCGTCAATATGAAGGTCCAAGGGATACAGTAAACCTGAAGTGAACATCGGAATCTAAAACTGGACTCACAGGAGGGGTTCAAATAATAGAAAGTTAGAGTGTCAGTCCCCTTGTACTTTGGTCGGCAATATACCTTTTGAATTTAATTCCGATGCAATTTCTGTGTTTCATCGTCAATAAGAAGTTGCGAGGTATACAGTAAACCTGAAGTGAAGCATCAAAATCTAAAACTGGACTCACAGGAGAGGTTCAAATTATAGAAAGTGAGAGTGTCAGTCCTCTTGTACTTAAGTGGGCATTGTGCATTTTGTATTCAATTCGGATGCAATTTCTGTGTTTCATCGTCAATAAGAAGGTCCACGGGATACAGTAAACCTGAAGTGAAGCATCGGAATCTAAAACTGGAATCACAGGACAGGATCAAATCATAGAACGTTAGAGTGTCAGTCCTCTTGTACTTAAGTCGTCATAGTGCCTTTTGAATTTAATTCCGATGCAATATCTGTGTTTCATCGTCAATAAGATGTTCCGAGGTATACAGTAAACCTGAAGTGAAGCATCGGAATCTAAAATTTGACTCACAGGAGAGGTTCAAATCATAGGAAGTTAGAGTGTCAGTCCTCTAGTACTTAAGTCGGCATTGTGCCTTTTGTATTAAATTCGGATGCAATTTTTGTTATTCATCGTCAATAAGAAAGTCCAAGGTACACAGTAAACCTGAAGTGAAGCATCGGAATCCAAAACTGGACTCACAGGAGAGGTTCAAATCATAGGAAGTTAGAGTGCCATTCCTCTTGCACTTAAGTCGGTATTGTGCCATTTGTATTAAATTCGGATGCATTTTCTGTGTTTCATCGTCAATAAGAGGGTCCACGGGATACAGAAAACCTGAAGTGAAGCATCGGAATCTAAAACTGGGCTCACAGGACAGGTTCAAATCATTGAAAGTTAGAGTGTCAGTCCTCTTGTACTTAAGTCGGCATGGTGCCTTTTGAAATTAATTCCGATGCAATTTCTGTGCTTTATCGTCAATAAGATGTTCCGAGGTATTCAGTAAGCCTGAAGTGAAGCATCGGAATCCAAAACTGGTCTCACAGGAGTGGTTCAATTATAGGAAGTTAGAGTGTCAGTCCTCCTGTACTTAAGTCGGCATTGTGCCTTTTGTATTAAATTCGGATGCAATTTTTGTTATTCATCGTCAATAAGAAGGTCCAAAGGGATACAGTAAACTTAAAGTGAAGCATCGGAATCTAAAATTGGACGCACAGGAGAGGTTCAAATCATAGAAAGTTATAGTGTCAGTCCTCTTGTGCATAAGTCGGCATTGTGCCTTTTGTATTAAATTCGGATGCAATTTCTGTGTCTCATCGTCATTAAGAAGGTCCAAGGGATACAGTAACCCTGAAGTGAAGCATCGGAATCTAAAACTGGACTCGCAGGAGAGGTTCAAATCATAGAATGTGAGAGTGTCAGTCCTTTTGTACTTAAGTCGGCATTGTGCCTTTTGAATTTAATTCCGATGCAATTTCTGTGTTTCATTGTCAATAAGAAGTTCCGAGGTATACAGTAAACCTGAAGTGAAGCATCGGAATCTAAAACTGGACTCACAGGAGAGGTTCAAATCATAGGAAGCTAGAGTGTCATTCCGCTTGTCCTTAAGTCGGCATTGTGCCTTTTGTATTAAATTCGGATGCAATTTCTTTGTTTCATTGTCAATAAGACGGTACAAGGGATACAGTAAGCCTGAAGTGTAGCATCGGAATCTTAGACTGGACTCACAGGAGAGGTTCAAAACATAGAAAGTGAGAGTGTCAGTCCTCTTGTACTTAAGTCGGCATTGTGCCTTTTGTATTAAATTCGGATGCAATTTCTGTGTTTCATCGTCAATAAGAAGGTCGAAGGGACACAGTAAACCTGAAGTGAAGCATCGTAATCTAAATCTGGACTCACAGGAGAGGTTCAAATCATTGTAAGTGAGAGTGTCAGTCCTTTTGTACCTAAGTCGTCATTGTGCCATTTGTATTAATTTCGGAAGCAATTTCTGTGTTTCATCATCAATAAGAAGGTACACGGGATACAGTAAACCTGAAGTGAAGCATCGGAATCCAAAACTGGACTCACAGGACAAGTTCAAATCATAGAAAGTTAGAGTGTCAGTCCTCTTGTACTTAAGTCGGCATAGTGCCTTTTGAAATTAATTCCGATGCAATTTCTGTGTTTCATCGTCAATACGATGTTCCGAGGTATACAGTAAACCTGAAGTGAAGCATCGGAATCTAAAACTGGAGTCACAGGAGAGGTTCAAATCATAGAAAGTTAGAGTGTCATTTCTCTTGTACTTAAGTCGGCATTGTGCCTTTTGTATTAAATTCGGATGCAATTTCTTTGTTTCATCGTCAATAAGACGGTACAAGAGATACAGTAAACCTGAAGTGTAGCATCGGAATCTAAAACTGGACTCACAGGAGAGGTTCGAATCATAGATAGTGAGAGTGTCAGTCCTGTTGTACTAAGGTCGGTATTGTGCCTTTTGTATTAAATTCGGATGCAATTTCTTTGTTTCATCGTCAATAAGAAGGTACAAGGGATACAGCAAAACTGAAGTGAAGCATCGGAATCTAAAACTGGACTCACAGGACAGGTCAAATCATAGAAAGTTAGAGTGTCAGTCCTCTTGTACCTAAGTCGGCATAGTGCCTTTTGAATTTAATTCCGATGCAATATCTTTGTTTCATCGTCAATAAGATGTTCCGAGGTATTCAGTAAACCTGATGTGAAGCATCGGAATACAAAACTGGTCTCACAGGAGAGGTTCAAATCATAGGAAGTTAGAGTGTCAGTCCTCTTGTACTTAAGTCGGCATTGTGCCTTTTGTATTAAATTCGGATGCAATTTTTGTTATTCATCGTCAATAAGAAGGTCCAAGGTACACAGTAAACCTGAAGTGAAAGATCCGAATCTAAAACGGGATTCACAGGAGAGGTTCAAATCATAGAAAGTGAGAGTGTCAGTCCACTTGTAATTAAGTCAGCATTGTGCCTTTTGTATTAAATTCGGATGCAATTTCTGTGTTTCATCGTCAATAAGAAGGTCCGAGGGATACAGTAAACCTGAAGTGAAGCATTGGAATCTAAAACTGGACTCACAGGAGAGATTCAAATCATAGAAAGTTAGAGTGTCAGTCCTCTTGTACTTAAGTCGGCATTATGCCTTTTGAATTTAATTCCGATGCAATTTCTGTGTTTCATCGACAATAAAAGGGTCCAAGGTATACAGTAAACCTGATGTGAGGCATCGGAATCTAAAACTGGAATCACAGGAGAGGTTCAAATCATAGAAAGTTAGAGTGTCATTCCTCTTGTACTTATGTTGGCATTGTGCCTTTTGTATTAAATTCGGATGCAATTTCTTTGTTACATCGTCAATAAGACGGTACAAAGGATATAGTAAACCTGAAGTGTGGCATCGGAATCTAAAACTGGACTCACAGGAGAGGTTCAAAACATAGAAAGTGAGAATGTCAGTCCTCTGGTACTTAAGTCGGCATTGTGCCTTTTGTATTAAATTCGGATGCAATTTCTGTGTTTCATCGTCAATAAGAAGGTCCAAGAGATACAGTAAACCTGAAGTGAAGCATCGTAATCTAAATCTGGACTCACAGGAGTGGTTCAAATCATTGTAAGTGAGAGTGTCAGTCCTTTTGTACCTAAGTCGGCATTGTGCCATTTGTATTAATTTCGGAAGCAATTTCTGTGTTTCATCGTCAATAAGAAGGTACACGGGATTCAGTAAACCTGAAGTGAAGCATCGGAATCTAAAACTGGACTCACAGGACAGGTTCAAATCATAGAAAGTTAGAGTGTCAGTCCTCTTGTACTTAAGTCGGCATAGTGCCTTTTGAAATTAATTCCGATGCGATTTCTGTGTTTCATCGTCAATAAGATGTTCCGAGGTATACAGTAAACCTGAAGTGAAGCATCGGAATCTAAAACTGGACTCACAGGAGAGGTTCAAATCATTGTAAGTGAGAGTGTAAGTCCTTTTGTACCTAAGTCGGCATTGTGCCACTTGTATTAATTTCAGAAGCAATTTCTGTGTTTCATCATCAATAAGAAGGTACACGGGATACAGTAAACCTGAAGTGAAGCATCGGAATCTAAAACTGGACTCACAGGAGAGGTTCAAATCATAGAATGTTAGAGTGTCAGTCCTCTTGTACTTAAGTCGGCATGGTGCCTTTTGAACTTAATTCCGATGCAATTTCAGTGCTTTATCGTCAATAAGATGTTCCGAGGTATTCAGTAAGCCTGAAGTGAAGCATCGGAATCCAACACTGGTCTCACAGGAGTGGTTCAATTATAGGAAGTTAGAATGTCAGTCCTCCTGTACTTAAGTCGGCATTGTGCCTTTTGTATTAAATTCGGATGCAATTTTTGTTATTCATCGTCAATAAGAAGGTCCAAAGGGATACAGTAAACTTGAAGTGAAGCATCGGAATCTAAAATTGGACGCTCAGGAGAGGTTCAAATCATAGAAAGTTATAGTGTCAGTCCTCTTGTGCATAAGTCGGGATTGTGCCTTTTGTATTAAATTCGGATGCAATTTCTGTGTCTCATCGTCATTAAGAAGGTCCAAGGGATACAGTAACCCTGAAGTGAAGCATCGGAATCTAAAACTGGACTCGCACGAGAGGTTCAAATCATAGAAAGTGAGAGTGTCAGTCCTTTTGTACTTAAGTCGGCATTGTGCCTTTTGAATTTAATTCCGATGCAATTTCTGTGTTTCATTGTCAATAAGAAGTTCCGAGGTATACAGTAAACCTGAAGTGAAGCATCGGAATCTAAAACTGGACTCACAGGAGAGGTTCAAATCATAGGAAGCTAGAGTGTCATTCCGCTTGTCCTTAAGTCGGCATTGTGCCTTTTGTATTAAATTCGGATGCAATTTCTTTGTTTCACCGTCAATAAGAAGGTCGAAGGGATACAGTAAACCTGAAGTGTAGCATCGTAATCTAAATCTGGACTCACAGGAGAGGTTCAAATCATTGTAAGTGAGAGTGTCAGTCCTTTTGTACCTAAGTCGTCATTGTGCCATTTGTATTAATTTCGGAAGCAATTTCTGTGTTTCATCATCAATAAGAAGGTACACGGGATACAGTAAACCTGAAGTGAAGCATCGGAATCTAAAACTGGACTCACAGGACAGGTTCAAATCATAGAAAGTTAGAGTGTCAGTCCTCTTGTACTTAAGTCGGCATTATGCCTTTTGAATTTAATTCCGATGCAATTTCTGTGTTTCACCGACAATAAAAGGGTCCAAGGTATACAGTAAACCTGATGTGAGGCATCGGAATCTAAAACTGGAATCACAGGAGAGGTTCAAATCATAGAAAGTTAGAGTGTCATTCCTCTTGTACTTATGTCGGCATTGTGCCTTTTGTATTAAATTCGGATGCAATTTCTTTGTTTCACCGTCAATAAGACGGTACAAGGGATATAGTAAACCTGAAGTGTGGCATCGGAATCTAAAACTGGACTCACAGGAGAGGTTCAAAACATAGAAAGTGAGAATGTCAGTCCTCTGGTACTTAAGTCGGCATTGTGCCTTTTGTATTAAATTCGGATGCAATTTCTGTGTTTCATCGTCAATAAGAAGGTCTAAGAGATACAGTAAACCTGAAGTGAAGCATCGTAATCTAAATCTGGACTCACAGGACAGGTTCAAATCATGGAAAGTTAGAGTGTCAGTCCTCTTGTACTTAAGTCGGCATGGTGCCTTTTGAACTTAATTCCGATGCAATTTCTGTGCTTTATCGTCAATAAGATGTTCCGAGGTATTCAGTAAGCCTGAAGTGAAGCATCGGAATCCAACACTGGTCTCACAGGAGTGGTTCAATTATAGGAAGTTAGAATGTCAGTCCTCCTGTACTTAAGTCGGCATTGTGCCTTTTGTATTAAATTCGGATGCAATTTTTGTTATTCATCGTCAATAAGAAGGTCCAAAGGGATACAGTAAACTTGAAGTGAAGCATCGGAATCTAAAATTCGACGCTCAGGAGAGGTTCAAATCATAGAAAGTTATAGTGTCAGTCCTCTTGTGCATAAGTCGGCATTGTGCCTTTTGTATTAAATTCGGATGCAATTTCTGTGTCTCATCGTCATTAAGAAGGTCCAAGGGATACAGTAACCCTGAAGTGAAGCATCGGAATCTAAAACTGGACTCGCACGAGAGGTTCAAATCATAGAAAGTGAGAGTGTCAGTCCTTTTGTACCTAAGTCGGCATTGTGCCTTTTGAATTTAATTCCGATGCAATTTCTGTGTTTCATTGTCAATAAGAAGTTCCGAGGTATACAGTAAACCTGAAGTGAAGCATCGGAATCTAAAACTGGACTCACAGGAGAGGTTCAAATCATAGGAAGCTAGAGTGTCATTCCGCTTGTCCTTAAGTCGACATTGTGCCTTTTGTATTAAATTCGGATGCAATTTCTTTGTTTCATTGTCAATAAGACGGTACAAGGTATACAGTAAGCCTGAAGTGTAGCATCGGAATCTTAAACTGGACTCACAGGAGAGGTTCAAAACATAGAAAGTGAGAGTGTCAGTCCTCTGGTACTTAAGTCAGCTTTGTGCCTTTTGTATTAAATTCGGATGCAATTTCTGTGTTTCATCGTCAATAAGAAGGTCGAAGGGATACAGTAAACGTGAAGTGAAGCATCGTAATCTAAATCTGGACTCACAGGAGAGGTTCAAATCATTGTAAGTGAGAGTGTCAGTCCTTTTGTACCTAAGTCGTCATTGTGCCATTTGTATTAATTTCGGAAGCAATTTCTGTGTTTCATCATCAATAAGAAGGTACACGGGATACAGTAAACCTGAAGTGAAACATCGGAATCTAAAACTGGACTCACAGGACAGGTTCAAATCATAGAAAGTTAGAGTGTCAGTCCACTTGTACTTAAGTCGGCATAGTGCCATTTGAAATTAATTTCGATGCAATTTCTGTGTTTCATCGTCAATACGATGTTCCGAGGTATACAGTAAACCTGAAGTGAAGCATCGGAATCTAAAACTGGAGTCACAGGAGAGGTTCAAATCATAGAAAGTTAGAGTGTCATTTCTCTTGTACTTAAGTCGGCATTGTGCCTTTTGTATTAAATTCGGATGCAATTTCTTTGTTTCATCGTCAGTAAGACGGTACAAGGGATACAGTAAACCTGAAGTGTAGCATCGGAATCTAAAACTGGACTCACAGGAGAGGTTCGAATCATAGATAGTGAGAGTGTCAGTCCTCTTGTACTAAAGTCGGTATTGTGCCTTTTGTATTAAATTCGGATGCAATTTCTTTGTTTCATCGTCAATAAGAAGGTCCAAGGGATACAGTAAACCTGAAGTGAAGCATCGGAATCTAAAACTGGACTCACAGGACAGGATCAAATCATAGAAAGTTAGAGTGTCAGTCCTCTTGTACCTAAGTCGGCATAGTGCCTTTTGAATTTAATTCAGATGCAATATCTTTGTTTCATCGTCAATAAGATGTTCCGAGGTATTCAGTAAACCTGATGTGAAGCATCGGAATACAAAACTGGTCTCACAGGAGAGGTTCAAATCATAGGAAGTTAGAGTGTCAGTCCTCTTGTACTTAAGTCGGCATTGTGCCTTTTGTATTAAATTCGGATGCAATTTTTGTTATTCATCGTCAATAAGAAGGTCCAAGGTACACAGTAAACCTGAAGTGAAAGATCGGAATCTAAAACGGGATTCACAGGAGAGGTTCAAATCATAAAAAGTGAGAGTGTCAGTCCTCTTGTACTTAAGTCGGCATTGTGCCTTTTGTATTAAATTCGGATGCAATTTCTGTGTTTCATCGACAATAAAAGGGTCCAAGGTATACAGTAAACCTGATGTGAGGCATCGGAATCTAAAACTGGAATCACAGGAGAGGTTCAAATCATAGAAAGTTAGAGTTTCATTTCTCTTGTACTTAAGTCGGCATTGTGCCTTTTGTATTAAATTCGGATGCAATTTCTTTGTTTCATCGTCAATAAGACGGTACAAGGGATATAGTAAACCTGAAGTGTAGCATCGGAATCTAAAACTGGACTCACAGGAGAGGTTCAAAACATAGAAAGTGAGAGTGTCAGTCCTCTTGTACTTAAGTCGGCATTGTGCCTTTTGTATTAAATTCGGATGCAATTTCTGTGTTTCATCGTCAATAAGAAGGTCCAAGAGATACAGTAAACCTGAAGTGAAGCATCGTAATCTAAATCTGGACTCACAGGTGTGGTTCAAATCATTGTAAGTGAGAGTGTCAGTCCTTTTGTACCTAAGTCGGCATTGTGCCATTTGTATTAATTTCGGAAGCAATTTCTGTGTTTCACCGTCAATAAGAAGGTACACGGGATTCAGTAAACCTGAAGTGAAGCATCGGAATCTAAAACTGGACTCACAGGACAGGTTCAAATCATAGAAAGTTAGAGTGTCAGTCCTCTTGTACTTAAGTCGGCATAGTGCCTTTTGAAATTAATTCCGATGCGATTTCTGTGTTTCATCGTCAATAAGATGTTCCGAGGCATACAGTAAACCTGAAGTGAAGCATCGGAATCTAAAACTGGACTCACAGGAGAGGTTCAAATCATAGAAAGTTAGAGTGTCATTCCTCTTGTACTTAAGTCGGCATTGTGCATTTTGTATTACATTCGGATGCAATTTCTTTGTTTCATCGTCAATAAGACGGTACAAGGGATACAGTAAACCTGAAGTGTAGCATCGGAATATAAAACTGGACTCACAGGAGAGGTTCTAAACATAGAAAGTGAGAGTGTCAGTCCTCTTGCACTTAGGTCGGCATTGTGCCTTTTGTATTAAATTTGGATGCAATTTCTGTGTTTCATCGTCAATAAGAAGGTCAAAGGGATACAGTAAACCTGAAGTGAAGCATCGTAATCTAAATCTGGACTCACAGGAGAGGTTCAAATCATTGTAAGTGAGAGTGTCAGTCCTTTTGTACCTAAGTCGGCATTGTGCCATTTGTATTAATTTCGGAAGCAATTTCTGTGTATCATCGTCAATAAGAAGGTACACGGGATACAGTAAACCTGAAGTGAAGCATCGGAATCTAAAACTGGACTCACAGGAGAGGTTCAAATCATAGAATGTTAGAGTGTCAGTCCTCTTGTACTTAAGTCGGCATTATGCCTTTTGAATTTAATTCCGATGCAATTTCTGTGTTTCATCGACAATACGAGGGTCCAAGGGATACATTAAACCTGAAGTGAAGCATCGGAATCTAAAACTGGACTCACAGGAGAGGTTCAAATCATAGAAAGTTAGAGTGTCATTCCTCTTGTACTTAAGTCGGCATTGTGCCTTTTGTATTACATTCGGATGCAATTTCTTTGTTTCATCGTCAATAAGACGGTACAAGGGATACAGTAAACCTGAAGTGTAGCATCGGAATCTAAAACTGGACTCACAGGAGAGGTTCGAATCATAGATAGTGAGAGTGTCAGTCCTCTTGTACTAAAGTCGGTATTGTGCCTTTTGTATTAAATTCGGATGCAATTTCTTTGTTTCATCGTCAATAAGAAGGTCCAAGGGATACAGTAAACCTGAAGTGAAGCATCGGAATCTAAAACTGGACTCACAGGACAGGATCAAATCATAGAAAGTTAGAGTGTCAGTCCTCTTGTACCTAAGTCGGCATAGTGCCTTTTGAATTTAATTCAGATGCAATATCTTTGTTTCATCGTCAATAAGATGTTCCGAGGTATTCAGTAAACCTGATGTGAAGCATCGGAATACAAAACTGGTCTCACAGGAGAGGTTCAAATCATAGGAAGTTAGAGTGTCAGTTCTCTTGTACTTAAGTCGGCATTGTGCCTTTTGTATTAAATTCGGATGCAATTTTTGTTATTCATCGTCAATAAGAAGGTCCAAGGTACACAGTAAACCTGAAGTGAAAGATCGGAATCTAAAACGGGATTCACAGGAGAGGTTCAAATCATAAAAAGTGAGAGTGTCAGTCCTCTTGTACTTAAGTCGGCATTGTGCCTTTTGTATTAAATTCGGATGCAATTTCTGTGTTTCATCGACAATAAAAGGGTCCAAGGTATACAGTAAACCTGATGTGAGGCATCGGAATCTAAAACTGGAATCACAGGAGAGGTTCAAATCATAGAAAGTTAGAGTGTCATTCCTCTTGTACTTATGTCGGCATTGTGCCTTTTGTATTAAATTCGGATGCAATTTCTTTGTTTCATCGTCAATAAGACGGTACAAGGGATATAGTAAACCTGAAGTGTAGCATCGGAATCTAAAACTGGACTCACAGGAGAGGTTCAAAACATAGAAAGTGAGAGTGTCAGTCCTCTTGTACTTAAGTCGGCATTGTGCCTTTTGTATTAAATTCGGATGCAATTTCTGTGTTTCATCGTCAATAAGAAGGTCCAAGAGATACAGTAAACCTGAAGTGAAGCATCGTAATCTAAATCTGGACTCACAGGTGTGGTTCAAATCATTGTAAGTGAGAGTGTCAGTCCTCTTGTACTTAAGTCGGCATTGTGCCTTTTGTATTAAATTCGGATGCAATTTCTGTGTTTCATCGACAATAAAAGGGTCCAAGCTATACAGTAAACCTGATGTGAGGCATCGGAATCTAAAACTGGAATCACAGGAGAGGTTCAAATCATAGAAAGTTAGAGTGTCATTCCTCTTGTACTTATGTCGGCATTGTGCCTTTTGTATTAAATTCGGATGCAATTTCTTTGTTTCATCGTCAATAAGACGGTACAAGGGATATAGTAAACCTGAAGTGTAGCATCCGAATCTAAAACTGGACTCACAGGAGAGGTTCAAATCATAGAAAGTTAGAGTGTCATTCCTCTTGTACTTAAGTCGGCATTGTGCCTTTTGTATTACATTCGGATGCAATTTCTTTGTTTCATCGTCAATAAGACGGTACAAGGGATACAGTAAACCTGAAGTGTAGCATCGGAATATAAAACTGGACTCACAGGAGAGGTTCTAAACATAGAAAGTGAGAGTGTCAGTCCTCTTGCACTTAGGTCGGCATTGTGCCTTTTGTATTAAATTTGGATGCAATTTCTGTGTTTCATCGTCAATAAGAAGGTCAAAGGGATACAGTAAACCTGAAGTGAAGCATCGTAATCTAAATCTGGACTCACAGGAGAGGTTCAAATCATTGTAAGTGAGAGTGTCAGTCCTTTTGTACCTAAGTCGGCATTGTGCCATTTGTATTAATTTCGGAAGCAATTTCTGTGTATCATCGTCAATAAGAAGGTACACGGGATACAGTAAACCTGAAGTGAAGCATCGGAATCTAAAACTGGACTCACAGGAGAGGTTCAAATCATAGAATGTTAGAGTGTCAGTCCTCTTGTACTTAAGTCGGCATTATGCCTTTTGAATTTAATTCCGATGCAATTTCTTTGTTTCATCGTCAATAAGACGGTACAAGGGATACAGTAAACCTGAAGTGTAGCATCGGAATCTAAAACTGGACTCACAGGAGAGGTTCGAATCATAGATAGTGAGAGTGTCAGTCCTCTTGTACTAAAGTCGGTATTGTGCCTTTTGTATTAAATTCGGATGCAATTTCTTTGTTTCATCGTCAATAAGAAGGTCCAAGGGATACAGTAAACCTGAAGTGAAGCATCGGAATCTAAAACTGGACTCACAGGACAGGATCAAATCATAGAAAGTTAGAGTGTCAGTCCTCTTGTACCTAAGTCGGCATAGTGCCTTTTGAATTTAATTCAGATGCAGTATCTTTGTTTCATCGTCAATAAGATGTTCCGAGGTATTCAGTAAACCTGATGTGAAGCATCGGAATACAAAACTGGTCTCACAGGAGAGGTTCAAATCATAGGAAGTTAGAGTGTCAGTCCTCTTGTACTTAAGTCGGCATTGTGCCTTTTGTATTAAATTCGGATGCAATTTTTGTTATTCATCGTCAATAAGAAGGTCCAAGGTACACAGTAAACCTGAAGTGAAAGATCGGAATCTAAAACGGGATTCACAGGAGAGGTTCAAATCATAAAAAGTGAGAGTGTCAGTCCTCTTGTACTTAAGTCGGCATTGTGCCTTTTGTATTAAATTCGGATGCAATTTCTGTGTTTCATCGACAATAAAAGGGTCCAAGGTATACAGTAAACCTGATGTGAGGCATCGGAATCTAAAACTGGAATCACAGGAGAGGTTCAAATCATAGAAAGTTAGAGTGTCATTCCTCTTGTACTTATGTCGGCATTGTGCCTTTTGTATTAAATTCGGATGCAATTTCTTTGTTTCATCGTCAATAAGACGGTACAAGGGATATAGTAAACCTGAAGTGTAGCATCGGAATCTAAA
This sequence comes from Schistocerca serialis cubense, assembly GCF_023864345.2. Lineage (NCBI taxonomy): Eukaryota > Metazoa > Arthropoda > Insecta > Orthoptera > Acrididae > Schistocerca > Schistocerca serialis. Next base: position 936,371,105 of record NC_064641.1, read on the forward strand.
ACTGGACTCACAGGAGAGGTTCAAAACATAGAAAGTGAGAGTGTCAGTCCTCTTGTACTTAAGTCGGCATTGTGCCTTTTGTATTAAATTCGGATGCAATTTCTGTGTTTCATCGTCAATAAGAAGGTCCAAGAGATACAGTAAACCTGAAGTGAAGCATCGTAATCTAAATCTGGACTCACAGGTGTGGTTCAAATCATTGTAAGTGAGAGTGTCAGTCCTTTTGTACCTAAGTCGGCATTGTGCCATTTGTATTAATTTCGGAAGCAATTTCTGTGTTTCACCGTCAATAAGAAGGTACACGGGATTCAGTAAACCTGAAGTGAAGCATCGGAATCTAAAACTGGACTCACAGGACAGGTTCAAATCATAGAAAGTTAGAGAGTCAGTCCTCTTGTACTTAAGTCGGCATAGTGCCTTTTGAAATTAATTCCGATGCGATTTCTGTGTTTCATCGTCAATAAGATGTTCCGAGGCATACAGTAAACCTGAAGTGAAGCATCGGAATCTAAAACTGGACTCACAGGAGAGGTTCAAATCATAGAAAGTTAGAGTGTCATTCCTCTTGTACTTAAGTCGGCATTGTGCCTTTTGTATTACATTCGGATGCAATTTCTTTGTTTCATCGTCAATAAGACGGTACAAGGGATACAGTAAACCTGAAGTGAAGCATCGTAATCTAAATCTGGACTCACAGGAGAGGTTCAAATCATTGTAAGTGAGAGTGTCAGTCCTTTTGTACCTAAGTCGGCATTGTGCCATTTGTATTAATTTCGGAAGCAATTTCTGTGTATCATCGTCAATAAGAAGGTACACGGGATACAGTAAACCTGAAGTGAAGCATCGGAATCTAAAACTGGACTCACAGGAGAGGTTCAAATCATAGAATGTTAGAGTGTCAGTCCTCTTGTACTTAAGTCGGCATTATGCCTTTTGAATTTAATTCCGATGCAATTTCTGTGTTTCATCGACAATACGAGGGTCCAAGGGATACATTAAACCTGAAGTGAAGCATCGGAATCTAAAACTGGACTCACAGGAGAGGTTCAAATCATAGAAAGTTAGAGTGTCATTCCTCTTGTACTTAAGTCGGCATTGTGCCTTTTGTATTACATTCGGATGCAATTTTTGTTATTCATCGTCAATAAGAAGGTCCAAGGTACACAGTAAACCTGAAGTGAAAGATCGGAATCAAAAACGGGATTCACAGGAGAGGTTCAAATCATAGAAAGTTAGAGTGTCAGTCCACTTGTACTTAAGTCAGCATTGTGCCCTTTGTATTAAATTCGGATGCAATTTCTGTGTTTCATCGTCAATAAGAAGGTCCGAGGGATACAGTAAACCTGAAGTGAAGCATTGGAATCTAAAACTGGACTCACAGGAGAGGTTCAAATCATAGAAAGTTAGAGTGTCATTCCTCTTGTACTTAAGTCGGCATTGTGCCTTTTGTATTACATTCGGATGCAATTTTTGTTATTCATCGTCAATAAGAAGGTCCAAGGTACACAGTAAACCTGAAGTGAAAGATCGGAATCAAAAACGGGATTCACAGGAGTGGTTCAAATCATTGTAAGTGAGAGTGTCAGTCCTTTTGTACCTAAGTCGGCATTGTGCCATTTGTATTAATTTCGGAAGCAATTTCTGTGTTTCATCGTCAATAAGAAGGTACACGGGATTCAGTAAACCTGAAGTGAAGCATCGGAATCTAAAACTGGACTCACAGGACAGGTTCAAATCATAGAAAGTTAGAGTGTCAGTCCTCTTGTACTTAAGCCGGCATAGTGCCTTTTGAAATTAATTCCGATGCGATTTCTGTGTTTCATCGTCAATAAGATGTTCCGAGGTATACAGTAAACCTGAAGTGAAGCATCGGAATCTAAAACTGGACTCACAGGAGAGGTTCAAATCATAGAAAGTTAGAGTGTCATTCCTCTTGTACTTAAGTCGGCATTGTGCCTGTGTATTACATTCGGATGCAATTTCTTTGTTTCATCGTCAATAAGACGGTACAAGGGATACAGTAAACCTGAAGTGTAGCATCGGAATCTAAAACTGGACTCACAGGGAGAGTTCTAAACATAGAAAGTGAGAGTGTCAGTCCTCTTGCACTTAGGTCGGCATTGTGCCTTTTGTATTAAATTTGGATGCAATTTCTGTGTTTCATCGTCAATAAGAATGTCCAAGGGATACAGTAAACCTGGAGTGAAGCATCGTAATCTAAATCTGGACTCACAGGAGAGGTTCAAATCATAGAAAATTACAGTGTCAGTCCTCTTGTACTTAAGTCGGCATTATGCGTTTTGAATTTAATTCCGATGCAATTTCTGTGTTTCATCGACAATAAGAGGGTCCAAGGGATACATTAAACCTGAAATGAAGCATCGGAATCTAAAACTGGAATCACAGGAGAGGTTCAAATCATAGAAAGTGAGGGTGTCAGTCCTCATGTACTTAAGTCGGCATTGTGCCTTTTGTATTGAATTCGGATGCAATTTCCGTGTTTCGTCGTCAATAAGAAGATCCTAGGGTTACAGTAAATCTGAAGTGAAGCATCGGAACCTAAAACTGGACTCACAGGAGAGGTTCAAATCATAGAAAAATACAGTGTCAGTCCTCTTGTACTTAAGTCGGCATTGTGCCTTTTGAATTAAATTCGGATGCAATTTCTGTGTTTCATCGGCAATAAGAAGGTCCAAGGGATACAGTAAACCTGAAGTGAAGCATCGGAATCTTAAAATGGACTCACAGGAGAAGTTCAAACATAGAAAGTGAGAATGTCAGTCCTCTTGTACTTAAGTCGGCATTGTGCCTTTTGTATTAAATTCGGATGCAATTTCTGTGTTTCATCGGCAATAAGAAGGTCCAAGGGATACAGTAAACCTGAAGTGAAGCATCGTAATCTAAATCTGGACTCACAGGAGAGGTTAAAATCATAGAAAGTGAGAGTGTCAGTCCTTTTGTACCTAAGTCGGCATTGTGCGATTTTTATTAAATTCGGATGCAATTTCGGTGTTTCATCGTCAATAAGAGGGTCCACGGGATACAGTAAACCTGAAGTGAAGCATCGGAATCTAAAACTGGACTCACAGGACAGGTTCAAATCATTGAAAGTTAGAGTGTTAGTCCTCTTGTACTTAAGTCGGCATAGTGCCTTTTGAAATTAATTCCGATGCAATTTCTGTGTTTCATCGTCAATAAGATGTTCCGAGGTATTCAGTAAACCCGAAGTGAAGCATCGGAGTCCAAAACTGGTCTCACAGGAGAGGTTCAAATCATAGGAAGTTAGAGTGTCAGTCCTCTTGTACTTAAGTCGGTATTGTGCGTTTTGTATTACATTCGGATGCAAGTTTTGTTATTCATCGTCAATAAGAATGTCCAAGGTACACAGTAAACCTGAAGTGAAGCATCGGAATCTAAAACTGGAATCACAGGAGAGGTTCAAATCATAGAAAGTGAGAGTGTCAGTCCTCTTGTACTTAAGTCGGCATTGCGCCTTTTGTATTAAATTCGGATGCAATTTCTGTGTTTCATCGTCAATTAGAAGGTCCAAGGGATACAGTAAACTTGAAGTGAAGCATCGGAATCTAAATCTGGACGCGCAGGAGAGGTTCAAATCATAGAAAGTTACAGTGTCTGTCCTCTTGTACTTAAGTCGGCATTGTGCCTTTTGAATTTAATTCCGATGCCATTTCTGCGTTTCATTGTCAATAAGAAGTTCCGAGGTATACAGTAAACCTGAAGTGAAGCATCGGAATCTAAAACTGGACTCACAGGAGAGGTTCAAGTCATAGAAAGTTAGAGTGTCATTCCTCTTGTACTTAAGTCGGCATTGTGCCTTTTGTATTAAATTCGGATGCAATTTCTTTGTTTCATCGTCAATAAGACGGTACAAGGGATACAGTAAACCTGAAGTGTAGCATCGGAATCTAAAACTGGACTCACAGGAGAGGTTCAAAACATAGAAAGTGAGAGTGTCAGTCCTCTTGTACTTACTTCGGCATTGTGCCTTTTGTATTAAATTCGGAAGCAATTTCTGTGTTTCATCGTCAATAAGCAGGTACACGGTATACAGTAAACCTGAAGTGAAGCATCGGAATCTAAAACTGGACTAACAGGACAGGTTCAAATCATAGAAAGTTAGAGTGTCAGTCCTCTTGTACTTAAGTCGGCAATATACCTTTTGAATTTAATTCCGATGCAATATCTGTGTTTCATCGCCAATAAGATGTTCCGAGGTATGCAGTAAACCTGAAGTGAAGCATCAAAATCTAAAACTGGACTCACAGGAGAGGTTCAAATTATAGAAAGTGAGAGTGTCAGTCCTCTTGTACTTAAGTGGGCATTGTGCATTTTGTATTCAATTCGGATGCAATTTCTGTGTTTCATCGTCAATAAGAAGATCCAAGGGATACAGTAAACCTGAAGTGAAGCATCGGAATCTAAATCTGGACTCACAGGAGATGTTCAAATCATAGAAAGTTAGAGTGTCAGACCAATTGTACTTAAGTCGGCATTGTGCCTTTTGTATTAAATTCGGATGCAATTTCTGTGTTTCATCGTCAATAAGAAGTTCCAAGGGATACAGTAAACCTGAAGTGAAGCAGCGGTATCTAATACTGGATTCACAGGAGAGGTTCAAATCATAGATACTTAGAGTGTCAGTCCTCTTGTACTTAAGTCGGCACTGTGTCTTTTGAATTTAATTCCGATGCAATTGCTGTGTTTCATCGACAATAAGACGGTCCAAGGTATACAGTAAACCTGAAGTGAAGCATCGGAACCTAAAATTGGACTCACAGGAGAGGTTCAAATCATTGTAAGTGAGAGTGTCAGTCCTTTTGTACCTAAGTCGGCATTGTGCCATTTGTATTAATTTCGGAAGCAATTTCTGTGTTTCATCGTCAATAAGAAGGTACACGGGATTCAGTAAACCTGAAGTGAAGCATCGGAATCTAAAACTGGACTCACAGGACAGGTTCAAATCATAGAAAGTTAGAGTGTCAGTCCTCTTGTAGTTAAGTCGGCATTATGCCTTTTGAATTTAATTCCGATGCAATTTCTGTGTTTCATCGACAATAAAAGGGTCCAAGGTATACAGTAAACCTGATGTGAGGCATCGGAATCTAAAACTGGAATCACAGGAGAGGTTCAAATCATAGAAAGTTAGAGTGTCATTCCTCTTGTACTTATGTCGGCATTGTGCCTTTTGTATTAAATTCGGATGCAATTTCTTTGTTTATTAGTCAATAAGACGGTACAAGGGATATAGTAAACCTGAAGTGTAGCATCGGAATCTAAAACTGGACTCACAGGAGGTGTTCAAAACATAGAAAGTGAGAGTGTCAGTCCTCTTGTACTTAAGTCGGCATTGTGCCTTTTGTATTAAATTCGGATGCAATTTCTGTGTTTCATCGTCAATAAGAAGGTCCAAGAGATACAGTAAACCTGAAGTGAAGCATCGTAATCTAAATCTGGACTCACAGGAGTGGTTCAAATCATTGTAAGTGAGAGTGTCAGTCCTTTTGTACCTAAGTCGGCATTGTGCCATTTGTATTAATTTCGGAAGCAATTTCGTGTTTCATCGTCAATAAGAAGGTACACGGGATTCAGTAAACCTGAAGTGAAGCATCGGAATCTAAAACTGGACTCACAGGACAGGTTCAAATCATAGAAAGTTAGAGTGTCAGTCCTCTTGTACTTAAGTCGGCATAGTGCCTTTTGAAATTAATTCCGATGCGATTTCTGTGTTTCATCGTCAACAAGATGTTCCGAGGTATACAGTAAACCTGAAGTGAAGCATCGGAATCTAAAACTGGACTCACAGGAGAGGTTCAAATCATAGAAAGTTAGAGTGTCATTCCTCTTGTACTTAAGTCGGCATTGTGCCTGTGTATTACATTCGGAAGCAATTTCTTTGTTTCATCGTCAATAAGACGGTACAAGGGATACAGTAAACCTGAAGTGTAGCATCGGAATCTAAAACTGGACTCACAGGGAGAGTTCTAAACATAGAAAGTGAGAGTGTCAGTCCTCTTGCACTTAGGTCGGCATTGTGCCTTTTGTATTAAATTTGGATGCAATTTCTGTGTTTCATCGTCATTAAGAATGTCCAAGGGATACAGTAAACCTGAAGTGAAGCATCGTAATCTAAATCTGGACTCACAGGAGACGTTCAAATCATAGAAAATTACAGTGTCAGTCCTCTTGTACTTAAGTCGGCATTATGCGTTTTGAATTTAATTCCGATGCAATTTCTGTGTTTCATCGACAATAAGAGGGTCCAAGGGATACATTAAACCTGAAGTGAAGCATCGGAATCTAAAACTGGAATCACAGGAGAGGTTCAAATCATAGAAAGTGAGGGTGTGAGTCCTCATGTACTTAAGTCGGCATTGTGCCTTTTGTATTAAATTCGGATGCAATTTCCGTGTTTCAGCGTCAATAAGAAGATCCTAGGGATACAGTAAATCTGAAGTGAAGCATCGGAACCTAAAACTGGACTCACAGGAGAGGTTCAAATCATAGAAAAATACAGTGTCAGTCCTCTTGTACTTAAGTCGGCATTGTGCCTTTTGAATTAAATTCGGATGCAATTTCTGTGTTTCATCGGCAATAAGAAGGTCCAAGGGATACAGTAAACCTGAAGTGAAGCATCGGAATCTTAAAATGGACTCACAGGAGAAGTTCAAACATAGAAAGTGAGAATGTCAGTCCTCTTGTACTTAAGTCGGCATTGTGCCTTTTGTATTAAATTCGGATGCAATTTCTGTGTTTCATCGGCAATAAGAAGGTCCAAGGGATACAGTAAACCTGAAGTGAAGCATCGTAATCTAAATCTGGACTCACAGGAGAGGTTAAAATCATAGAAAGTGAGAGTGTCAGTCGTTTTGTACCTAAGTCGGCATTGTGCGATTTTTATTAAATTCGGATGCAATTTCTTTGTTTCATCGTCAATAAGAGGGTCCACGGGATACAGTAAACCTGAAGTGAAGCATCGGAATCTAAAACTGGACTCACAGGACAGGTTCAAATCATTGAAAGTTAGATTGTTAGTCCTCTTGTACTTAAGTCGGCATAGTGCCTTTTGAAATTAATTCCGAAGCAATTTCTGTGTTTCATCGTCAATAAGATGTTCCGAGGTATTCAGTAAACCCGAAGTGAAGCATCGGAGTCCAAAACTGGTCTCACAGGAGAGGTTCAAATCATAGGAAGTTAGAGTGTCAGTCCTCTTGTACTTAAGTCGGTATTGTGCGTTTTGTATTACATTCGGATGCAAGTTTTGTTATTCATCGTCAATAAGAATGTCCAAGGTACACAGTAAACCTGAAGTGAAGCATCGGAATCTAAAACTGGAATCACAGGAGAGGTTCAAATCATAGAAAGTGAGAGTGTCAGTCCTCTTGTACTTAAGTCGGCATTGCGCCTTTTGTATTAAATTCGGATGCAATTTCTGTGTTTCATCGTCAATTAGAAGGTCCAAGGGATACAGTAAACTTGAAGTGAAGCATCGGAATCTAAATCTGGACGCGCAGGAGAGGTTCAAATCATAGAAAGATATAGTCTCAGTCCTCTTGTGCTTAAGTCGGCATTGTGCCTTTTGTATTAAATTCGGATGCAATTTCTGTGTCTCATCGTCAATAAGAAGGTCCAAGGCATACAGTAAACCTCAAGTGAAGCATCGGAATCTAAAACTGGACTCACAGGAGAGGTTCAAATCATAGAAAGTGAGAGTGTCAGTCCTCTTGTACTTATGTCGGCATTGTGGCTTTTGTATTAAATTCGGATGTAATTTCCGTGTTTCATCGTCAATAAGAAGGTCCTAGGGATACAGTAAAGCTGAAGTGAAGCATCGGAACCTAAAACTGGACTCACAGGAGAGGTTCAAATCATAGAAAGTTACAGTGTCTGTCCTCTTGTACTTAAGTCGGCATTGTGCCTTTTGAATTTAATTCCGATGCCATTTCTGCGTTTCATTGTCAATAAGAAGCTCCGAGGTATACAGTAAACCTGAAGTGAAGCATCGGAATCTAAAACCGGACTCACAGGAGAGGTTCAAGTCATAGAAAGTTAGAGTGTCATTCCTCTTGTACTTAAGTCGGCATTGTGCCTTTTGTATTAAATTCGGATGCAATTTCTTTGTTTCATCGTCAATAAGCGGTACAAGGGATACAGTAAACCTGAAGTGTAGCATCGGAATCTAAAACTGGACTCACAGGAGAGGTTCAAAACATAGAAAGTGAGAGTGTCAGTCCTCTTGTACTTACTTCGGCATTGTGCCTTTTGTATTAAATTCGGAAGCAATTTCTGTGTTTCATCGTCAATAAGCAGGTACACGGTATACAGTAAACCTGAATGAAGCATCGGAATCTAAAACTGGACTAACAGGACAGGTTCAAATCATAGAAAGTTAGAGTGTCAGTCCTCTTGTACTTAAGTCGGCAATATACCTTTTGAATTTAATTCCGATGCAATATCTGTGTTTCATCGCCAATAAGATGTTCCGAGGTATGCAGTAAACCTGAAGTGAAGCATCAAAATCTAAAACTGGACTCACAGGAGAGGTTCAAATTATAGAAAGTGAGAGTGTCAGTCCTCTTGTACTTAAGTGGGCATTGTGCATTTTGTATTCAATTCGGATGCAATTTCTGTGTTTCATCGTCAATAAGAAGATCCAAGGGATACAGTAAACCTGAAGTGAAGCATCGGAATCTAAATCTGGACTCACAGGAGATGTTCAAATCATAGAAAGTTAGAGTGTCAGACCAATTGTACTTAAGTCGGCATTGTGCCTTTTGTATTAAATTCGGATGCAATTTCTGTGTTTCATCGTCAATAAGAAGTTCCAAGGGATACAGTAAACCTGAAGTGAAGCAGCGGTATCTAATACTGGATTCACAGGAGAGGTTCAAATCATAGAAACTTAGAGTGTCAGTCCTCTTGTACTTAAGTCGGCACTGTGTCTTTTGAATTTAATTCCGATGCAATTGCTGTGTTTCATCGACAATAAGACGGTCCAAGGTATACAGTAAACCTGAAGTGAAGCATCGGAACCTAAAATTGGACTCACAGGAGAGGTTCAAATCATTGTAAGTGAGAGTGTCAGTCCTTTTGTACCTAAGTCGGCATTGTGCCATTTGTATTAATTTCGGAAGCAATTTCTGTGTTTCATCGTCAATAAGAAGGTACACGGGATTCAGTAAACCTGAAGTGAAGCATCGGAATCTAAAACTGGACTCACAGGTCAGGTTCAAATCATAGAAAGTTAGAGTGTCAGTCCTCTTGTACTTAAGTCGGCATAGTGCCTTTTGAAATTAATTCCGATGCGATTTCTGTGTTTCATCGTCAATAAGATGTTCCGAGGTATACAGTAAACCTGAAGTGAAGCATCGGAATCTAAAACTGGACTCACAGGAGAGGTTCAAATCATAGAAAGTTAGAGTGTCATTCCTCTTGTACTTAAGTCGGCATTGTGCCTTTTGAATTTAATTCCGATGCAATTTCTGTGTTTCATCGACAATAAGAGGGTCCAAGGGATACATTAAACCTGAAGTGAAGCATCGGAATCTAAAACTGGAATCACAGGAGAGGTTCAAACCATAGAAAGTGAGGGTGTCAGTCCTCATGTACTTAAGTCGGCATTGTGCCTTTTGTATTAAATTTGGATGCAATTTCTGTGTTTCATCGTCAATAAGAATGTCCAAGGGATACAGTAAACCTGAAGTGAAGCATCGTAATCTAAATCTGGACTCACAGGAGAGGTTCAAATCATAGAAAATTACAGTGTCAGTCCTCTTGTACTTAAGTCGGCATTATGCCTTTTGAATTTAATTCCGATGCAATTTCTGTGTTTCATCGACAATAAGAGGGTCCAAGGGATACATTAAACCTGAAGTGAAGCATCGGAATCTAAAACTGGAATCACAGGAGAGGTTCAAATCATAGAAAGTGAGGGTGTCAGTCCTCATGTACTTAAGTCGGCATTGTGCCTTTTGTATTAAATTCGGATGCAATTTCCGTGTTTCATCGTCAATAAGAAGATCCTAGGGATACAGTAAACCTGAAGTGAAGCATCGGAACCTAAAACTGGACTCACAGGAGAGGTGCAAATCATAGAAAATTACAGTGTCAGTCCTCTTGTACTTAAGTCGGCATTGTGCCTTTTGAATTAAATTCGGATGCAATTTCTGTGTTTCATCGGCAATAAGAAGGTCCAAGGGATACAGTATACCTGAAGTGAAGCATCGGAATCTTAAAATGGACTCACAGGAGAAGTTCAAACATAGAAAGTGAGAATGTCAGTCCTCTTGTACTTAAGTCGGCATTGTGCCTTTTGTATTAAATTCGGATGCAATTTCTGTGTTTCATCGGCAATAAGAAGGTCCAAGGGATACAGTAAACCTGAAGTGAAGCATCGTAATCTAAATCTGGACTCACAGGAGAGGTTAAAATCATAGAAAGTGAGAGTGTCAGTCCTTTTGTATCTAAGTCGGCATTGTGCGATTTTTATTAACTTCGGATGCAATTTATATGTTTCATCGTCAATAAGAGGGTCCACGGGATACAGTAAACCTGAAGTGAAGCATCGGAATCTAAAACTGGACTCACAGGACGGGTTCAAATCATTGAAAGTTAGAGTGTTAGTCCTCTTGTACTTAAGTCGGCATAGTGCCTTTTGAAATTAATTCCGATGCAATTTCTGTGTTTCATCGTCAATAAGATGTTCCGAGGTATTCAGTAAACCCGAAGTGAAGCATCGGAGTCCAAAACTGGTCTCACAGGAGAGGTTCAAATCATAGGAAGTTAGAGTGTCAGTCCTCTTGTACTTAAGTCGGTATTGTGCGTTTTGTATTACATTCGGATGCAAGTTTTGTTATTCATCGTCAATAAGAATGTCCAAGGTACTCAGTAAACCTGAAGTGAAGGATCGGAATCTAAAACTGGATTCACAGTAGAGGTTCAAATCATAGAAAGTGAGAGTGTCAGTCCACTTGTACTTAAGTCAGCATTGTGCCTTTTGTATTAAATTAGGATGCAATTTCTGTGTTTCATCGTCAATAAGAAGGTCCAAGGGATACAGCAAACCTGAAGTGAAGCATTGGAATCTAAAACTGGATTCACAGGAGAGGTTCAAATCATAGAAAGTTAGAGTGTCAGTCCTCTTGCACTTATGTCGGCATTATGCCTTTTGAATTTAATTCCGATGCAATTTCTGTGTTTCATCGACAATAAGAGGGTCCAAGGTATACAGTAAACCTGAAGTGAAGCATCGGAATCTAAAACTGGAATCACAGGAGAGGTTCAAATCATAGAAAGTGAGAGTGTCAGTCCTCTTGTGCTTAAGTCGGCATTGCGCCTTTTGTATTAAATTCGGATGCAATTTCTGTGTTTCATCGTCAATTAGAAGGTCCAAGGGATACAGTAAACTTGAAGTGAAGCATCGGAATCTAAATCTGGACGCGCAGGAGAGGTTCAAATCATAGAAAGATATAGTCTCAGTCCTCTTGTGCTTAAGTCGGCATTGTGCCTTTTGTATTAAATTCGGATGCAATTTCTGTGTCTCATCGTCAATAAGAAGGTCCAAGGGATACAGTTAACCTCAAGTGAAGCATCGGAATCTAAAACTGGACTCACAGGAGAGGTTCAAATCATAGAAAGTGAGAGTGTCAGTCCTCTTGTACTTAAGTCGGCATTGTGGCTTTTGTATTAAATTCGGATGCAATTTCCGTGTTTCATCGTCAATAAGAAGGTCCTAGGGATACAGTAAACCTGAAGTGAAGCATCGGAACCTAAAACTGGACTCACAGGAGAGGTTCAAATCATAGAAAGTTACAGTGTCTGTCCTCTTGTACTTAAGTCGGCATTGTGCCTTTTGAATTTAATTCCGATGCCATTTCTGCGTTTCATTGTCAATAAGAAGTTCCGAGGTATACAGTAAACCTGAAGTGAAGCATCGGAATCTAAAACTGGACTCACAGGAGAGGTTCAAGTCATAGAAAGTTAGAGTGTCATTCCTCTTGTACTTAAGTCGGCATTGTGCCTTTTGTATTAAATTCGGATGCAATTTCTTTGTTTCATCGTCAATAAGACGGTACAAGGGATACAGTAAACCTGAAGTGTAGCATCGGAATCTAAAACTGGACTCACAGGAGAGGTTCAAAACATAGAAAGTGAGAGTGTCAGTCCTCTTGTACTTACTTCGGCATTGTGCCTTTTGTATTAAATTCGGAAGCAATTTCTGTGTTTCATCGTCAATAAGCAGGTACACGGTATACAGTAAACCTGAAGTGAAGCATCGGAATCTAAAAGTGGACTAACAGGACAGGTTCAAATCATAGAAAGTTAGAGTGTCAGTCCTCTTGTACTTAAGTCGGCAATATACCTTTTGAATTTAATTCCGATGCAATATCTGTGTTTCATCGCCAATAAGATGTTCCGAGGTATGCAGTAAACCTGAAGTGAAGCATCAAAATCTAAAACTGGACTCACAGGAGAGGTTCAAATTATAGAAAGTGAGAGTGTCAGTCCTCTTGTACTTAAGTGGGCATTATGCATTTTGTATTCAATTCGGATGCAATTTCTGTGTTTCATCGTCAATAAGAAGATCCAAGGGATACAGTAAACCTGAAGTGAAGCATCGGAATCTAAATCTGGACTCACAGGAGATGTTCAAATCATAGAAAGTTAGAGTGTCAGACCAATTGTACTTAAGTCGGCATTGTGCCTTTTGTATTAAATTCGGATGCAATTTCTGTGTTTCATCGTCAATAAGAAGTTCCAAGGGATACAGTAAACCTGATGTGAAGCAGCGGTATCTAATACTGGATTCACAGGAGAGGTTCAAATCATAGAAACTTAGAGTGTCCGTCCTCTTGTACTTAAGTCGGCACTGTGTCTTTTGAATTTAATTCCGATGCAATTGCTGTGTTTCATTGACAATAAGAAGGTCCAAGGTATACAGTAAACCTGAAGTGAAGCATCGGAACCTAAAATTGGAATCACAGGAGAGGTTCAAATCATTGAAAGTTAGAGTGTCAGTCCTCTTGTACTTAAGTCGGCATTGTGCATTTTGTATATAATTCGGATGCAATTTCTGTGTTTCATCGTCAATAAGAAGGTCCAAGGTATACAGTAAACATGTAGTGAAGCATCGGAATCTAAAACGGGACTCACAGGAGAGGTTCAAATCATAGATAGTTAGAGTGTCAGTCCTCTTGTACCTAAGTCGGCATTGTGCCTTTTGAATTAAATTCGGATGCAAAATCTGTGTTTCATCGTCAATAGGAAGGTCGAAGGCATACAGCAAACCGGAAATGAAGCATCGGAATCTAAAACTGGACTCACAGGATAGGTTCGAATCATAGATAGTGAGAGTGTCAGTCCTCTTGTGCATAAGTCGGCATTGTGCCATTTGTATTAAATTCGGATGCAATTTCTGTGTTTCATCGTCAATAAGAAGGTCCGAGGGATACAGTAAACCTGAAGTGAAACATTGGAATCTAAAACTGGAATCACAGGAGAGGTTCAAATCATAGAAAGTTAGAGTGTCATTCCTCTTGTACTTAAGTCGGCATTGTGCCTTTTGTATTAAATTCGGATGCAATTTCTTTGTTTCATCGTCAATAAGATGGTACAAGGGATATAGTAAACCTGAAGTGTAGCATCGGAATCTAAAACTGGACTCACAGGAGAGGTTCAAAACTTAGAAAGTGAGAGTGTCAGTCCTGTTGTACTTAAGTCGGCATTGTGCCTTTTGTATTAAATTCGGATGCAATTTCTGTGTTTCATCGTCAATAAGAAGGTCCAAGGGATACAGTAAACCTGAAGTGAAGCATCGTAATCTAAGTCTGGACTCACAGGAGAGGTTCAAATCATTGTAAGTGAGAGTGTCAGTCCTGTTGTAGCTAAGTCGGCATTGTGCCATTTGTATTAATTTCGGAAGAAATTTCTGTGTTTCATCATCAATAAGAAGGTACACGGGATTCAGTAAACCTGAAGTGAAGCATCGGAATCTAAAACTGGACTCACAGGACAGGTTCAAATCATAGAAAGTTAGAGTGTCAGTCCTCTTGTACTTAAGTCGGCATAGTGCCTTTTGAAATTAATTCCGATGCAATTTCTGTGTTTCATCGTCAATAAGATGTTCCGAGGTATACAGTAAACCTGAAGTGAAGCATCGGAATCTAAAACTGGACTCACAGGAGAGGATCAAATCATAGAAAGTTAAAGTGTCATTCCTCTTGTACTTAAGTCGGCATTGTGCCTTTGTATTACATTCGGATGCAATTTCTTTGTTTCATCGTCAATAACACGGTACAAGGGATACAGGAAACCTGAAGTGTAGCATCGGAATCTAAAACTGGACTCACAGGAGAGGTTCTAAACATAGAAAGTGAGAGTGTCAGTCCTCTTGCACTTAGGTCGGCATTGTGCCTTTTGTATTAAATTTGGATGCAATTTCTGTGTTTCATCGTCAATAAGAAGGTCCAAGGGATACAGTATACCTGAAGTGAAGCATCGTAATCTAAATCTGGACTCACAGGAGAGGTTCAAATCATTGTAAGTGAGAGTGTCAGTCCTTTTGTACCTAAGTCGGCATTGTGCCATTTGTATTAATTTCGGAAGCAATTTCTGTGTTTCATCGTCAATAAGAAGGTACACGGGATACAGAAAACCTGAAGTGAAGCATCGGAATCTAAAACTGGACTCACAGGAGAGGTTCAAATCATAGAATGTTAGAGTGTCAGTCCTCTTGTACTTAAGTCGGCATTATGCCTTTTGAATTTAATTCCGATGCAATTTCTGTGTTTCATCGACAATAAGAGGGTCCAAGGTATACATTAAACCTGAAGTGAAGCATCGGAATCTGAAACTGGAATCACAGGAGAGGTTCAAATTATAGAAAGTGAGGGTGTCAGTCCTCTTGTACTTAAGTCGGCATTGTGCCTTTTGTATAAAATTCGGATGCAATTTCCGTGTTTCATCGTCAATAAGAAGATCCTAGGGATACAGTAAACCTGAAGTGAAGCATCGGAACCTTAAACTGGACTCACAGGAGAGGTTCAAATCATAGAAAATTACAGTGTCAGTCCTCTTGTACTTAAGTCGGCATTGTGCCTTTTGAATTAAATTCCGATGCAATTTCTGTGTTTCATTGTCAATAAGAAGTTCCGAGGTATACAGTATACCTGAAGTGATGCATCGGTATCTAAAAGTGGACTCACAGGAGAGGTTCAAATCATAGAAAGTTAGAGTGTCATTCCTCTTGTACTTAAGTCGGCAATGTGCCTTTTGTATTAAATTCGGATGCAATTTCTTTGTTTCATCGTCAATAAGACGGTACAAGGGATACAGTAAACCTGAAGTGTAGCATCGGATTCTAAAACTGGACTCACAGGAGAGGTTCTAAACATAGAAAGTGAGAGTGGCAGTCCTCTTGTACTTAAGTCGGCATTGTGCCTTTTGTATTAAATTCGGATTCTATTTCTGTGTTTTATCGTCAATAAGAAGGTCCAAGGGATACAGTAAACCTTAAGTGAAGCATCGTAATCAATATCTGGACTCACAGGAGAGGTTCAAATCATTGTAAGTGAGAGTGTCAGTCCTTTTGTACCTAAGTCGGCATTGTGCCATTTGTATTAACTTCGGAAGCAATTTCTGTGTTTCATCGTCAATAAGAAGGTACACGGGATACAGTAAACCTGAAGTGAAGCATCGGAATCTAAATCTGGACGCGCAGGAGAGGTTCAAATCATAGAAAGGTATAGTCTCAGTCCTCTTGTGCTTAAGTCGGCATTGTGCCTTTTGTATTAAATTCGGATGCAATTTCTGTGTCTCATCGTCAATAAAAAGGTCCAAGGGATACAGTAAACCTCAAGTGAAGCATCGGAATCTAAAACTGGACTCACAGGAGAGGTTCAAATCATAGAAAGTGAGAGTGTCAGTCCTCTTGTACTTAAGTCGGCATTGTGGCTTTTGTATTAAATTCGGATGCAATTTCCGTGCTTCATCGTCAATAAGAAGGTCCTAGGGATACAGTAAACCTGAAGTGAAGCATCGGAACCTAAAACTGGACTCACAGGAGAGGTTCAAATCATAGAAAGTTACAGTGTCAATCCACTTGTACTTAAGTCGGCATTGTGCTTTTTGAATTTAATTCCAATGCTATTTCTGCGTTTCATTGTCAATAAGAAGTTCAGAGGTATACAGTAAACCTGAAGTGAATCATCGGAATCTAAAACTGGACTCACAGGAGAGGTTCAAGTCATAGAAAGTTATTGTCATTCCTTTTGTACTTAAGTCAGCATTGTGCCTTTTGTATTAAATTCGGATGCAATTTCTGTGTTTCATCGTCAATAAGAAGGTCCAAGGGATGCAGCAAACCTGAAGTGAAGCATAGGAATCTAAATCTGGACTCACAGGAGAGGTTCAAATCATTGTAAGTCAGAGTGTCAGCCCTTTTGAACCTAAGTTGGCATTGTGCCGTTTGTATTAATTTCGGAAGCAATTTCTGTGTTTCATCGTCAATAAGAAGGTACACGGGATACAGTAAACCTGAAGTGAAGCATCGGAACCTAAAACTGGACTCACAGGAGAGGTTCAAATTATAGGAAGTTAGAGTGTCAGTCCTCTTGTACTTAAGCCGGCATTGTGCCTTTTGTATTAAATTCGGATGCAATTTTTGTTATTCATCGTCAATAAGAAGGTCCAAGGTACACAGTAAACCTGAAGTGAAGCATCGGAATCTGAAACTGGACTCACAGGAGAGGTTCAAATCATAGAATGTGACAGTGTCAGTCCACTTGTACTTAAGTCAGCATTGTGTCTTTTGTATTAAATTCGGATGCAATTTCTATGTTTCATCGTCAATAAGAAGGTCTAAGGGATACAGTAAACCTGAAGTGAAGCATCGGAATCTAAAACTGGACTCACAGTAGGGGTTCAAATCATAGAAAGTTAGAGTGTCAGTCCTCTTGTACTTAAGTCGGCATTGTGCCTTTTGAATTAAATTCGGATGCAAAATCTGTGTTTCATCGTCAATAGGAAGGTCGAAGGCATACAGCAAACCGGAAATGAAGCATCGGAATCTAAAACTGGAATCACAGGATAGGTTCGAATCATAGATAGTGAGAGTGTCAGTCCTCTTGTGCATAAGTCGGCATTGTGCCATTTTTATTAAATTCGGATGCAATTTCTGTGTTTGATTGTCAATAAGAAGGTCCAAGGTATAAAGGAAACCTGAAGTGAAGCATCGGAATCTAAAACTGAACTCACAGAAGAGGTTCAAATCAAAGAAATTTAGAGTGTCATTCCTCTTGTCCTAAGGTCGGTATTGTGCCTTTTGTATAATATTCGGATGCAATTTCTTTGTTTCATCGTCAATAAGAAGGTCCACGGGATACAGTAAACTTGAAGTGAAGCTTCGGAATCTACAACTGGACTCACAGGACAGGATCAAATCATAGAAAGTTAGAGTGTCAGTCCTCTTGTACTTAAGTCGTCATAGTGCCTTTTAAATTTAATTCCTATGCAATATCTGTGTTTCATCGTCATTAAGATGTTCCGAGGTATACAGTAAACCTGAAGTGAAGCATCGGAATCTAAAATTGGACTCACAGGAGAGGTTCAAATCGTAGGAAGTTAAAGTGTCAGTCCTCTAGTACTTAAGTCGGCATTGTGCCTTTTGTATTAAATTCGGATGCAATTTTTGTTATTCATCATCAATAAGAAGGTCCAAGGTACACAGTAAACCTGAAGTGAAGCATCGGAATCTAAAACTGGACTCACAGGAGAGGTTCAAATCATAGGAAGTGAGAGTGTCAGTCCACTTGTACTTAAGTCAGCATTGTGCCTTTTGTATTAAATTCGGAAGCAATTTCTGTGTCTCATCGTCAATAAGAAAGTCCAAAGGATACAGTAACCCTGAAGTGAAGCATCGGAATCTGAAACTGGACTCACAGGAGAGGTTCAAATCATAGAAAGTGAGAGTGTCAGTCCTCTTAAACTTAAGTCACATTGTGCCGTTTGTATTAAATTCGGATGCAATTTCCGTGTTTCATCGTCAATAAGAAGGTCCTAGGGATACAGTAAACCTGAAGTGAGACATCGGAACCTAAAACTGGACTCACCGGAGGGGTTCAAATCATAGAAAGTTAGAGTGTCATTCCTCTTGTACCTAAGTCGGCATTGTGCCTTTTGTATTAAATTCGGATGCAATTTCTTTGTTTCATCGTCAATAAGAAGGTACAAGGGATACAGTAAACCTGAAGTAAAGCATCGGAATCTAAAACAGGACTCACAGGAGAGGTTCAAAACATAGAAAGTGAGAGTGTCAGTCCTCTTGTACTTAAGTCGGCATTGTGCCTTTTGTATTAAATTCGGATGCAATTTCTGTGTTTCATCGTCAATAAGAAGGTCTAAGGGATACAGTAAACCTGAAGTGAAGCATCGGAATCTAAAACTGGACTCACAGTAGGGGTTCAAATCATTGAAAGTTAGAGTGTCAGTCCTCTTGTACTTAAGTCGGCACTGTGTCTTTTGAATTTAATTCCGATGCAATTTCTGTGTTTCATCGACAATAAGAAGGTCCAAGGTATACAGTAAACCTGAAGTGAAGCATTGGAACCTAAAATTGGAATCACAGGAGAGGTTCAAATCATTGAAAGTTAGAGTGTCAGTCCTCTTGTACTTAAGTCGGCATTGTGCATTTTGTATATAATTCGGATGCTATTTCTGTGTTTCATCGTCAATAAGAAGGTCCAAGGTATACAGTAAACATGAAGTGAAGCATCGGAATCTAAAACGGGACTCACAGGAGAGGTTCAAATCATAGAAAGTTAGAGTGTCAGTCCTCTTGTACTTAAGTCGGCATTGTGCCTTTTGAATTAAATTCGGATGCAAAATCTGTGTTTCATCGTCAATAGGAAGGTCGAAGGCATACAGCAAACCGGAAATGAAGCATCGGAATCTAAAACTGGACTCACAGGATAGGTTCGAATCATAGATAGTGAGAGTGTCAGTCCTCTTGTGCATAAGTCGGCATTGTGCCATTTGTATTAAATTCGGATGCAATTTCTGTGTTTGATTGTCAATAAGAAGGTCCAAGGTATAAAGGAAAGCTGAAGTGAAGCATCGGAATCTAAAACTGAACTCACAGAAGAGGTTCAAATCAAAGAAAGTTAGAGTGTCATTCCTCTTGTCCTAAGGTCGGTATTGTGCCTTTTGTATAAAATTCGGATGCAATTTCTTTGTTTCATCGTCAATAAGAAGGTCCACGGGATACAGTAAACCTGAAGTGAAGCTTCGGAATCTACAACTGGACTCACAGGACAGGATCAAATCATAGAAAGTTAGAGTGTCAGTCCTCTTGTACTTAAGTCGTCATAGTGCCTTTTAAATTTAATTCCTATGCAATATCTGTGTTTCATCGTCAATAAGATGTTCCGAGGTATACAGTAAACCTGAAGTGAAGCATCGGAATCTAAAATTGGACTCACAGGAGAGGTTCAAATCATAGGAAGTGAGAGTGTCAGTCCACTTGTACTTAAGTCAGCATTGTGCCTTTTGTATTAAATTCGGAAGCAATTTCTGTGTCTCATCGTCAATAAGAAAGTCCAATGGATACAGTAACCCTGAAGTGAAGCATCGGAATCTGAAACTGGATTCACAGGAGAGGTTCAAATCATAGAAAGTGAGAGTGTCAGTCCTCTTAAACTTAAGTCGACATTGTGCCGTTTGTATTAAATTCGGATGCAATTTCCGTGTTTCATCGTCAATAAGAAGGTCCTAGGGATACAGTAAACCTGAAGTGAAACATCGGAACCTAAAACGGGACTCACCGGAGGGGTTCAAATCATAGAAAGTTAGTGTGTCATTCCTCTTGTACCTAAGTCGGCATTGTGCCTTTTGTATTAAATTCGGATGCAATTTCTTTGTTTCATCGTCAATAAGAAGGTACAAGGGATACAGTAAACCTGAAGTGAAGCATCGGAATCTAAAACAGGACTCACAGGAGAGGTTCAAAACATAGAAAGTGAGAGTGTCAGTCCTCTTGTACTTAAGTCGGCATTGTGCCTTTTGTATTAAATTCGGATGCAATTTCTGTGTTTCATCGTCAATAAGAAAGTCCAAGGGATACAGTAAACCTGAAGTGAAGCATGTTAATCTAAAACTGGACTCACAGGACAGGTTCAAATCATTGAAAGTTAGAGTGTCAGTCCTCTTGTACTTAAGTCGGCATAGTGCCTTTTGAAATTAATTCCGATGCAATTTCTGTGTTTCATCGTCCATAAGATGTTCCGAGGTACTCAGTAAACCTGAAGTGAAGCATCGGAGTCCAAAACTGGTCTCACAGGAGAGGTTCAAATCATAGGAAGTTAGAGTGTCAGTCCTCTTGTACTTAAGTCGGCATTGTGCCTTTTGTATTACATTCGGATGCAATTTTTGTTATTCATCGTCAATAAGAAGGTCCAAGGTACACAGTAAACCTGAAGTGCAGGATCGGAATCTAAAACTGGATTCACAGGAGAGGTTCAAATCATAGAAAGTGAGAGTGTCAGTCCTCTTGTACTTAAGTCGGCATTGTGCCTTTTGTATTAAATTCGGATGCAATTTCTGTGTTTCATCGTCAATAAGAAGTTCCAAGGGATACAGTAAAGCTGAAGTGAAGCATCGGTATCTAATACTGGATTCACAGGAGAGGTTCAAATCATAGAAATTTAGAGTGTCAGTCCTCTTGTACTTAAGTCGGCACTGTGTCTTTTGAATTTAATTCCGATGCAATTTCTGTGTTTCATCGACAATAAGAAGGTCCAAGGTATACAGTAAACATGAAGTGAAGCATCGGAACCTAAAATTGGAATCATAGGAGAGGTTCAAATCATTGAAAGTTAGAGTGTCAGTCTTCTTGTACTTAAGTCGGCATTGTGCATTTTGTATATAATTCGGATGCAATTTCTGTGTTTCATCGTCAATAAGAAGGTCCAAGGTATACAGTAAACATGAAGTGAAGCATCGGAATCTAAAACGGGACTCACAGGAGAGGTTCAAATCATAGAAAGTTAGAGCGTCAGTCCTCTTGTACTTAAGTCGGCATTGTGCCTTTTGAATTAAATTCGGATGCAAAATCTGTGTTTCATCGTCAATAGGAAGGTCGAAGGCATACAGCAAACCGGAAATGAAGCATCGGAATCTAAAACTGGACTCACAGGATAGGTTCGAATCATAGATAGTGAGAGGGTCAGTCCTCTTGTGCATAAGTCGGCATTGTGCCATTTGTATTAAATTCGGATGCAATTTCTGTGTTTGATTGTCAATAAGAAGGTCCAAGGTATAAAGGAAACCTGAAGTGAAGCATCGGAATCTAAAACTGAACTCACAGAAGAGGTTCAAATCAAAGAAAGTTAGAGTGTCATTCCTTTTGTCCTAAGGTCGGTATTGTGCCTTTTGTATAAACTTCGGATGCAATTTCTTTGTTTCATCGTCAATAAGAAGGTCCACGGGATACAGTAAACCTGAAGTGAAGCTTCGGAATCTACAACTGGACTCACAGGACAGGATCAAATCATAGAAAGTTAGAGTGTCAGTCCTCTTGTACTTAAGTCGGCATAGTGCCTTTTGAAATTAATTCCGATGCAATTTTTGTTATTCATCATCAATAAGAAGGTCCAAGGTACACAGTAAACCTGAAGTGAAGCATCGGAATCTAAAACTGGACTCACAGGAGAGGTTCAAATCATAGGAAGTGAGAGTGTCAGTCCACTTGTACTTGAGTCAGCATTGTGCCTTTTGTATTAAATTCGGAAGCAATTTCTGTGTCTCATCGTCAATAAGAAAGTCCAAGGGATACAGTAAACCTGAAGTGAAGCATGTTAATCTAAAACTGGACTCAGAGGACAAGTTCAAATCATTGAAAGTTAGAGTGTCAGTCCTCTTGTACTTAAGTCGGCATAGTGCCTTTTGAAATTAATTCCGATGCAATTTCTGTGTTTCATCATCCATAAGATGTTCCGAGGTATTCAGTAAACCTGAAGTGAAGCATCGGAGTCCAAAACTGGTCTCACAGGAGAGGCTCAAATCATAGGAAGTTAGAGTGTCAGTCCTCTTGTACTTAAGTCGGCATTGTGCCTTCTGTATTACATTCGGATGCAATTTTTGTTATTCATCGTCAATAAGAAGGTCCAAGGTACACAGTAAACCTGAAGTGCAGGATCGGAATCTAAAACTGGATTCACAGGAGAGGTTCAAATCATAGAAAGTGAGAGTGTCAGTCCACTTGTACTTAAGTCAGCATTGTGCCTTTTGTATTAAATTCGGATGCAATTTCTGTGTTTCATCGTCAATGAGAAGGTCCAAGGGATGCAGCAAACCTGAAGTGAAACATAGGAATCTAAAACTGGACTCACAGGAGAGGTTCAAATCATAGAAAGTTAGAGTGTCAGTCCTCTTGTACTTAAGTCGGCATTATGCCTTTTGAATTTAATTCCGATGCAATTTCTGTGTTTCATCGACAAAAAGAGGGACCAAGGTATACAGTAAACCTGAAGTGAAGCATCGGATTCTAAAACTGGAATCACAGGAGAGGTTCAATCCATAGAAAGTTAGAGTGTCAGTCCTCTTGTACTTAAGTCGGCACTGTGTCTTTTGAATTTAATTCCGATGCAATTTCTGTGTTTCATCGACAATAAGAAGGTCCAAGGTATACAGTAAACCTGAAGTGAAGCATCGGAACCTAAAATTGGAATCACAGGCGAGGTTCAAATCATTGAAAGTTAGAGTGTCAGTCGTCTTGTACTTAAGTCGGCATTGTGCATTTTGTATATAATTCGGATGCAATTTCTGTGTTTCATCGGCAATAAGAAGGTCCAAGCTATACAGTAAACATGAAGTGAAGCATCGGAATCTAAAACTGGACTCACAGGAGAAGTTCAAATCATAGAAAGTGAGAGTGTCAGTCCACTTGTACTTAAGTCAGCATTGTGTATTTTGTATTAAATTCGGATGCAATTTCTATGTTTCATCGTCAATAAGAAGGTCTAAGGGATACAGTAAACCTGAAGTGAAGCATCGGAATCTAAAACTGGACTCACAGTAGGGGTTCAAATCATAGAAAGTTAGAGTGTCAGTCCTCTTGTACTTAAGTCGGCAATATACCTTTTGAATTTAATTCCGATGCAATTTCTGTGTTTCATCGTCAATAAGATGTTCCGAGGTATGCAGTAAACCTGAAGTGAAGCATCAAAATCTAAAACTGGACTCACAAGAGAGGTTCAAATTATAGAAAGTGAGAGTGTCTGTCCTCTTGTACTTAAGTGGGCATTGTGCATTTTGTATTCAATTCGGATGCAATTTCTGTGTTTCATCGTCAATAAGAAGGTCCAAGGGATACAGTAAACCTGAAGTGAAGCATCGGAATCTAAATCTGGACTCACAGGAGAAGTTCAAATCATAGAAAGTTAGAGTGTCAGTCCTCTTGTACTTAAGTCGGCATTGTGCCTTTTGTATTAAATGCGGATGCAATTTCTGTGTTTCATCGTCAATAAGAAGTTCCAAGAGATACAGTAAAGCTGAAGTGAAGCATCGGTATCTAATACTGGATTCACAGGAGAGGTTCAAATCATAGAAATTTAGAGTGTCAGTCCTCTTGTACTTAAGTCGGCACTGTGTCTTTTGAATTTAATTCCGATGCAATATCTGTGTTTCATCGACAATAAGAAGGTCCAAGGTATACAGTAAACATGAAGTGAAGCATCGGAACCTAAAATTGGAATCATAGGAGAGGTTCAAATCATTGAAAGTTAGAGTGTCAGTCCTCTTGTACTTAAGTCGGCATTGTGCATTTTGTATATAATTCGGATGCAATTTCTGTGTTTCATCGTCAATAAGAAGGTCGAAGGTATACAGTAAACATGAAGTGAAGCATCGGAATCTAAAACTGGACTCACAGGAGAGATTAAAATCATAGAAAGTTAGAGTGTCAGTCCTCTTGTACTTAAGTCGGCATTGTGCCTTTTGTATTAAATTCGGATGCAAAATCTGTGTTTCATCGTCAATAGGGAGGTCGAAGGCATACAGCAAACCGGAAATGAAGCATCGGAATCTAAAACTGGACTCACAGGATAGGTTCGAATCATAGATAGTGAGAGTGTCAGTCCTCTTGTGCATAAGTCGGCATTGTGACATTTGTATTAAATTCGGATGCAATTTCTGTGTTTCATTGTCAATTAGAAGGTCCAAGGTATAAAGGAAACCTGAAGTGAAGCATCAGAAACTAAAACTGAACTCACAGAAGAGGTTCAAATCAAAGAAAGTTAGAGTGTCATTCCTCTTGTACTAAAGTCGGAATTGTGCCTTTTGTATTAAATTCGGATGCAATTTGTTTGTTTCATCGTCAATAAGAAGGTCCACGGGATACAGTAAACCTGAAGTGAGGCTTCGGAATCTACAACTGGACTCACAGGACAGGATCAAATCATAGAAAGTTAGAGTGTCATTCCTCTTGTACCTAAGTCTTCATTGGTCCTTTTGTATTAAATTCGGATGCAATTTCTTTGTTTCATCGTCAATAAGAAGGTACAAGGGATACAGTGAACCTGAAGTGAAGCATCGGAATCTAAAACAGGAGTCACAGGAGAGGTTCAAAACATAGAAAGTGAGATTGTCAGTCCTCTTGTACTTAAGTCGGCATTGTGCCTTTTGTATTAAATTCGGATGCAATATCTATGTTTCATCGTCAATAAGATGTTCCGAGGTATTCAGTAAACCTGAAGTGAAGCATCGGAGTCCAAAACTGGTCTCACAGGAGAGGTTCAAATCATAGGAAGTTAGAGTGTCAGTCCTCTTGTACTTAAGTCGGCATTGTGCCTTTTGTATTACATTCGGATGCAATTTTTGTTATTCATCGTCAATAAGAAGGTCCAAGGTACACAGTAAACCTGAATTGAAGGATCGGAATCTAAAACTGGATTCACAGGAGAGGTTCAAATCATAGAAAGTGAGAGTGTCAGTCCACTTGTACTTAAGTCAGCATTGTGCCTTTTGTATTAAATTCGGATGCAATTTCTGTGTTTCATCGTCAATAAGATGGTCCAAGGGATGCAGCAAACTTGAAGTGAAGAATAGGAATCTAAAACTGGACACACAGGAGAGGTTCAAATCATAGAAAGTTAGAGTGTCAGTCCTCTTGTGCTTAAGTCGGCATTGTGCCTTTTGTATTAAATTCGAATCCAATTTCTGTGTCTCATCGTCAATAAGAAGGTCCAAGGGATACAGTAACCCTGAAGTGAAGCATCGGAATCTAAAACTGGACTCACAGGAGGGGTTCAAATCATAGAAAGTGAGAGTGTCAGTCCTCTTGTACTTAAGTCGGCATTGTGGCTTTTGTATTAAATTCGGATGCAATTTCCGTGTTTCATCGTCAATACGAAGGTCCTAGGGATACAGTAAACCTGAAGTGAAGCATCGGAACCTAAAACTGGACTCACAGGAGAGGTTCAAATTATAGAAAATTACAGTGTCAGTCCTCTTGTACTTAAGTCGGCATTGTGCCTTTTGAATTTAATTCCGATGCAATTTCTGCGTTTCATTGTCAATAAGAAGTTCCGAGGTATACAGTAAACCTGAAGTGAAGCATCGGAATCTAAAACTGGACTCACAGGAGAGGTTCAAATCATAGAAAGTTAGAGTGTCATTCCTCTTGTACTTAAGTCGGCATTGTGCCTTTTGTATTAAATTCGGATGCAATTTCTTTGTTTCATCGTCAATAAGACGGTACAAGGGATACAGTAAACCTGAAGTATAGCATCGGAATCTAAAACTGGACTCACAGGAGAGGTTCAAAACATAGAAACTGAGAGTGTCACCCTCTTGTACTTAAGTCGGCATTGTGCCTTTTGTATTAAATTCGGATGCAATTTCTGTGTTTCATCGTCATTAAGAAGGTCCAAGGGATACAGTAAACCTGAAGTGAAGCATCGGAATCTAAATCTGGACTCACAGGAGAGGTTCAAATCATTGTAAGTCAGAGTGTGAGTCCTTTTGAACCTAAGTCGGCATTGTGCCATTTGTATTAATTTCGGAAGCAATTTCTGTGTTTCATCGTCAATAAGAAGGTCCAAGGTATACAGTAAACATGAAGTGAAGCATCGGAACCTAAAATTGGAATCATAGGAGAGGTTCAAATCATTGAAAGTTAGAGTGTCAGTCCTCTTGTACTTAAGTCGGCGTTGTGCATTTTGTATATAATTCGGATGCAATTTCTGTGTTTCATCGTCAATAAGAAGGTCGAAGGTATACAGTAAACATGAAGTGAAGCATCGGAATCTAAAACTGGACTCACAGGAGAGATTAAAATCATAGAAAGTTAGAGTGTCAGTCCTCTTGTACTTAAGTCGGCATTGTGCCTTTTGTATTAAATTCGGATGCAAAATCTGTGTTTCATCGTCAATAGGGAGGTCGAAGGCATACAGCAAACCGGAAATAAAGCATCGGAATCTAAAACTGGACTCACAGGATAGGTTCGAATCATAGATAGTGAGAGTGTCAGTCCTCTTGTGCATAAGTCGGCATTGTGACATTTGTATTAAATTCGGATGCTATTTCTGTGTGTCATTGTCAATAAGAAGGTCCAAGGTATAAAGGAAACCTGAAGTGAAGCATCGGAATCTAAAACTGAACTCACAGAAGAGGTTCAAGTCAAAGAAAGTTAGAGTGTCATTCCTCTTGTACTAAAGTCGGTATTGTGCCTTTTGTATTAAATTCGGATGCAATTTGTTTGTTTCATCGTCAATAAGAAGGTCCACGGGATACAGTAAACCTGAAGTGAGGCTTCGGAATCTACAACTGGACTCACAGGACAGGATCAAATCATAGAAAGTTAGAGTGTCAGTCTTCTTGTACTTAAGTCGGCATAGTGCCTTTTGAAATTAAATCCGATGCAATTTCTGTGTTTCATCGTCAATAAGATGTTCCGAGGTATACAGCAAACCTGAAGTGAAGCATCGGAATCTAAAACTGGACTCACAGTAGGGGTTCAAATCATAGAAAGTTAGAGTGTCAGTCCTCTTGTACTTAAGTCGGCAATATACCTTTTGAATTTAATTCCGATGCAATTTCTGTGTTTCATCGTCAACAAGATGTTCCGAGGTATGCAGTAAACCTGAAGTGAAGCATCAAAATCTAAAACTGGACTCACAGGAGAGGTACAAATTATAGAAAGTGAGAGTGTCAGTCCTCTTGTACTGAAGTGGGCATTGTGCATTTTGTATTCATTTCGGATGCAATTTCTGTGTTTCATCGTCAATAAGAAGGTCCAAGGGATACAGTAAACCTGAAGTGAAGCATCGGAATCTATAACAGGACTCACAGGAGAGGTTCAAAACATAGAAAGTGAGATTGTCAGTCCTCTTGTACTTAAGTCGGCATTGTGCCTTTTGTATTAAATTCGGATGCAATTTCTGTGTTTCATCGTCAATAAGATGTTCCGAGGTATTCAGTAAACCTGAAGTGAAGCATCGGGGTCCAAAACTGGTCTCACAGGAGAGGTTCAAATCATAGGAAGTTAGAGTGTCAGTCCTCTTGTACTTAAGTCGGCATTGTGCCTTTTGTATTACATTCGGATGCAATTTTTGTTATTCATCGTCAATAAGAAGGTCCAAGGTACACAGTAAACCTGAATTGAAGGATCGGAATCTAAGACTGGATTCACAGGAGAGGTTCAAATCATAGAAAGTGAGAGTGTCAGTCCACTTGTACTTAAGTCAGCATTGTGCCTTTTGTATTAAATTCGGATGCAATTTCCATGTTTCATCGTCAATACGAAGGTCTTAGGGATACAGTAAACCTGAAGTGAAGCATCGGAACCTAAAACTGGACTCACAGGAGAGGTTCAAATCATAGAAAATTACAGTGTCAGTCCTCTTGTACTTAAGTCGGCATTGTGCCTTTTGAATTTAATTCCGATGCAATTTCTGCGTTTCATTGTCAATAAGAAGTTCCGAGGTATACAGTAAACCTGAAGTGAAGCATCGGAATCTAAAACTGGACTCACAGGAGAGGTTCAAATCATAGAAAGTTAGAGTGTCATTCCTCTTGTACTTAAGTCGGCATTGTGCCTTTTGTATTAAATTCGGATGCAATTTCTTTGTTTCATCGTCAATTAGACGGTACAAGGGATACAGTAAACCTGAAGTGTAGCATCGGAATCTAAAACTGGACTCACAGGAGAGGTTCAAAACATAGAAACTGAGAGTGTCACCCTCTTGTACTTAAGTCGGCATTGTGCCTTTTGTATTAAATTCGGATGCAATTTCTGTGTTTCATCGTCATTAAGAAGGTCCAAGGGATACAGTAAACCTGAAGTGAAGCATCGGAATCTAAATCTGGACTCACAGGAGAGGTTCAAATCATTGTAAGTCAGAGTGTGAGTCCTTTTGAACCTAAGTCGGCATTGTGCCATTTGTATTAATTTCGGAAGCAATTTCTGTGTTTCATCGTCAATAAGAAGGTACACGGGACACAGTAAACCTGAAGTGAAGCATCGGAATCTAAAACTGGACTCACAGGACAGGTTCAAATCATAGAAAGTTAGAGTGTCAGTCTTCTTGTACTTAAGTCGGCATAGTGCCTTTTGAAATTAATTCCGTTGCAATTTCTGTGTTTCATCGTCAATAAGATGTTCCGAGGTATACAGCAAACCTGAAGTCAAGCATCGGAATCTAAAACTGGACTCACAGGAGAGGTTCAAATTATAGGAAGTTAGAGTGTCATTCCTCTTGTACTTAAGCAGGCATTGTGCCTTTTGTATTAAATTCGGATGCAATTTTTGTTATTCATCGTCAATAAGAAGGTCCAAGGTACACAGTAAACCTGAAGTGAAGCTTCGGAATCTAAAACTGGACTCACAGGAGAGGTTCAAATCATAGAAAGTGAGAGTGTCAGTCCACTTGTACTTAAGTCAGCATTGTGTCTTTTGTCTTAAATTCGGATGCAATTTCTATGTTTCATCGTCAATAAGAAGGTCTATGGGATACAGTAAACCTGAAGTGAAGCATCGGAATCTAAAACTGGACTCACAGTAGGGGTTCAAATCATAGAAAGTTACAGTGTCAGTCCTCTTGTACTTAAGTCGGCAATATACCTTTTGAATTTAATTCCGATGCAATTTCTGTGTTTCATCGTCAATAAGATGTTCCGAGGTATGCAGTAAACCTGAAGTGAAGCATCAATATCTAAAACTGGACTCACAGGAGAGGTACAAATTATAGAAAGTGAGAGTGTCAGTCCTCTTGTACTGCAGTGGGCATTGTGCATTTTGTATTCAATTCGGATGCAATTTCTGTGTTTCATCGTCTATAAGAGGGTCCAAGGGATACAGTAAACCTGAAGTGAAGCATCGGAATCTAATACTGGACTCACAGGAGATGTTCAAATCATAGAAAGTTAGAGTGTCAGTCCTCTTGTACTTAAGTCGGCATTATGCCTTTTGCATTAAATTCGGATGCAATTTCTGTGTTTCATCGTCAATAAGAAGTTCCAAGGGATACAGTAAACCTGAAGTGAAGCATCAGTATCTAATACTGGACTCACAGGAGAGGTTCAAATCATAGGAAGTTAGAGTGTCAGTCCTCTTGTACTTAAGTCGGCCCTGTGCATTTTGTATTAAATTCTGATGCAATTTCTGTGTTTCATCGTCAATAAGAAGGTCCAAGGTATACAGTAAACATGAAGTGAAGCATCGGAATCTAAAACTGGACTCACAGGAGAGGTTCAAATCATAGAAAGTTAGAGTGTCAGTCCTCTTGTACTTAAGTCGGCATTGTGCCTTTTGTATTAAATTCGGATGCAAAATCTGTGTTTCATCGTCAATAGGAAGGTCGAAGGCATACAGCAAACCGGAAATGAAGCATCGGAATCTAAAACTGGACTCACAGGATAGATTCCAATCATTGATAGTGAGAGTGTCAGTCCTCTTGTACTTATGTCGGCATTGTGCCTTTTGTATTAAATTCGGATGCAATTTCTGTGTTTCATCGTCAATAAGAAGTTCCAAGGGATACAGTAAACCTGAAGTGAAGCATCGGTATCTAATACTGGATTCACAGGAGAGGTTCAAATCATAGAAATTTAGAGTGTCAGTCCTCTTGTACTTATGTCGGCACTGTGTCTTTTGAATTTAATTCCGATGCAATTTCTGTGTTTCATCGACAATAAGAAGGTCCAAGGTATACAGTAAACATGAAGTGAAGCATCGGAACCTAAAATTGGAATCATAGGAGAGGTTCAAATCATTGAAAGTTAGAGTGTCAGTCCTCTTGTACTTAAGTCGGCATTGTGCATTTTGTATATAATTCGGATGCAATTTCTGTGTTTCATCGTCAATAAGAAGGTCGAAGTTATACAGTAAACATGAAGTGAAGCATCGGAATCTAAAACTGGACTCACAGGAGAGATTAAAATCATAGAAAGATAGAGTGTCAGTCCTCTTGTACTTAAGTCGGCATTGTGCCTTTTGTATTAAATTCGGATGCAAAATCTGTGTTTCATCGTCAATAGGGAGGTCGAAGGCATACAGCAAACCGGAAATGAAGCATCGGAATCTAAAACTGGACTCACAGGATAGGTTCGAATCATAGATAGTGAGAGTGTCAGTCCTCTTGTGCATAAGTCAGCATTGTGACATTTGTATTAAATTCGGATGCAATTTCTGTGTTTCATTGTCAATAAGAAGGTCCAAGGTATAAAGGAAACCTTCAGTGAAGCATCGGAATCTAAAACTGAACTCACAGAAGAGGTTCAAATCAAAGAAAGTTAGAGTGTCATTCCTCTTGTACTAAAGTCGGTATTGTGCCTTTTGTATTAAATTCGGATGCAATTTGTTTGTTTCATCGTCAATAAGAAGGTCCACGGGATACAGTAAACCTGAAGTGAGGCTTCGGAATCTACAACTGGACTCACAGGACAGGATCAAATCATAGAAAGTTAGAGTGTCATTCCTCTTGTACCTAAGTCGGCATTGTGCCTTTTGTATTAAATTCGGAAGCAATTTCTGTGTTTCATCGTCAATAAGAAGGTACACGGGACACAGTAAACCTGAAGTGAAGCATCGGATTCTAAAACTGGACTCACAGGACAGGTTCAAATCATAGAAAGTTAGAGTGTCAGTCTTCTTGTACTTAAGTCGGCATAGTGCCTTTTGAAATTAATTCCGATGCAATTTCTGTGTTTCATCGTCAATAAGATGTTCCGAGGTATACAGCAAACCTGAAGTGAAGCATCGGAATCTAAAACTGGACTCACAGGAGAGGTTCAAATTATAGGAAGTTAGAGTGTCAGTCCTCTTGTACTTAAGCAGGCATTGTGCCTTTTGTATTAAATTCGGATGCAATTTTTGTTATTCATCGTCAATAAGAAGGTCCAAGGTACACAGTATACCTGAAGTGAAGCTTCGGAATCTAAAACTGGACTCACAGTAGGGGTTCAAATCATAGAAAGTTAGAGTGTCAGTCCTCTTGTACTTAAGTCGGCAATATACCTTTTGAATTTAATTCCGATGCAATTTCTGTGTTTCATCGTCAATAAGATGTTCCGAGGTATGCAGTAAACCTGAAGTGAAGCATCAATATCTAAAACTGGACTCACAGGAGAGGTACAAATAATAGAAATTGAGAGTGTCAGTCCTCTTGTACTGCAGTGGGCATTGTGCATTTTGTATTCAATTCGGATGCAATTTCTGTGTTTCATCGTCAATAAGCGGGTCCAAGGGATACAGTAAACCTGAAGTGAAGCATCGGAATCTAATACTGGACTCACAGGAGATGTTCAAATCATAGAAAGTTAGAGTGTCAGTCCTCTTGTACTTAAGTCGGCATTATGCCTTTTGCATTAAATTCGGATGCAATTTCTGTGTTTCATCGTCAATAAGAAGTTCCAAGGGATACAGTAAACCTGAAGTGAAGCATCAGTATCTAATACTGGACTCACAGGAGAGGTTCAAATCATAGTAAGTTAGAGTGTCAGTCCTCTTGTACTTAAGTCGGCCCTGTGCATTTTGTATTAAATTCTGATGCAATTTCTGTGTTTCATCGTCAATAAGAAGGTCCAAGGTATACAGTAAACATGAAGTGAAGCATCGGAATCTAAAACTGGACTCACAGGAGAGGTTCAAATCATAGAAAGTTAGAGTGTCAGTCCTCTTGTACTTAAGTCGGCATTGTGCCTTTTGTATTAAATTCGGATGCAAAATCTGTGTTTCATCGTCAATAGGAAGGTCGAAGGCATATAGCAAACCGGAAATGAAGCATCGGAATCTAAAACTGGACTCACAGGATAGGTTCCAATCATTGATAGTGAGAGTGTCAGTCCTCTTGTACTTAAGTCGGCATTGTGCCTTTTGTATTAAATTCGGATGCAATTTCTGTGTTTCATCGTCAATAAGAAGTTCCAAGGGATACAGTAAACCTGAAGTGAAGCATCGGTATCTAATACTGGATTCACAGGAGAGGTTCAAATCATAGAAATTTAGAGTGTCAGTCCTCTTGTACTTAAGTCGGCACTGTGTCTTTTGAATTTAATTCCGATGCAATTTCTGTGTTTCATCGACAATAAGAAGGTCCAAGGTATACAGTAAACATGAAGTGAAGCATCGGAACCTAAAATTGGAATCATAGGAGAGGTTCAAATCATTGAAAGTTAGAGTGTCAGTCCTCTTGTACTTAAGTCGGCATTGTGCATTTTGTATATAATTCGGATGCAATTTCTGTGTTTCATCGTCAATAAGAAGGTCGAAGGTATACAGTAAACATGAAGTGAAGCATCGGAATCTAAAACTGGACTCACAGGAGAGATTAAAATCATAGAAAGTTAGAGTGTCAGTCCTCTTGTACTTAAGTCGGCATTGTGCCTTTTGTATTAAATTCGGATGCGAAATCTGTGTTTCATCGTCAATAGGGAGGTCGAAGGCATACAGCAAACCGGAAATGAAGCATCGGAATCTAAAACTGGACTCACAGGATAGGTTCGAATCATAGATAGTGAGAGTGTCAGTCCTCTTGTGCATAAGTCGGCATTGTGACATTTGTATTAAATTCGGATGCAATTTCTGTGTTTCATTGTCAATAAGAAGGTCCAAGGTATAAAGGAAACCTGATGTGAAGCATCGGAATCTAAAACTGAACTCACAGAAGAGGTTCAAATCAAAGAAAGTTAGAGTGTCATTCCTCTTGTACTAAAGTCGGTATTGTGCCTTTTGTATTAAATTCGGATGCAATTTGTTTGTTTCATCGTCAATAAGAAGGTCCACGGGATACAGTTAACCTGAAGTGAGGCTTCGGAATCTACAACTGGACTCACAGGACAGGATCAAATCATAGAAAGTTAGAGTGTCATTCCTCTTGTACCTAAGTCGGCATTGTGCCTTTTGTATTAAATTCGGAAGCAATTTCTGTGTTTCATCGTCAATAAGAAGGTACACGGGACACAGTAAACCTGAAGTGAAGCATCGGAATCTAAAACTGGACTCACAGGACAGGTTCAAATCATAGAAAGTTAGAGTGTCAGTCTTCTTGTACTTAAGTCGGCATAGTGCCTTTTGAAATTAATTCCGATGCAATTTCTGTGTTTCATCGTCAATAAGATGTTCCGAGGTATACAGCAAACCTGAAGTGAAGCATCGGAATCTAAAACTGGACTCACAGGAGAGGTTCAAATTATAGGAAGTTAGAGTGTCAGCCCTCTTGTACTTAAGCAGGCATTGTGCCTTTTGTATTAAATTCGGATGCAATTTTTGTTATTCATCGTCAATAAGAAGGTCCAAGGTACACAGTATACCTGAAGTGAAGCTTCGGAATCTAAAACTGGACTCACAGGAGAGGTTCAAATCATAGAAAGTGAGAGTGTCAGTCCACTTGTACTTAAGTCAGCATTGTGTCTTTTGTCTTAAATTCGGATGCAATTTCTATGTTTCATCGTCAATAAGAAGGTCTAAGGGATACAGTAAACCTGAAGTGAAGCATCGGAATCTAAAACTGGACTCACAGTAGGGGTTCAAATCATAGAAAGTTAGAGTGTCAGTCCTCTTGTACTTAAGTCGGCAATATACCTTTTGAATTTAATTCCGATGCAATTTCTGTGTTTCATCGTCAACAAGATGTTCCGAGGTATGCAGTAAACCTGAAGTGAAGCATCAAAATCTAAAACTGGATTCACAGGAGAGGTACAAATTATAGAAAGTGAGAGTGTCAGTCCTCTTGTACTGAAGTGGGCATTGTGCATTTTGTATTCAATTCGGATGCAATTTCTGTGTTTCATCGTCAATAAGAAGGTCCAAGGGATACAGTAAACCTGAAGTGAAGCATCGGAATCTAATACTGGACTCACAGGAGATGTTCAAATCATAGAAAGTTAGAGTGTCAGTCCTCTTGTACTTAAGTCGGCATTGTGCCTTTTGCATTAAATTCGGATGCAATTTCTTTGTTTCATCGTCAATAAGAAGGTACAAGGGATACAGTGAACCTGAAGTGAAGCATCGGAATCTAAAACAGGACTCACAGGAGAGGTTCAAAACATAGAAAGTGAGATTGTCAGTCCTCTTGTACTTAAGTCGGCATTGTGCCTTTTGTATTAAATTCGGATGCAATTTCTGTGTTTCATCGTCAATAAGATGTTCCGAGGTATTCAGTAAACCTGAAGTGAAGCATCGGAGTCCAAAACTGGTCTCACAGGAGAGGTTCAAATCATAGGAAGTTCGAGTGTCAGTCCTCTTGTACTTAAGTCGGCATTGTGCCTTTTGTATTACATTCGGATGCAATTTTTGTTATTCATCGTCAATAAGAAGGTCCAAAGTACACAGTAAACCTGAATTGAAGGATCGGAATCTAGGACTGGATTCACAGGAGAGGTTCAAATCATAGAAAGTGAGAGTGTCAGTAAACTTGTACTTAAGTCAGCATTGTGCCTTTTGTATTAAATTCGGATGCAATTTCTGTGTTTCATCGTCAATAAGATGGTCCAAGTGATGCAGCAAACTTGAAGTGAAGCATAGGAATCTAAAACTGGACACACAGGAGAGGTTCAAATCATAGAAAGTTAAAGTGTCAGTCCTCTTGTACTTAAGTCGGCATTATGCCTTTTGAATTTAATTCCGATGCAATTTCTGTGTTTCATCGACAATAAGAGGGTCCAAGGTATACAGTAAACCTGAAGTGAAGCATCGGAATCTAAAACTGGAATCACAGGAGAGGTTCAAATCATAGATAGTGAGAGTGTCAGTCCTCTTGTACTTAAGTCGGCATTGCGCCTTTTGTATTAAATTCGGATGCAATTTCTGTGTTTCATCGTCAATTAGAAGGTCCAAGGGATACAGTAAACTTGAAGTGATGCATCGGAATCATAAACTCGACGCACAGGAGAGGTTCAAATCATAGAAATTTATAGTATCAGTCCTCTTGTGCTTAAGTCGGCATTGTGCCTTTTGTATTAAATTCGAATCCAATTTCTGTGTCTCATCGTCAATAAGAAGGTCCAAGG
Source organism: Schistocerca serialis cubense (assembly GCF_023864345.2). Taxonomy (NCBI): domain Eukaryota; kingdom Metazoa; phylum Arthropoda; class Insecta; order Orthoptera; family Acrididae; genus Schistocerca; species Schistocerca serialis. Next base: position 936,406,622 of record NC_064641.1, read on the forward strand.
GATACAGTAACCCTGAAGTTAAGCATCGGAATCTAAAACTGGACTCACAGGAGGGGTTCAAATCATAGAAAGTGAGAGTGTCAGTCCTCTTGTACTTAAGTCGGCATTGTGGCTTTTGTATTAAATTCGGATGCAATTTCCGTGTTTCATCGTCAATACGAAGGTACACGGGACACAGTAAACCTGAAGTGAAGCATCGGAATCTAAATCTGGACTCACAGGAGAGGTTCAAATCATTGTAAGTCAGAGTGTGAGTCCTTTTGAACCTAAGTCGGCATTGTGCCATTTGTATTAATTTCAGAAGCAATTTCTGTGTTTCAAAGTCAATAAGAAGGTACACGGGACACAGTAAACCTGAAGTGAAGCATCGGAATCTAAAACTGGACTCACAGGACAGGTTCAAATCATAGAAAGTTAGAGTGTCAGTCTTCTGGTACTTAAGTCGGCATAGTGCATTTTGAAATTAATTCCGATGCAATTTGTGTGTTTCATCGTCAATAAGATGTTCCGAGGTATACAGCAAACCTGAAGTGAAGCATCAGAATCTAAAACTGGACTCACAGGGGAGGTTCAAATTATAGGAAGTTAGAGTGTCAGTCCTCTTGTACTTAAGCAGGCATTGTGCCTTTTGTATTAAATTCGGATGCAATTTTTGTTATTCATCGTCAATAAGAAGGTCCAAGGTACACAGTAAACCTGAAGTGAAGCTACGGAATCTAAAACTGGACTCACAGGAGAGGTTCAAATCATAGAAAGTGAGAGTGTCAGTCCACTTGTACTTAAGTCAGCATTGTGTCTTTTGTCTTAAATTCGGATGCAATTTCTATGTTTCATCGTCAATAAGAAGGTCTAAGGGATACAGTAAACCTGAAGTGAAGCATCGGAATCTAAAACTGGACTCACAGTAGGGGTTCAAATCATAGAAAGTTAGAGTGTCAGTCCTCTTGTACTTTAGTCGGCAATATACCTTTTGAATTTAATTCCGATGCAATTTCTGTGTTTCATCGTCAATAAGATGTTCCGAGGTATGCAGTAAACCTGAAGTGAAGCATCAAAATCTAAAACTGGACTCACAGGAGAGGTACAAATTATAGAAAGTGAGAGTGTCAGTCCTCCTGTACTGAAGTGGGCATTGTGCATTTTGTATTCAATTCGGATGCAATATCTGTGTTTCATCGTCAATAAGAAGGTCCAAGGGATACAGTAAACCGGAAGTGAAGCATCGGAACCTAAAATTGGAATCATAGGAGAGGTTCAAATCATTGAAAGTTAGAGTGTCAGTCCTCTTGTACTTAAGTCAGCATTGTGCCTTTTGTATTAAATTCGGATGCAATTTCTGTGTTTCATCGTCAATAAGATGGTCCAAGGGATACAGCAAACTTGAAGTGAAGCATTGGAATCTAAAACTGGACACACAGGACAGGTTCAAATCATAGAAAGTTAGAGTGTCAGTCCTCTTGTACTTAAGTCGGCATTATGCCTTTTGAATTTAATTCCGATGTAATTTCTGTGTTTCATCGACAATAAGAGGGTCCAAGGTATACAGTAAACCTGAAGTGAAGCATCGGAATCTAAAACTGGAATCACAGGAGAGGTTCAAACCATAGATAGTGAGAGTGTCAGTCCTCTTGTACTTAAGTCGGCATTGCGCCTTTTGTATTAAATTCGGATGCAATTTCTGTGTTTCATCGTCAATTAGAAGGTCCAAGGGATACAGTAAACTTGAAGTGAAGCATCGGAATCTAAATCTGGACGCACAGGAGAGGTTCAAATCATAGAAATTTATAGTGTCAGTCCTCTTGTGCTTAAGTCGGCATTGTGCCTTTTGTATTAAATTCGAATCCAATTTCTGTGTCTCATCGTCAATAAGAATGTCCAAGGGATACAGTAACCCTGAAGTGAAGCATCGGAATCTAAAACTGGACTCACAGGAGAGATTAAAATCATGTAAAGTTAGAGTGTCAGTCCTCTTGTACTTAAGTCGGCATTGTGCCTTTTGTATTAAATTCGGATGCAAAATCTGTGTTTCATCGTCAATAGGGAGGTCGAAGGCATACAGCAAACCGGAAATGAAGCATCGGAATCTAAAACTGGACTCACAGGATAGGTCCGAATCATAGATAGTGAGAGTGTCAGTCCTCTTGTGCATAAGTCGGCATTGTGACATTTGTATTAAATTCGGATGCAATTTCTGTGTTTCATTGTCAATAAGAAGGTCCAAGGTATAAAGGAAACCTGAAGTGAAGCATCGGAATCTAAAACTGAACTCACAGAAGAGGTTCAAATCAAAGAAAGTTAGAGTGTCATTCCTCTTGTACTAAAGTCGGTATTGTGCCTTTTGTATTAAATTCGGATGCAATTTGTTTGTTTCATCGTCAATAAGAAGGTCCACGGAATACAGTAAACCTGAAGTGAGGCTTCGGTATCTACAACTGGACTCACAGGACAGGATCAAATCATAGAAAGTTAGAGTGTCATTCCTCTTGTACCTAAGTCGGCATTGTGCCTTTTGTATTAAATTCGGATGCAATTTCTTTGTTTCATCGTCAATAAGAAGGTACAAGGTATACAGTGAACCTGAAGTGAAGCATCGGAATCTAAAACAGGACTCACAGGAGAGGTTCAAAACATAGAAAGTGAGATTGTCAGTCCTCTTGTACTTAAGTCGGCATTGTGCCTTTTGTATCAAATTCGGATGCAATTTCTGTGTTTCATCGTCAATAAGATGTTCCGAGGTATTCAGTAAACCTGAAGTGAAGCATCGGAATCTAAAACTGGATTCACAGGAGAGGTTCAAATCATAGAAAGTGAGAGTGTCAGTCCACTTGTACTTAAATCAGCATTGTGCCTTTTGTATTAAATTCGGATGCAATTTCTGTGTTTCATCGTCAATAAGATGGTCCAAGGGAAGCAGCAAACTTGAAGTGAAGCATTGGAATCTAAAACTGGACACACAGGACAGGTTCAAATCATAGAAAGTTAGAGTGTCAGTCCTCTTGTACTTAAGTCGGCATTATGCCTTTTGAATTTAATTCCCATGTAATTTCTGTGTTTCATCGACAATAAGAGGGTCCAAGGTATACAGTAAACCTGAAGTTAAGCATCGGAATCTAAAACTGGAATCACAGGAGGGGTTCAAATCATAGATAGTGAGAGTGTCAGTCCTCTTGTACTTAAGTCGGCATTGCGCCTTTTGTATTAAATTCGGATGCAATTTCTGTGTTTCATCGTCAATTAGAAGGTCCAAGGGATACAGTAAACTTGAAGTGAAGCATCGGAATCTAAATCTGGACGCACAGGAGAGGTTCAAATCATAGAAATTTATAGTGTCAGTCCTCTTGTGCTTAAGTCGGCATTGTGCCTTTTGTATTAAATTCGAATCCAATTTCTGTGTCTCATCGTCAATAAGAATGTCCAAGGGATACAGTAACCCTGAAGTGAAGCATCGGAATCTAAAACTGGACTCACAGGAGGGGTTCAAATCATAGAAAGTGAGAGTGTCAGTCCTCTTGTACTTAAGTCGGCATTGTGGCTTTTGTATTAAATTCGGATGCAATTTCCGTGTTTCATCGTCAAAACGAAGGTCCTAGGGATACAGTAAACCTGAAGTGAAGCATCGGAACCTAAAACTGGACTCACAGGAGAGGTTCAAATCATAGAAAATTACAGTGTCAGTCCTCTTGTACTTAAGTCGGCATTGTGCCTTTTGAGTTTAATTCCGATGCAATTTCTGCGTTTCATTGTCAATAAGAAGTTCCGAGGTATACAGTAAACCTGAAGTGAAGCATCGGAATCTAAAACTGGACTCACAGGAGAGGTTCAAATCATAGAAAGTTAGAGTGTCATTCCTCTTGTACTTAAGTCGGCATTGTGCCTTTTGTATTAAATTCGGATGCAATTTCTTTGTTTCATCGTCAATAAGACGGTACAAGGGATACAGTAAACCTGAAGTGTAAAATCGGAATCTAAAACTGGACTCACAGGAGAGGTTCAAAACATAGAAACTGAGAGTGTCAGTCCTCTTGTACTTAAGTCGGCATTGTGCCTTTTGTATTAAATTCGGATGCAATTTCTGTGTTTCATCGTCATTAAGAAGGTCCAAGGGATACAGTAAACCTGAAGTGAAGCATCGTAATCTAAATCTGGACTCACAGGAGAGGTTCAAATCATTGTAAGTCAGAGTGTGAGTCCTTTTGAACCTAAGTCGGCATTGTGCCATTTGTATTAATTTCGGAAGCAATTTCTGTGTTTCATCGTCAATAAGAAGGTACACGGGACACAGTAAACCTGAAGTGAAGCATCGGAATCTAAAACTGGACTCACAGGACAGGTTCAAATCATAGAAAGTTAGAGTGTCAGTCTTCTTGTACTTAAGTCGGCATAGTGCCTTTTGAAATTAATTCCGATGCAATTTCTATGTTTCATCGTCAATTAGATGTTCCGAAGTATACAGCAAACCTGAAGTGAAGAATCGGAATCTAAAACTGGACTCACAGGAGAGGTACAAATTATAGAAAGTGAGAGTGTCAGTCCTCTTGTACTGAAGTGGGCATTGTGCATTTTGTATTCAATTCGGATGCAATTTCTGTGTTTCATCGTCAATAAGAAGGTCCAAGGGATACAGTAAACCTGAAGTGAAGCATCGGAATCTAATACTCGACTCACAGGAGATGTTCAAATCATAGAAAGTTAGAGTGTCAGTCCTCTTGTACTTAAGTCGGCATTGTGCCTTTTGCATTTAATTCGGATGCAATTTCTGTGTTTCATCGTCAATAAGAAGTTCCAAGGGATACAGTAAACCTGAAGTGAAGCATCAGTATCTAATACTGGACTCACAGGAGAGGTTCAAATCATAGGAAGTTAGAGTGTCAGTCCTCTTGTACTTAAGTCGGCCTTGTGCATTTTGTATTAAATTCTGATGCAATTTCTGTGTTTCATCGTCAATAAGAAGGTCCAAGGTATACAGTAAACATGAAGTGAAGCATCGGAATCTAAAACTGGACTCACAGGAGAGGTTCAAATCATAGAAAGTTAGAGTGTCAGTCCTCTTGTACTTAAGTCGGCATTGTGCCTTTTGTATTAAATTCGGATGCAAAATCTGTGTTTCATCGTCAATAGGAAGGTCGAAGGCATACAGCAAACCGGAAATGAAGCATCGGAATCTAAAACTGGACTCACAGGATAGGTTCCAATCATAGATAGTGAGAGTGTCAGTGCTCTTGTGCATAAGTCGGCATTGTGCCATTTGTATTAAATTCGGATGCAATTTCTGTGTTTGATTGTCAATAAGAAGGTCCAAGGTATAAAGGAAACCTGAAGTGAAGCATCGGAATCTAAAACTGAACTCACAGGAGAGGTTCAAATCATAGAAAGTTAGAGTGTCAGTCCTCTTGTGCTTAAGTCGGCATTGTGCTTTTTGTATTAAATTCGGATGCAATTTCTGTGTCTCATCGTCAATAAGAAGGTCCAAGGGATACAGTAACCCTGAAGTGAAGCATTGGAATATAAAACTGGACTCACAGGGGAGGTTCAAATCATAGAAAGTTAGAGTGTCTGTCCTCTTGTACTTAAGTCGGCATTATGCCTTTTGAATTTAATTCCGATGCAATATCTGTGTTTCATCAACAATAAGAGGGTCCAAGGAATACAGTAAACCTGAAGTGAAGCATCGGAATCTAAAACTGGAATCACAGGAGAGGTTCAAAACATAGAAATTGAGAGTGTCAGTCCTCTTGTACTTAAGTCGGCATTGCGCCTTTTGTATTAAATTCGGATGCAATTTCTGTGTTTCATTGTCAATTAGAAGGTCCAAGGGATACAGTAAACTTGATGTGAAGCATCGGAATCTAAATCTGGACGCACAGGAGAGGTTCAAATCATAGAAAGTTATAGTGTCAGTCCTCTTGTGCTTAAGTCGGCATTGTGCCTTTTGTATTAAATTCGGATGCAATTGCTGTGTCTCATCGTCAATAAGAAGGTCCAAGGGATACAGTAACCCTGAAGTGAAGCATCGGAATCTAAAACTGGACTCACAGGAGAGGTTCAAATCATAGAAAGTGAGAGTGTCAGTCCTCTTGTACTTAAGTCGGCATTGTGGCTTTTGTATTAAATTCGGATGCAATTTCCGTGTTTCATCGTCAATAAGAAGGTCCTAGGGATACAGTAAACCTGAAGTGAAGCATCGGAACCTAAAACTGGACTCACAGGAGAGGTTCAAATCATAAAAAGTTACAGTGTCAGTCCTCTTGTACTTAAGTCGGCATTGTGCCTTTTGAATTTAATTCCGATGCAATTTCTGCGTTTCGTTGTCAATAAGAAGTTCCAAGGTATACAGTTAACCTGAAGTGAAGCATCGGAATCTAAAACTGGACTCACAGGAGATTTTCAAATCATAGAAAGTTAGAGTGTCATTCCTCTTGTACTTAAGTCGGCATTGTGCCTTTTGTATTAAATTCGGATGCAATTTCTGTGTTTCATCGTCATTAAGAAGGTCCAAGGGATACAGTAAACCTGAAGTGAAGCATCGTAATCTAAATCTGGACTCACAGGAGAGGTTCAAATCATTGTAAGTCAGAGTGTGAGTCCTTTTGAACCTAAGTCGGCATTGTGCCATTTGTATTAATTTCGGAAGCAATTTCTGTGTTTCATCGTCAGTAAGAAGGTACACGGGACACAGTAAACCTGAAGTGAAGCATCTGAATCTAAAACTGGACTCACAGGACAGGTTCAAATCATAGAAAGTTAGAGTGTCAGTCTTCTTGTACTTAAGTCGGCATAGTGCCTTTTGAAATTAATTCCGATGCAATTTCTGGGTTTCATCGTCAATAAGATGTTCCGAGGTATACAGCAAACCTGAAGTGAAGCATCGGAATCTAAAACAGGACTCACAGGAGAGGTTCAAATTATAAGAAGTTAGAGTGTCAGTCCTCTTGTACTTAAGCAGGCATTGTGCCTTTTGTATTAAATTCGGATGCAATTTTTGTTATTCATCGTCAATAAGAAGGTCCAAGGTACACAGTAAACCTGAAGTGAAGCTTCGGAATCTAAAACTGGACTCACAGGAGAGGTTCAAATCATAGAAAGTGAGAGTGTCAGTCCACTTGTACTTAAGTCAGCATTGTGTCTTTTGTCTTAAATTCGGATGCAATTTCTATGTTTCATCGTCAATAAGAATGTCTCAGGGATACAGTAAACCTGAAGTGAAGCATCGGAATCTAAAACTGGACTCACAGTAGGGGTTCAAATCATAGAAAGTTAGAGTGTCAGTCCTCTTGCACTTAAGTCGGCAATATACCTTTTGAATTTAATTCCGATGCAATTTCTGTGTTTCATCGTCAATAAGATGTTCCGAGGTATGCAGTAAACCTGAAGTGAAGCATCAAAATCTAAAACTGGACTCACAGGAGAGGTACAAATTATAGAAAGTGAGAGTGACAGTCCTCTTGTACTGAAGTGGGCATTGTGCATTTTGTATTCAATTCGGATGCAATTTCTGTGTTTCATCGTCAATAATAAGGTCCAAAGGATACAGTAAACCTGCAGTGAAGCATCGGAATCTAAGTCTGGACTCACAGGAGATGTTAAAATCATAGAAAGTTTGAGTGTCAGTCCTCTTGTACTTAAGTCGGCATTGTGCCTTTTGCATTTAATTCGGATGCAATTTCTGTGTTTCATCGTCAATAAGAAGTTCCAAGGGATACAGTAAACCTGAAGTGAAGCATCGGTATCTAATTCTGGACTCACAGGAGAGGTTCAAATCATAGGAAGTTAGAGTGTCAGTCCTCTTGTACTTAAGTCGGCCTTGTGCATTTTGTATTAAATTCTGATGCATTTTCTGTGTTTCATCGTCAATAAGAAGGTCCAAGGTATACAGTAAACATGAAGTGAAGCATCGGAATCTAAAACTGGACTCACAGGAGAGGTTCAAATCATAGAAAGTTAGAGTGTCAGTCCTCTTGTACTTAAGTCGGCATTGTGCCTTTTGTATTAAATTCGGATACAAAATCTGTGTTTCATCGTCAATAGGAAGGTCGAAGGCATACAGCAAACCGGAAATGAAGCATCGGAAGCTAAAACTGGACTCACAGGATAGGTTCCAATCATAGATAGTGAGAGTGTCAGTGCTCTTGTGCATAAGTCGGCATTGTGCCATTTGTATTAAATTCGGATGCAATTTCTGTGTTTGATTGTCAATAAGAAGGTCCAAGGTATAAAGGAAACCTGAAGTGAAGCATCGGAATCTAAAACTGGACTCACAGGAGAGGTTCAAATCATAGAAAGTTAGAGTGTCAGTCCTCTTGTACTTAAGTCGGCATTATGCCTTTTGAATTTAATTCCGATGCAATATCTGTGTTTCATCGACAATAAGAGGGTCCAAGGTATACAGTAAACCTGAAGTGAAGCATCGGAATCTAAAACTGGAATCACAGGAGAGGTTCAAATCATAGAAATTGGGAGTGTCAGTCCTCTTGTACTTAAGTCGGCATTGCGCCTTTTGTATTAAATTCGGATGCAATTTCTGTGTTTCATTGTCAATTAGAAGGTCCAAGGGATACAGTAAACTTGATGTGAAGCATCGGAATCTAAATCTGGACGCACAGGAGAGGTTCAAATCATAGAAAGTTATAGTGTCAGTCCTCTTGTGCTTAAGTCGGCATTGTGCCTTTTGTATTAAATTCGGATGCAATTTCTGTGTCTCATCGTCAATAAGAAGGTCCAAGGGATACAGTAGCCCTGAAGTGAAGCATCGGAATCTAAAATTGGACTCACAGGAGAGGTTCAAATCATAGAAACTAAGAGTGTCAGTCCTCTTGTACTTAAGTCGGCATTGTGGCTTTTGTATTAATTTCGGATGCAATTTCCGTGTTTCATCGTCAATAAGAAGGTCCTAGGGATACAGTAAACCTGAAGTGAAGCATCGGAACCTAAAACTGGACTCACAGGAGAGGTTCAAATCATAAAAAGTTACAGTGTCAGTCCTCTTATACTTATGTCGGCATTGTGCCTTTTGAATTTAATTCCGATGCAATTTCTGCGTTTCGTCGTCAATTTGAAGTTCCGAGGTATACAGTAAACCTGAAGTGAAGCATCGGAATCTAAAACTGGACTCACAGGAGATTTTCAAATCATAGAAAGTTAGAGTGTCATTCCTCTTGTACTTAAGTCGGCATTGTGCCTTTTGTTTTAAATTCGGATGCAATTTCTTTGTTTCATCGTCAATAAGACGGTACAAGGGATACAGTAAACCTGAAGTGTAGCATCGGAATCTAAAACTGGACTCACAGGAGAGGTTCAAAACATAGAAAGTGAGAGTGTCAGTCCTCTTGTACTTAAGTCGGCATTGTGCCTTTTGTATTAAATTCGGATGCAATTTCTGTGTTTCATCGTCAATAAGAAGGTGCAAGGGATACAGTAAACCTGAAGTGAAGCATCGTAATCTAAATCTGGACTCACAGGAGAGGTTCAAATCATTGTAAGTCAGAGTGTCAGTCCTTTTGAACCTAAGTCGGCATTGTGCCATTTGTATTAATTTCGGAAGCAATTTCTGTGTTTCATCGTCTATAAAAAGGTACACGGGATACAGTAATCCTGACGTGAAGCATCGGAATCTAAAACTGGACTCACAGGACAGGTTCAAATCATAGAAAGTTAGAGTGTCAGTCCTCTTGTACTTAAGTCGGCATAGTGCCTTTTGAAATTAATTCCGATGCAATTTCTGTGTTTCATCGTCAATAAGATGTTCCAAGGTATCCAGCAAACCTAAAGTGAAGCATCGGAATCTAAAACTGGACTCACAGGAGAGGTTCAAATTATAGGAAGTTAGAGTGTCGGTCCTCTTGTACTTAAGCCGGCATTGTGCCTTTTGTATTAAATTCGGATGCAATTTTTGTTATTCATCGTCAATAAGAAGGTCCAAGGTACACAGTAAACCTGAAGTGAAGCTTCGGAATCTAAAACTGGACTCACAGGAGAGGTTCAAATCATAGAAAGTGAGAGTGTCAGTCCACTTGTACTTAAGTCACCATTGTGTCTCTTGTATTAAATTCGGATGCAATTCCTATGTTTCATCGTCAATAAGAAGGTCTAAGGGATACAGTAATCCTGAAGTGAAGCATCGGAATCTAAAACTGGACTCACAGTAGGGGTTCAAATCATAGAAAGTTAGAGTGTCAGTCCTCTTGTACTTAAGTCGGCAATATACCTTTTGAATTTAATTCCGATGCAATTTCTGTGTTTCATCGTCAATAAGATGTTCCGAGGTATGCAGTAAACCTGAAGTGAAGCATCAAAATTTAAAACTGGACTCACAGGAGAGGTTCAAAACATAGAAAGTGAGAGTGTCAGTCCTCTTGTACTTAAGTGGGCATTGTGCCTTTTGTATTAAATTCGGATGCAATTTCTGTGTTGCATCGTCATTAAGAAGGTCCAAGGGATACAGTAAACCTGAAGTGAAGCATCGTAATCTAAATCTGGACTCACAGGAGAGGTTCAAATCATTGTAAGTCAGTGTCAGTCCTTTTGAACCTAAGTCGGCATCGTGCCATTTGTATTAATTTCGGAAGCAATTTCTGTGTTTCATCGTCAATAAGAAGGTACACGGGATACAGTAAACCTGAAGTGAAGCATCGGAATCTAAAACTGGACTCACAGGACAGGTTCAAATCATAGAAAGTTAGAGTGTCAGTATTCTTGTACTTAAGTCGGCATAGTGCCTTTTGAAATTAATTCCGATGCAATTTCTGTGTTTCATCGACAATAAGATGTTCCGAGGTATACAGCAAACCTAAAGTGAAGCATCAGAATCTAAAACTGGACTCACAGGAGAGGTTAAAATTATAGGAAGTTAGAGTGTCAGTCCTCTTGTACTTAAGTCGGCAATATACCTTTTGAATTTAATTCCGATGCAATTTCTGTGTTTCATCGTCAATAAGATGTTCCGAGGTATGCAGTAAACCTGAAGTGAAGCATCAAAATCTAAAACTGGACTCACAGGAGAGGTTCAAATTATAGAAAGTGAGAGTGTCAGTCCTCTTGTGCATAAGTCGGCATTGTGCCATTTGTATTAAATTCGGATGCAATTTCTGTGTTTCATTGTCAATAAGAAGTTCCGAGGTATACAGTAAACTTGAAGTGAAGCATCGGAATCTAAATGTGGACGCACAGGAGAGGTTCAAATCATAGAAAGTTATAGTGTCAGTCCTCTTGTGCTTAAGTCGGCATTGTGCCTTTTGTATTAAATTCAGGTGCAAAATCTGTGTTTCATCGTCAATAGGAAGGTCGGAGGCATACAGCTAACCGGAAATGAAGCATCGGAATGTAAAACTGGACTCACAGGATAGGTTCGAATCATAGATAGTGAGAGTGTCAGTCCTCTTGTGCATAAGTCGGCATTGTGCCATTTGTATTAAATTCGAATGCAATTTCTGTGTTTCATTGTCAATAAGAAGTTCCGAGGTATACAGTAAATTTGAAGTGAAGCATCGGAATCTAAATGTGGACGCACAGGAGAGGTTCAAATCATAGAAAGTTATAGTGTCAGTCCTCTTGTGCTTAAGTCGGCATTGTGCCTTTTGTATTAAATTTGGATGCAATTTCTGTGTCTCATCGTCAATAAGAAGGTCCAAGGGATACAGTAACCCTGAAGTGAAGCATTGGAATCGAAAACTGGACTCACAGGAGAGGTTCAAATTATAGAAAGTGAGAGTGTCAGTCCTCTTGTACTTAAGTCAGCATTGTGGCTTTTGTATTAAATTCGGATGCAATTTCCGTGTTTCATCGTCTATAAGAAGGTCCTAGGGATACAGTAAACCTGAAGTGAAGCATCGGAACCTAAAACTGGACTAACAGGAGAGGTTCAAATCATAGAAAGTTACAGTGTTAGTCCTCTTGTACTTAAGTCGGCATTGTGCCCTTTGAATTTAATTCCGATGCAATTTCTGCGTTTCATTGTCAATAAGAAGTTCCGAGGTATACAGTAAACCTTAAGTGAAGCATCAGAATCTAAAACTGGACTCACAGGAGAGGTTCAAATCATAGAAAGTTAGAGTGTCATTCCTCTTGTACTTAAGTCGGCATTGTGCCTTTTGAATTAAATTCGGATGCAATTTCTTTGTTTCATCGTCATTAAGACGGTACAAGGGATACAGTAAACCTGAAGTGAAGCATCGGAATCTAAAACTGGACTCACAGGACAGGTTCAAATCATAGAAAGTTAGAGTGTCAGTCCTCTTGTACTTAAGTCGGCATTATGCCTTTCAAATTTAATTCCGATGCAATTTCTGTGTTTCATCGACAGTAAGAGGGTCCAAGGTATACAGTAAACCTGAAGTGAAGCATCGGAATCCATAGCTGGATTCACAGGAGAGGTTCAAATCATAGATAGTGACAGTGTCAGTCCTCTTGTACTTAAGTCGGCATTGCGCCTTTTGTATTAAATTCGGATGCAATTTCTGTGTTTCATCGTCAATTAGAAGGTCCAAGGGGTACAGTAAACTTGAAGTGAAGCATCGGAATCTAAATCTGGCCGCACAGGAGAGGTTCAAAACATAGAAAGTGAGAGTGTCAGTCCTCTTGTACTTAAGTCGGCATTGTGCCGTGTGTATTAAATTCGGATGCAATTTCTGTGTTTCATCGTCAATAAGAAGGTCCAAGGGATACAGTAAACCTGAAGTGAAGCATCGTAATCTAAATCTGGACTCACAGGAGAGGTTCAAATCATAGTAAGTCAGAGTGTCAGTCCTTTTGAACCTAAGTCGGCATTGTGCCATTTGTATTAACTTCGGAAGCAATTTCTGTGTTTCATCGTCAATAAGAAGGTACACGGGATACAGTAAACCTGAAGTGAAGCATCGGAATCCAAAACTGGACTAACAGGACAAGTTCAAATCAGAAAGTTAGAGTGTCAGTCCTCTTGTACTTAAGTCGGCATTATGCCTTTCAAATTTAATTCCGATGCAATTTCTGTGTTTCATCGACTATAAGAGGGTCCAAGGTATACAGTAAACCTGAAGTGAAGCATCGGAATCCATAGCTGGAATCACAGGAGAGGTTCAAATCATAGAAAGTGACAGTGTCAGTCCTCTTGTACTTAAGTCGGGTTTGCGCCTTTTGTATTAAATTCGGATGCAATTTCTGTGTTTCATCGTCAATTAGAAGGTCCAAAGGATACAGTAAACTTGAAGTGAAGCATCGGAATCTAAATCTGGACGCACAGGAGAGGTTCAAATCATAGAAAGTTATAGTGTCAGTCCTCTTGTGCTTAAGTCGGCATTGTGCCTTTTGTATTAAATTCGGATGCAATTTCTCTGTCTCATCGTCAATAAGAAGGTCCAAAGGATACAGCAACCCTGAAGTGAAGCATCGGAATCTAAAACTGGACTCACAGGAGGGGTTCAAATCATAGAAAGTGAGAGTGTCAGTTCTCTTTTACTTAAGTCGGCATTGTGCCTTTTGAATTTAATTCCGATGCAATTTTTGCGTTTCATTGTCAATAAGAAGTTCCGAGGGATACAGTAAACCTGAAGTGAAGCATCGGAATCTAAAACTGGACTCACAGGAGAGGTTCAAATCATAGAAAGTTAGAGTGTCATTCCTCTTGTACTTAAGTCGGCATTGTGCCTTTTGTATTAAATTCGGATGCAATTTCTTTGTTTCATCGTCAATAAGACGGTACAAGGGATACAGTAAACCTGAAGTGTAGCATCGGAATCTAAAACTGGACTCACAGGAGAGGTTCAAAACATAGAAAGTGAGAGTGTCAGTCCTCTTGTACTTAAGTCGGCATTGTGCCTTTTGTATTAAATTCGGATGCAATTTCTGTGGTTCAACGTCAATAAGAAGGTCCAAGGTATACAGTAAACATGAAGTGAAGCATCGGAATCTAAAACTGGACTCACAGGAGAGGTTCAAATCATAGAAAGTTAGAGTGTCAGTCCTCATGTAGTTAAGTCGGCATTGTGCCTTTTGTATTAAATTCGGGTGCAAAATCTGTGTTTCATCGTCAATAGGAAGGTCGGAGGCATACAGCAAACCGGAAATGAAGCATCGGAATCTAAAACTGGACTCACAGGATAGGTTCGAATCATAGATAGTGAGAGTGTCAGTCCTCTTGTGCATAAGTCGGCATTGTGCCATTTGTATTAAATTCGGATGCAATTTCTGTGTTTCATTGTCAATAAGAAGTTCCGAGGTATACAGTAAACTTGAAGTGAAGCATCGGAATCTAAATGTGGACGCACAGGAGAGGTTCAAATCATAGAAAGTTATAGTTTTAGTCCTCTTGTGCTTAAGTCGGCATTGTGCCTTTTGTATTAAATTTGGATGCAATTTCTGTGTCTCATCGTCAATAAGAAGGTCCAAGGGATACAGTAACCCTGAAGTGAAGCATCGGAATCTAAAACTGGACTCACAGGAGAGGTTCAAATTATAGAAAGTGAGAGTGTCAGTCCTCTTGTACTTAAGTCAGCATTGTAGCTTTTGTATTAAATTCGGATGCAAATTCCGTGTTTCATCGTCAATAAGAAGGTCCTAGGAATACAGTAAACCTGAAGTGAAGCATCGGAACCTAAAACTGGACTAACAGGAGAGGTTCAAATCATAGAAAGTTACATTGTCAGTCCTCTTGTACTTAAGTCGGCATTGTGCCTTTTGAATTTAATTCCGATGCAATTTCTGCGTTTCATTGTCAATAAGAAGTTCCGAGGTATACAGTAAACCTTAAGTGAAGCATCAGAATCTAAAACTGGACTCACAGGAGAGGTTCAAATCATAGAAAGTTAGAGTGTCATTCCTCTTGTACTTAAGTCGGCATTGTGCCTTTTGTATTAAATTCGGATGCAATTTCTTTGTTTCATCGTCAATAAGACGGTACAAGGGATACAGTAAACCTGAAGTGAAGCATCGGAATCTAAAACTGGACTCACAGGACAGGTTCAAATCATAGAAAGTTAGAGTGTCAGTCCTCTTGTACTTAAGTCGGCATTATGCCTTTCAAATTTAATTCCGATGCAATTTCTGTGTTTCATCGACAATAAGAGGGTCCAAGGTATACAGTAAACCTGAAGTGAAGCATCGGAATCCATAGCTGGAATCACAGGAGAGGTTCAAATCATAGAAAGTGACAGTGTCAGTCCTCTTGTACTTAAGTCGGCATTGCGCCTTTTGTATTAAATTCGGATGCAATTTCTGTGTTTCATCGTCAATTAGAAGGTCCAAGGGATACAGTAAACTTGAAGTGAAGCATCGGAATCTAAATCTGGCCGCACAGGAGAGGTTCAAATCATAGAAAGTTATAGTGTCAGTCCTCTTGTGCTTAAGTCGGCATTGTGCCTTTTGTATTAAATTCGGATGCAATTTCTGTGTCTCATCGTCAATAAGAAGGTCCAAAGGATACAGCAACCCTGAAGTGATGCATCGGAATCTAAAACTGGACTCACAGGAGGGGTTCAAATCATAGAAAGTGAGAGTGTCAGTCCTCTTGTACTTAAGTCGGCATTGTGGCTTTTGTATTAAATTCAGATGCAATTTCCGTGTTTCATCGTCAATACGAAGGTCCTAGGGATACAGTAAACCTGAAGTGAAGCATCGGAACCTAAAACTGGACTCACAGGAGAGGTTCAAAACATAGAAAGTGAGAGTGTCAGTCCTCTTGTACTTAAGTCGGCATTGTGCCGTGTGTATTAAATTCGGATGCAATTTCTGTGTTTCATCGTCAATAAGAAGGTCCATAGGATACAGTAAACCTGAAGTGAAGCATCGTAATCTGAATCTGGACTCACAGGAGAGGTTCAAATCATTGTAAGTCAGTGTGTCAGTCCTTTTGAACCTAAGTCGGCATTGTGCCATTTGTATTAATTTCGGAAGCAATTTCTGTGTTTCATCGTCAATAAGAAGGTACACGGGATACAGTAAACCTGAAGTGAAGCATCGGAATCTAAAACTGGACTCACAGGACAAGTTCAAATCAGAAAGTTAGAGTGTCAGTCCTCTTGTACTTAAGCCGGCATTATGCCTTTCAAATTTAATTCCGATGCAATTTCTGTGTTTCATCGACTATAAGGGGGTCCAAGGTATACAGTAAACCTGAAGTGAAGCATCGGAATCCATAGCTGGAATCACAGGAGAGGTTCAAATCATAGAAAGTGACAGTGTCAGTCCTCTTGTACTTAAGTCGGCATTGCGCCTTTTGTATTAAATTCGGATGCAATATCTGTGTTTCATCGTCAATTAGAAGGTCCAAGGGATACAGTAAACTTGAAGTGAAGCATCGGAATCTAAATCTGGACGCACAGGAGAGGTTCAAATCATAGAAAGTTATAGTGTCAGTCCTCTTGTGCTTAAGTCGGCATTGTGCCTTTTGTATTAAATTCGGATGCAATTTCTGTGTCTCATCGTCAAGAAGAAGGTCCAAAGGATACAGCAACCCTGAAGTGAAGCATCGGAATCTAAAACTGGACTCACAGGAGGGGTTCAAATCATAGAAAGTGAGAGCGTCAGTCCTCTTGTACTTAAGTCGGCATTGTGGCTTTTGTATTAAATTCACATGCAATTTCCGTGTTTCATCGTCAATACGAAGGTCCTAGGGATACAGTAAACCTGAAGTGAAGCATCGGAACCTAAAACTGGATTCACAGGAGAGGTTCAAATCACAGAAAATTACAGTGTCAGTCCTCTTTTACTTAAGTCGGCATTGTGCCTTTTGAATTTAATTCCGATGCAATTTCTGCGTTTCATTGTCAATAAGAAGTTCCGAGGTATACAGTAAACCTGAAGTGAAGCATCGGAATCTAAAACTGGACTCACAGGAGAGGTTCAAATCATTGTAAGTCAGAGTGTCAGCCCTTTTGAACCTAAGTCGGCATTGTGCCATTTGTATTAATTTCGGAAGCAATTTCTGTGTTTCATCGTCAATAAGAAAGTACACAGGATACAGTAAACCTGAAGTGAAGCATCGGAATCTAAAACTGGACTCACAGGACAGGTTCAAATCATAGAAAGTTAGAGTGTCAGTCTTCTTGTACTTAAGTCGGCATTGTGCCTTTTGAAATTAATTCCGATGCAATTTCTGTGTTTCATCGTCAATAAGATGTTCCGAGGTATACAGCAAACCTAAAGTGAAGCTTCGGAATCTAAAACTGGACTCACAGGAGAGGTTCAAATTATAGGAAGTTATAGTGTCAGTCCTCTTGTACTTAAGCCGGCATTGTGCCTTTTGTATTAAATTCGGATTCAATTTTTGTGATTCATCATCAATAAGAAGGTCCAAGGTACACAGTAAACCTGAAGTGAAGCTTCGGAATCTGAAACTGGACTCACAGGAGAGGTTCAAATCATAGAAAGTGAGAGTGTCAGTCCACTTGTACTTAAGTCAGCATTGTGTCTTTTGTCTTAAATTCGAATGCAATTTCTATGTTTCATCGTCAATAAGAAGGTCTAAGGGATACAGTAAACCTGAAGTGAAGCATCGGAATCTAAAACTGGACTCACAGTAGGGCTTCAAATCATAGAAAGTTAGAGTGTCAGTCCTCTTGTACTTAATCGGCAATATACCTTTTGAATTTAATTCCAATGCAAATTCTGTGTTTCATCGTCAATAAGATGTTCCGAGGTATGCAGTAAACCTGAAGTGAAGCATCTGTATCTAATACTGGACTCCCAGGAGAGGTTCAAATCATAGAAAGTTAGAGTGTCAGTCCTCTTGTACTTAAGTCGGCATTGTGCATTTTGTATTAAATTCGGATGCAATTTCTGTGTTTCATCGTCAATAAGAAGGTCCCAGGTATACAGTAAACATGAAGTGAAGCATCGGAATCTAAAACTGGACTCACAGGAGAGGTTCAAATCATAGAAAGTTAGAGTGTCAGTCCTCTTGTACTTAAGTCGGCATTGTGCCTTTTGTATTAAATTCGGATGCAAAATCTGTGTTTCATCGTCAATAGGAAGGTCGATGGCATACAGCAAACCGGAAATGAAGCATCGGAATCTAAATCTGGACTCACAGGAGATGTTCAAATCATAGAAAGTTAGAGTGTCAGTCCTCTTGTACTTAAGTCGGCATTGTGTCTTTTGTATTAAATTCGGATGCAATTTCTGTGCTTCATCGTCAATAAGAAGTTCCAAGGGATACAGTAAACCTGAAGTGAAGCATCGGTATCTAATACTTGACCCACAGGAGAGGTTCAAATCATAGAAAGTTAGAGTGTCAGTCCTCTTGTACTTAAGTCGGCACTGTGTCTTTTGAATTTAATTCCGTTGCAATTTCTGTGTTTCATCGACAATAAGAAGGTCCAAGGTATACAGTAAACCTGAAGTGAAGCATCGGAACCTAAAATTGGAATCACAGGAGAGGTTCAAATCATAGAAAGTTAGAGTGTCAGTCCTCTTGTACTTAAGTCGGCATTGTGCATTTTGTATTAAATTCGGATGCAATTTCTGTGTTTCATCGTCAATAAGAAGGTCCAAGGTATACAGTAAACATGAAGTGAAGCAATGGAATCTAAAACTGGACTCACAGGAGAGGTTCAAATCATAGAAAATTAGAGTGTCAGTACTCTTGTACTTAAGTCGGCATTGTGCCTTATGTATTAAATTCGGATGCAAAATCTGTGTTTCATCGTCAATAGGAAGGTCGAAGGCATACAGCAAACCGGAAATGAAGCATCGGGATCTAAAACTGGACTAACAGGATAGGTTCGAATCATAGATAGTGAGTGTGTCAGTCCTCTTGTGCATAAGTCGGCATTGTGCCATTTGTATTAAATTCGGATGCAATTTCTGTGTTTCATTGTCAATAAGAAGTTCCGAGGTATACAGTAAACATGAAGTGAAGCATAGCAATCTAAATCTGGACGCACAGGAGAGCTTCAAATCATAGAAAGTTATAGTGTCAGTCCCCTTGTGCTTAAGTCAGCATTGTGCCTTTTGTATTAAATTCGGATGCAATTTCTGTGTCTCATCGTCAATAAGAAGGTCCAAGGGATACAGTAACCCTGAAGTGAAGCATCGGAATCTAAAACTGGACTCACAGGATTGGTTCAAATCATAGAAAGTGAGAGTGTCAGTCCTCTTGTACTTATGTCGGCATTGTGGCTTATGTATTAAATTCGGATGCAATTTCCGTGTTTCATCGTCAATAAGAAGGTCCTAGGGATACAGTAAACCTGAAGTGAAGCATCGGAACCTAAAACTGGACTCACAGGAGAGGTTCAAATCATAGAAAGTTACAGTGTCAGTCCTCTTGTACTTAAGTCGGCATTGTGCCTTTTGAATTTAATTCCGATGCAAGTTCTGCGTTTCATTGTCAATAAGAAGTTCCGAGGTATACAGTAAACCCGAAGTGAAGCATCGGAATCTAAAACTGGACTCACAGGAGAGGTTCATATCATAGAAAGTTAGAGTGTCATTCCTCTTGTAGTTAAGTCGGCATTGTGCCTTTTGTATTAAATTCGGATGCAATTTCTTTGTTTCATCGTAAATAAGACGGTACAAGGGATACAGTAAACCTGAAGTGTAGCATCGGAATCTAAACCTGGACTCACAGGAGAGGTTCAAAACATAGAAAGTGAGAGTGTCAGTCCTCTTGTACTTAAGTCGGCATTCTGCCTTTTGTATGAAATTCGGATGCAATTTCTGTGTTTCATCGTCATTAAGAAGGTCCAAGGGATACAGTAAACCTGAAGTGAAGCATCGTAATCTAAATCTGGACTCACAGGCGAGGTTCAAATCATTGTAAGTCAGAGTGTCAGCCCTTTTGAAACTAAGTCGGCATTGTGCCATTTGTATTAATTTCGGAAACAATTTCTGTGTTTTATCGTCAATAAGAAAGTACACGGGATACAGTAAACCTGAAGTGAAGCATCGGAATCTAAAACTGGACTCACAGGACAGGTTCAAATCATAGAAAGTTAGAGTGTCAGTCTTCTTGTACTTAAGTCGGCATTGTGCCTTTTGAAATTAATTCCGATGCAATTTCTGTGTTTCATCGTCAATAAGATGTTCCGAGGTATACAGCAAACCTAAAGTGAAGCATCGGAATCTAAAACTGGACTCACAGGAGAGGTTCAAATTATAGGAAGTTATAGTGTCAGTCCTCTTGTACTTAAGCCGGCATTGTGCCTTTTGTATTAAATTCGGATGCAATTTTTGTTATTCATCATCAATAAGAAGGTCCAAGGTACACAGTAAACCTGAAGTGAAGATTCGGAATCTGAAACTGGACTCACAGGAGATGTTCAAATCATAGAAAGTGAGAGTGTCAGTCCACTTGCACTTAAGTCAGCATTGTGTCTTTTGTCTTAAATTCGAATACAATTTCTATGTTTCATCGTCAATAAGAAGGTCTAAGGGATACAGTAAACCTGAAGTGAAGCATCGGAATCTAAAACTGGACTCACAGTAGGGCTTCAAATTATAGAAAGTTAGAGTGTCAGTCCTCTTGTACTTAAATCGGCAATATACCTTTTGAATTTAATTCCAATGCAAATTCTGTGTTTCATCGTCAATAAGATGTTCCGAGGTATGCAGTAAACCTGAAGTGAAGCATCTGTATCTAATACTGGACTCCCAGGAGAGGTTCAAATCATAGAAAGTTAGAGTGTCAGTCCTCTTGTACTTAAGTCGGCATTGTGCATTTTGTATTAAATTCGGATGCAATTTCTGTGTTTCATCGTCAATAAGAAGTTCCAAGGGATACAGTAAACCTGAAGTGAAGCATCGGTATCTAATACTTGACCCACAGGAGAGGTTCAAATCATAGAAAGTTAGAGTGTCAGTCCTCTTGTACTTAAGTCGGCACTGTGTCTTTTGAATTTAATTCCGATGCAATTTCTGTGTTTCATCGACAATAAGAAGGTCCAAGGTATACAGTAAACCTGAAGTGAAGCAACGGAACCTAAAATTGGAATCACAGGAGAGGTTCAAATCATAGAAAGTTAGAGTGTCAGTCCTCTTGTACTTAAGTCGGCATTGTGCATTTTGTATTAAATTCGGATGCAATTTCTGTGTTTCATCGTCAATAAGAAGGTCCAAGGTATACAGTAAACATGAAGTGAAGCAATGGAATCTAAAACTGGACTCACAGGAGAGGTTCAAATCATAGAAAATTAGAGTGTCAGTACTCTTGTACTTAAGTCGGCATTGTGCCTTATGTATTAAATTCGGATGCAAAATCTGTGTTTCATCGTCAATAGGAAGGTCGAAGGCATACAGCAAACCGGAAATGAAGCATCGGAATATAAAACTGGACTCACAGGATTGGTTCGAATCATAGATAGTGAGTGTGTCAGTCCTCTTGTGCATAAGTCGGCATTGTGCCATTTGTATTAAATTCGGATGCAATTTCTGTGTTTCATTGTCAATAAGAAGTTCCGAAGTATACAGTAAACATGAAGTGAAGCATAGCAATCTAAATCTGGACGCACAGGAGAGCTTCAAATCATAGAAAGTTATAGTGTCAGTCCTCTTGTGCTTAAGTCAGCATTGTGCCTTTTGTATTAAATTCGGATGCAATTTCTGTGTCTCATCGTCAATAAGAAGGTCCAAGGGATACAGTAACCCTGAAGTGAAGCATCGGAATCTAAAACTGGACTCACAGGAGAGGTTCAAATCATAGAAAGTGAGAGTGTCAGTCCTCTTGTACTTAAGTCGGCATTGTGGCTTTTGTATTAAATTCGGATGCAATTTCCGTGTTTCATCGTCAATAAGAAGGTCCTAGGGATACAGTAAACCTGAAGTGAAGCATCGGAACCTAAAACTGGACTCACAGGAGAGGTTCAAAACATAGAAAGTTACAGTGTCAGTCCTCTTGTACTTAAGTCGGCATTGTGCCTTTTGAATTTAATTCCGATGCAAGTTCTGCGTTTCATTGTCAATAAGAAGTTCCGAGGTATACAGTAAACCTGAAGTGAAGCATCGGAATCTAAAACTGGACTCACAGGAGAGGTTCATATCATAGAAAGTTAGAGTGTCATTCCTCTTGTAGTTAAGTCGGCATTGTGCCTTTTGTATTAAATTCGGATGCAATTTCTTTGTTACATCGTAAATAAGACGGTACAAGGGATACAGTAAACCTGAAGTGTAGCATCGGAATCTAAACCTGGACTCACAGGAGAGGTTCAAAACATAGAAAGTGAGAGTGTCAGTCCTCTTGTACTTAAGTCGGCATTGTGCCTTTTGTATGAAATTCGGATGCAATTTCTGTGTTTCATCGTCATTAAGAAGGTCCAAGGGATACAGTAAACCTGAAGTGAAGCATCGTAATCTAAATCTGGACTCCCAGGAGAGGTTCAAATCATTGTAAGTCAGAGTGTCAGCCCTTTTGAAACTAAGTCGGCATTGTGCCATTTGTATTAATTTCGGAAGCAATTTCTGTGTTTTATCGTCAATAAGAAAGTACACGGGATACAGTAAACCTGAAGTGAAGCATCGGAATCTAAAACTGGACCCACAGGACAGGTTCAAATCATAGAAAGTTAGAGTGTCAGTCTTCTTGTACTTAAGTCGGCATAGTGCCTTTTGAAATTAATTCCGATGCAATTTCTGTGTTTCATCGTCAATAAGATGTTCCGAGGTATACAGCAAACCTAAAGTGAAGCATCAGAATCTAAAACTGGACTCACAGGAGAGGTTCAAATTATCGGAAGTTAGAGTGTCAGTCCTCTTGTTCTTAAGCCGGCATTGTGCCTTTTGTATTAAATTCAGATGCAATTTTTGTTATTCATCGTCAATAAGAAGGTCCAAGGTACACAGTAAACCTGAAGTGAAGCTTCGGAATCTAAAACTGGACTCACAGGAGAGGTTCAAATCATAGAAAGTGAGAGTGTCAGTCCTCTTGTACTTAAGTGGGCATTGTGCATATTGTATTCAATTCGGATGCAATTTCTGTGTTTCATCGTCAATAAGAAGGTCCAAGGGATACAGTAAACCTGAAGTGAAGCATCGGAATCTAAATCTGGACTCACAGGAGATGTTCAAATCATAGAAAGTTAGAGTGTCAGTCCACTTGTACTTAAGCCGGCATTGTGCCTTTTGTATTAAATTCGGATGCAATTTTTGTTATTCATCGTCAATAAGAAGGTCCAAGGTACACAGTAAACCTGAAGTGAAGCTTCGGAATCTAAAACTGGACTCACAGGAGAGGTTCAAATCATAGAAAGTCAGAGTGTCAGTCCACTTGTACTTAAGTCAGTATTGTGTCTTTTGTCTTAAATTCGGATGCAATTTCTATGTTTCATCGTCAATAAGAAGGTCTAAGGGATACAGTAAAGCTGAAGTGAAGCATCGGAATCTAAAACTGGACTCACAGTAGGGCTTCAAATCATAGAAAGTTAGAGTGTCAGTCCTCTTGTACTTAAATCGGCAATATACCTTTTGAATTTAATTCCGATGCAATTTCTGTGTTTCATTGTCAATAAGAAGTTCCGAGGTATACAGTAAACTTGAAGTGAAGCATAGGAATCTAAATCTGGACGCACAGGAGAGCTTCAAATCATAGAAAGTTATAGTGTCAGTCCTCTTGTGCTTAAGTCGGCATTGTGGCTTTTGTATTAAATTCGGATGCAATTTCCGTGTTTCATCGTCAATAAGAAGGTCCTAGGGATACAGTAAACCTGAAGTGAAGCATCGGAACCTAAAACTGGACTCACAGGAGAGGTTCATATCATAGAAAGTTACAGTGTCAGTCCTCTTGTACTTAAGTCTGCATTGTGCCTTTTGAATTTAATTCCGATGCAAGTTCTGCGTTTCATTGTCAATAAGAAGTTCCGAGGTATACAGTAAACCTGAAGTGAAGCATCGGAATCTAAAACTGGACTCACAGGAGACGTTCAAATCATAGAAAGTTAGAGTGTCATTCCTCTTGTACTTAAGTCGGCATTGTGCCTTTTGAATTAAATTCGGATGCAATTTCTTTGTTTCATCGTCAATAAGACGGTACAAGGGATACAGTAAACCTGAAGTGAAGCATCAGAATCTAAAACTGGAATCACAGGATAGGTTCAAATCATAGAAAGTGAGATTGTCAGTCCTCTTTTGCACTTAAGTCGGCATTGTGCCTTTTGTATTAAATTCGGATGAAATTTCTGTGTTTCATCGACAATAAGAAGGTCCAAGGTATACAGTAAACCAGAAGTGAAGCATCGGAACCTAAAATTGGAATCACAGGAGAGGTTCAAATCATAGAATGTTAGAGTGTCATTCCTCTTGTACTTAAGTCGGCATTGTGCATTTTGTATTAAATTCGGATGCAATTTCTGTGTTTCATCGTCAATAAGAAGGTCCAAGGTATACAGTAAACATGAAGTGAAGCATCGGAATCTAAAACTGGACTCACAGGAGAGGTTCAAATCATAGAAAGTTAGAGTGTCAGTCCTCTTGTACTTAAGTCGGCAGTGTGCCTTTTGTATTAAATTCGGATGCAAAATCTGTGTTTCTTCGTCAATAGGAAGGTCGAAGGCATACAGCAAACCGGAAATGAAGCATCGGAATCTAAAACTGGACTCACAGGATAAGTTCGAATCATAGATAGTGAGAGTGTCAGTCCTCTTGGGCATAAGTCGGCATTGTGCCTTTTGTATTAAATTCGGATGCAATTTCTGTGTTTCATTGTCAATAAGGAAGTCCAAAGTATAAAGGAAACCTGATGTGAAGCATCGGAATCTAAAACTGAACTCACAGGAGAGGTTCAAATCATAGAAAGTTAGAGTGTCAGTCCTCTTGTACTTAAGTCGGCATTGTGCCTTTTGTATTAAATTCGGATGCAATTTTTGTGTTTCATCGTCAATTAGAGGGTCAAGGGATACAGTAAACTTGAAGTGAAGCTACGGAATCTAAATCTGGACGCACAGGAGAGGTTCAAGTCATAGAAAGTTATAGTGTCAGTCCTCTTGTGCTTAAGTCGGCATTGTGCCTTTTGTATTAAATTCGGATGCAATTTCTGTGTCTCATCGTCAATAACAAGGTCCAAGGGATACAGTAACCCTGAAGTGAAGCATCGGAATCTAAAACTGGACTCACAGGAGAGGTTCAATTCATAGAAAGTGAGAGTGTCAGTCCTCTTGTACTTAAGTCGGCATTGTGGCTTTTGTATTAAATTCGGATGCAATTTCCGTGTTTCATCGTCAATAAGAAGGTCCTAGGGATACAGTAAACCTGAAGTGAAGCATCGGAATCTAAAACTGGACTCACAGGACAGGTTCAAATCATAGAAAGTTAGAGTGTCAGTCTTCTTGTACTTAAGTCGGCATAGTGCCTTTTGAAATTAATTCCGATGCAATTTCTGTGTTTCATCGTCAATAAGATTTTCCGAGGTATACAGCAAACCTAAAGTGAAGCATCGGAATCTAAAACTGGACTCACAGGAGAGGTTCAAATTATAGGAAGTTAGAGTGTCAGTCCTCTTGTACTTAAGCCGGCATTGTGCCTTTTGTATTAAGTTTGGATGCAATATTTGTTATTCATCGTCAATAAGAAGGTCCAAGGTACACAGTAAACCTGAAGTGAAGCTTCGGAATCTAAAACTGGACTCACAGGAGAGGTTCAAATCATAGAAAGTGAGAGTGTCAGTCCACTTGTACTTAAGTCAGCATTGTGTATTTTGTCCTAAATTCGGATGCAATTTCTATGCTTCATCGTCAATAAGAAGGTCTAAGGGATACAGTAAACCTGAAGTGAAGCATCGGAATCTAAAACTGGACTCACAGTAGGGGTTCAAATCATAGAAAGTTAGAGTGTCAGTCCTCTTGTACTTAAGTCGGCAATATACCTTTTGAATTTAATTCCGATGCAATTTCTGTGTTTCATCGTCAATAAGATGTTCCGAGGTAAGCAGTAAACCTGAAGTGAAGCAACAAAATCTAAAACTGGACTCACAGGAGAGGTTCAAATTATAGAAAGTGAGAGTGTCAGTCCTCTTGTACTTAAGTGGACATTGTGTATTTTGTATTCAATTCGGATGCAATTTCTGTGTTTCATCGTCAATAAGAAGGTCCAAGGGATACAGGAAACCTGAAGTGAAGCATCGGAATCTAAATCTGGACTCACAGGAGATGTTCAAATCATAGAAAGTTAGAGTGTCAGTCCTCTTGTACTTAAGTCGGCATTGTGCCTTTTGTATTAAATTTGGATGCAATTTCTGTGTTTCATCGTCAATAAGAAGTTCCAAGGGATACAGTAAACCTGAAGTGAAGCATCTGTATCTAATACAGGACTCACCGGAGAGGTTCAAATCATAGAAAGTTAGACTGTCAGTCCTCTTGTACTTAAGTCGGCATTGTGCATTTTGTATTAAATTCGGATGCAATTTCTGTGTTTCATCGTCAATAAGAAGGTCCAAGGTATACAGTAAACATGAAGTGAAGCATCGGAATCTAAAACTGGACTCACAGGAGAGGTACAAATCATAGAAAGTTAGAGTGTCAGTCCTCTTGTACTTAAGTCGGCATTGTGCCTTTTGTATTAAATTCGGATGCAAAATCTGTGTTTCATCGTCAATAGGAAGGTCGAAGGCATACAGCAAACCGGAAATGAAGCATCAGAATCTAAATCTGGACTCACAGGAGATGTTCAAATCATAGAAAGTTAGAGTGTCAGTCCTCTTGTACTTAAGTCGGCATTGTGCCTTTTGTATTAAATTCGGATGCAATTTCTGTGTTTCATCGTCAATAAGAAGTTCCAAGGGATACAGTAAACCTGAAGTGAAGCATCGGTATCTAATACTGGACTCACAGGAGAGGTTCAAATCATAGAAAGTTAGAGTGTCAGTCCTCTTGTACTTAAGTCGGCACTGTGTCTTTTGAATTTAATTCCGATGCAATTTCTGTGTTTCATCGACAATAAGAAGGTCCAAGGTATACAGTAAACCTGAAGTGAAGCATCGGAGCCTAAAATTGGAATCACAGGAGTGGTTCAAATCATAGAAAGTTAGAGTGTCAGTCCTCTTGTACTTAAGTCGGCATTGTGCATTTTGTATTAAATTCGGATGCAATTTCTGTCTTTCATCGTCAATAAGAAGGTCCAAGGTATACAGTAAACATGAAGTGAAGCATCGGAATCTAAAACTGGACTCACAGGAGAGGTTCAAATCATAGAAAATTAGAGTGTCAGTCCTCTTGTACTTAAGTCGGCATTGTGCCTTTTGTATTAAATTCGGATGCAAAATCTGTGTTTCATCGTCAATAGGAAGGTCGAAGGCACACAGCAAACCGGAAATGAAGCATCGGAATCTAAAACTGGACTCACAGGATAGGTTCGAATCATAGATAGTGAGAGTGTCAGTCCTCTTGTGCATAAGTCAACATTGTGCCATTTGTATTAAATTCGGATGCAATTTCTGTGTTTCATTGTCAATAAGAAGTTCCGAGGTATACAGTAAACTTGAAGTGAATCATCGGAATCTAAATCTGGACGCACAGGAGAGCTTCAAATCATAGAAAGTTATTTTGTCAGTCCTCTTGTGCTTAAGTCGGCATTGTGACTTTTGTATTAAATTCGGATGCAATTTCTGTGTCTCATCGTCAATAAGAAGGTCCAAGGGATACAGTAACCCTGAAGTGAAGCATCGGAATCTAAAACTGGACTCACAGGAGAGGTTCAAATCATAGAAAGGGAGAGTGTCAGTCCTCTTGTACTTAAGTCGGCATTGTGGCTTTTGTATTAAATTCGGATGCAATTTCCGTGTTTCATCGTCAATAAGAAGGTTCTAGGGATACAGTAAACCTGAAGTGAAGCATCGGAACCTAAAACTGGACTCACAGGAGAGGTTCAAATCATAGAAAACAACAGTGTCAGTCCTCTTGTACTTAAGTCGGCATTGTGCCGTTTGAATTGAATTCCGATGCAATTTCTGCGTTTCATTGTCAATAAGAAGTTCCGAGTTATACAGTAAACCTGAAGTGAAGCATTGTAATCTAAATCTGGACTCACAGGAGAGGTTAAAATCATTGTAAGTCAGAGTGTCAGTCCTTTTGAACCTAAGTCGGCATTGTGCCATTTGTATTAATGTCGGAAGCAATTTCAGTGTTTCATCGTCAATAAGAAGGTACACGGGATACAGTAAACCTGAGTGAAGCATCGGAATCTAAAACTGGACTCACAGGACAGGTTCAAATCATAGAAAATTAGAGTGTCAGTCCTCTTGTACTTAAGTCGGCATAGTGCCTTTTGAAATTAATTCCGAAGCTATTCCTGTGTTTCATCGTCAATAAGATGTTCCGAGGTATACAGCAAACCTAAAGTGAAGCATCGGAATCTAAAACTGGACTCACAGGAGAGGTTCAAAATATAGGAAGTTAGAGTGTCAGTCCTCTTGTACTTAAGCCGGCATTGTGCCTTTTGTATTAAATTCGGATGCAATTTTTGTTATTCATCGTCAATAAGAAGGTCCAAGGTACACAGTAAACCTGATGTGAAGCATCGGAACCTAAAACTGGACTCACAGGAGAGGTTCAAATCATAGAAGGTGATAGTGTAAGTCCACTTGTACTTAAGTCAGCATTGTGTCTTTTGTATTAAATTCGGATGCAATTTCTATGTTTCATCGTCAATAAGAAGGTCTAAGGGATACAGTAAACCTGAAGTGAAGCATCGGAATCTAAAACTGGACTCACAGTAGGGGTTCAAATCATATAAAGTTAGAGTGTCAGTCCTCTTGTACTTAAGTCGGCAATATACCTTTGAATTTAATTCCGATGCAATTTCTGTGTTTCATCGTCAATAAGATGTTCCGAGGTATGCAGTAAACCTGAAGTGAAGCATCAAAATCTAAAACTGGACTCACAGGGGAGGTTCAAATTATAGAAATTGATAGGGTCAGTCCTCTTGTACTTAAGTGGGCATTGTGCATTTTGTATTCAATTCGGATGCAATATCTGTGTTTCATCGTCAATAAGAAGGTCCAAGGGATACAGTAAACCTGAAGTGAAACATCGGAATCTAAATGTGGACTCACAGGAGATGTTCAAATCATAGAAAAAAAGAGTGTCAGTACTCTTGAACATAAGTCGGCATTGTGCCTTTTGTATTAAATTCGGATGCTATTTCTGTGTTTCATCGTCAATAAGAAGTTCCAAGGGATACAGTAAACCTGAAGTGAAGCATCGGTATCTAATACTGGACTCACAGGAGAGGTTCAAACATAGAAAGTTAGAGTGTCATTCCTCTTGTACGTAAGTCTGCACTGTGTCATTTGAATTTAATTCCGATGCAATTTCTGTGTTTCATCGACAATAAGAAGGTCCAAGGTATACAGTAAACCTGAAGTGAAGCATCGGAACAAATAATTGGAATCACAGGAGAGGTTCAAATCGTAGTATATTAGAGTGGCAGTCCTCTTGTACTTAAGTCGGCATTGTGCCTTTTGTATTAAATTCGTATGCAATTTCTGTGTTTCATCGTCAATAAGAAGGTCCAAGGGATACAGCAAACCTGAAGTGAAGCATTGGGATCTAAAACTGGACTCACAGGAGAGGTTCAAATCATAGAAAGTTAGAGTGTCAGTCCTCTTGTACTTAAGTCGGCATTATGCCTTTTGAATTTAATTCCGATGCAATATCTGTGTTTCATCGACAATAAGAAGGTCCAAGGTATACAGTAAACCTGAAGTGAAGCTTCGGAATCTAAAACTGGAATCACAGGAGAGGTTCAAATCATAGAAAGTGAGAGTGTCAGTCCTCTTGTACTTAAGTCGGCATTGCGCCTTTTGTATTAAATACGGATGCAATTTCTGTGTTTCATCGTCAATTAGAAGGTCCAAGGGATACAGTAAACTTGAAGTGAAGCATCGGAATCTAAATCTGGACGCACAGGAGAGGTTCAAGTCATAGAAAGTTATAGTGTCAGTCCTCTTGTGCTTAAGTCGGCTTTGTGCCTTTTGTATTAAATTCGGATGCAATTTCTGTGTCTCATCGTCAATAACAAGGTCCAAGGGATACAGTAACCCTGAAGTTAAGCATCGGAATCTAAAACTGGACTCACAGGAGAGGTTCAAATCATAGAAAGTGAGAGTGTCAGTCCTCTTGTACTTAAGTCGGCATTGTGGCTTTTGTATTAAATTCGGATGCAATTTCCGTGTTTCATCATCAATAAGAAGGTCCTAGGGATACAGTAAACCTGAAGTGAAGCATCGGAACCTAAAACTGGACTCACAGGAGAGGTTCAATTCATAGAAAGTTACAGTGTCAGTCCTCTTGTACTTATGTCGGCATATTGCCTTTTGAATTTAATTCCGATGCAATTTCTGCGTTTCATTGTCAATAAGAAGTTCCGAGGTATACAGTAAACCTTAAGTGGGGCATCGCAATCTAAAACTGGACTCACAGGAGAGGTTTAAATCATTGAAAGTTAGAGTGTCATTCCTCTTGTAATTAAGTCGGCATTGTGCCTTTTGTATTAAATTCGGATGCAATTTCTTTGTTTCATCGTCAATAAGACGGTACAAGGTATCCAGTAAACCTGAAGTGTAGCATCGGAATCTAAAACTGGACTCACAGGAGAGGTTCAAAACATAGAGAGTGAGAGTGTCAATCCTCTTGTACTTAAGTCAGCGTTGTGCCTTTTGTATTAAATTCGGATGCAATTTCTGTGTTTCATCAACAATAAGAAGGTCCAAGGGATACAGTAAACCTGAAGTGAAGCATCGTAATATAAATCTGGACTCACAGGAGACGTTCAAATCATTGTAAGTCAGAGTGTCAGTCCTTTTGAACCTAAGTCGGCATTGTGCCATTTGTATTAATTTCGGAAGCAATTTCTGTGTTTCATCGTCAATAAGAAGGTCCACGGGATAGAGTAAACCTGAAGTGAAGCATCTTAATCTAAAACTGGACTCAGAGGACAGGTTCAAATCATTGGAAGTTATAGTGTCAGTCCTCTTGTACTTAAGTCGGCATAGTGCCTTTTGAAATTAATTCCGATGCAATTTCTGTGTTTCATCGTCAATATGATGTTCCGAGGTATACAGTAAACCTGAAGAGAAGCATCGGAATCTAAAACTGGACTCACAGAAGAGGTTCAAATCATAGGAAGTTAGAGTGTCAGTCCTCTTGTACTTATGTCGGCATTGTGCCTTTTGTATTAAATTCGGATGCAATTTTTGTTATTCATCGTCAATAAGAAGGTCCAAGGTACGCAGTATTCCTGAAGTGAAGCATCGGAATCTAAAACTGGACTCACAGGAGAGGTTCAAATCATAGAAAATGAGAGTGTCAGTCCACTTGTAGTTAAGTCAGCATTGTGTTTTTTGTATTAAATTCGGATGCAATTTCTGTGTTTCATCGTCAATAAGAAGGTCCAAGAGAAACAGTAAACCTGAAGTGAAGCATCGGAATCTATAACTGGATTCACAGGAGAGGTTCAAATCATAGAAAGTTAGAGTGTCAGTCCTATTGTACTTAAGTCGGCATTATGCTTTTTAAATGTAATTCCGATGCAATTTCTGTGTTTAATCGTCAATAACAAGTTCC
Organism: Schistocerca serialis cubense; assembly: GCF_023864345.2. Taxonomy (NCBI): domain Eukaryota; kingdom Metazoa; phylum Arthropoda; class Insecta; order Orthoptera; family Acrididae; genus Schistocerca; species Schistocerca serialis. The sequence continues at coordinate 936,438,073 of NC_064641.1, forward strand.
GAGGTATACAGTAATCCTGAAGTGAAGCATCAAAATTTAAAACTGGACTCACAGGAGAGGTTCAAATCGTAGAAAGTGAGAGTGTCAGTCCTCTTGAACCTAAGTGGGCATTGTTCCTTTTGTATTAAATTCGGATGCAATTTCTGTGTTTTATCGTCAATAAGAAGTCCCAAGGGATACAGTAAACCTGAAGTGAAGCATCGGAATCTAAAACTGGACTCACAGGAGAGGTTCAAATCAAAGAAAGTTAGAGTGTCATTCATCTTGTACTTAAGTCGGCATTGTGCCTTTTGTATTAATTTCGGATGCTATTTCTTTGTTTCATCGTCAATAAGAAGGTACAAAGGGATACAGTAAACCTGAAGTGAAGCATCGTAATCTAAATCTAAACCCACAGGAGAGGTTCAAATCATAGAAAGTGAGAGTGTCAGTCATTTTGTACTTAAGTGGGCATTGTGCCTTTTGTATTCAATTCGGATGCAATTTCTGTGTTTCATCGGCAAAAAGAAGGTCCAAGTGATATAGTAAACCTGAAGTGAAGATCGGAATCTAAATCTGGACTCAAAGGAGATGTTCAAATCATAGAAAGTTAGACTGTCAGTCCTGTTGTACTTAAGTCGGCATTGTGCCTTTTGTATTACATTCGGATTCAATTTCTGTGTTTCATCGTCAATAAGAAGTTCCAAGGGATACAGTTAACCTGAAGTGAAGCATCGGAATCTAAAACTGGGCTCTCAGGAGAGGTTCAAATCACAGAAAGTTAGAGTGTCAGTCCTCTTGTACTTAAGTCGGCACTGTGTCTTTTGAATTGAATTCCGATGCAATTTCTGTGTTTTATCGACATTAAGAAGGTCCAAGGTATACAGTAAACCTGAAGTGAAGCATAGGAATCTAAAACTGGAATCACAGGAGAGGTTCAAATCATAAAACATTAGAGTGTCAGTCCTCTTGGACATAAGTCGGCATTGTGCCTTTTGTATTACATTCGTATGCTAATTCTGTGTTTCATCGTCAATAAGAAGGTCCAAGGTATACAGGAAACCTGAAGCGAAGCATAGGAATCTAAAACTGGAATCACAGGAGAGGTTCAAAACATAGAAAGTGAGAGTGTCAGTCCTCTTATACTTAAGTCGGCATTGTGCCTTTTGTATTAAATTCGTATGCTAATTCTGTGTTTCATCGTCAATAAGAAGGTCCAAGGGATACAGTAAACCTGAAGTGATGCATCGTAATCTAAATCTGGACTCACAGGAGAGGTTCAAATCATAGAAAGTGAGAGTGTCAGTCCTCTTGTACTTAAGCCGGCATTGTGCCTTTTTATTAAATTCGGATGCAGTTTCTGTGTTTCATCGTCAATAAGAAGGTCCAAAGGATACAGTAAACCTGAAGTCAGGAATCGGAATCTAAAACTGGTCCCACAGGAGAGGTTCAAATCATAGAAAGTTAGAGGGTCTGTCCTCTTGTACTTAAGCCGGCATTGTGCCATTTGTATTAAATTCGGTTGCAAATTCTGTGTTTCATCGTCAATAAGAAGGTCCTAGGGATACAGTAAACCTGAAGTGAAGCATCGGAATGTAAAGCTGGACTCTCAGGAGAGGTTCAAATCATAGAAAGTTAGAGTGTCAGTCCTCTTGTACTTAAGTCGGCACTGTGTCTTTTGAATTTAATTCCGAAGCAATTTCTGTGTTTCATCGACATTAAGAAGGTCAAAGGTATACAGTAAACCTGAAGTAAAGCATAGGAATCTAAAACTGGAATCACAGGAGAGGTTCAAAACATAGAAAGTGAGAGTGTCTGTCCTCTTATACTTAAGTCGGCATTGTGCCTTTTGTATTAAATTCGTATGCTATTTCTGTGTTTCATCGTCAACAAGAAGCTACAAGGGATACACTAAACCTGAAGTGAAGCATCGGAATCTAAAAGTGGACTCACAGGAGAGGTTCAAAACATAGAAAGTGAGAGTGTCAGTCCTCTTGTACTTAAGTCGGCATTGTGCCTTTTGTATTAAATTCGGATGTAATTTCTGTGTTTCATCGTCAACAAGAAGGTCCAAGTGATATAGTAAACCTGAAGTGAAGCATCGGAATCCAAATCTGGACTCACAGGAGATGTTCAAATCATAGAATGTTAGAGTGTCAGTCCTCTTGTACTTAAGTCGGCATTGTGCCTTTTGTATTAAATTCGGATTCAATTTCTGTGTTTCATCGTCAATAAGAAGTTCCAAGGGATACAGTTAACCTGAAGTGAAGCATCGGAATCTAAAACTGGACTCTCAGGAGAGTTTCAAATCATAGAAAGTTAGAGTGTCAGTCCTCTTGTACTTAAGTCGGCACTGTGTCTTTTGAATTTAATTCCGATGCAATTTATGTGTTTCATCGACATTAAGAAGGTCCAAGGTATACAGTAAACCTGAAGTGATGCATAGGTATCTAAAACTGGAATCACAGGAGAGGTTCAAATCATAGAACATTAGAGTGTCAGTCCTGTTGTACATAAGTCGGCATTGTGCCTTTTGTATTACATTCGTATGCTAATTCTGTGTTTCATCGCCAATAAGAAGGTCCAAGGTATACAGCAAACCTGAAGTGAAGCATAGGAATCTAAAACTGGAATCACAGGAGAGGTTCAAAACATAGAAAGTGAGAGTGTCAGTCCTCTTATACTTAAGTCGGCATTGTGCCTTTTGTATTAAATTCGTATGCTAATTCTGTGTTTCATCGTCAATAAGAAGGTCCAAGGGATACAGTAAACCTGAAGTGAAGCATCGTAATCTAAATCTGGATTCACAGGAGAGGTTCAAATCATAGAAAGTGAGAGTGTCAGTCCTCTTGTACTTAAGCCGGCATTGTGCCTTTTTATTAAATTCGGATGCAGTTTCTGTGTTTCATCGTCAATAAGAAGGTCCAAAGGATACAGTAAACCTTAAGTCAGGAATCGGAATCTAAAACTGGTCCCACAGGAGAGGTTCAAATCATAGAAAGTTAGAGTGTCAGTCCTATTGTACTTAAGTCGGCATTATGCCTTTTGAATTTAATTCCGATGCAATTTCTGTGTTTCAACGTCAATAAGATGTTTCGAGGTATACAGAAATCCTGAAGTGAAGCATCGGAATCTAAAATTGGACACACAGGAGAGGTTCAAATCATAGGAAGTTAGAGTGTCAGTCCACTTGTACTTAAGTCAGCATTGTGCTTTTTGTATTAAATTCGGATGCAATTTCTGTGTTTCATCGTCAATAAGAAGGTCCAAGGGATACAGTATACCTGAAGTGAAGCATCGGAATCTAAAACTGGACTCACAGGAGAGGTTCAAATCATAGAAAGTTAGAGTGTCAGTCCTCTTGTACTTAAGTCGGCATTATGCCTTTTGAATTTAATTCCGATGCAATTTCTGTGTTTCATTGACAATAAGAAGTTCCGAGGTATACAGAAACCCTGAAGTGAAGCATCAAAATATAAAAGTGGACTCACAGGAGAGGTTCAAATCATAGAAAGTGAGAGTGTCAGTCCTCTTGTACTTAAGTCGGCATTGTGCCTTTTGTATTAAATTCGGATGCAATTTCTGTGTTTAATCGTCAATAAGAAGGTCCAAGGTATACAGTAAACATGAAGTGAAGCATCGGAATCTAAAACTGGACTCACAGGAGAGGTTCAAATCATAGAAAATTAGAGTGTCAGTCCTCTTGTACTTAAGTCGGCATTGTGCCTTTTGTATTAAATTCGGATGAAGATTCTGTGTTTCATCGTCATTAAGAAGGTCCACGGGATACAGTAAACCTGAAGTGAAGCATCGGAATCTAAAACTGGACTCACAGGAGAGGTTCAAATCATAGAAAGTGAGAGTGTCAGTCCTCTTGTACTTAAGTCGGTATTGTGCCTTTTGTATTAAATTCGGATGCAATTTCTTTGTTTCATCGTCAATAAGAAGGTACAAGGGATACAGTAAACCTGAAGTGAAGCATCGGAATCTAAAACTGGACTCACAGGAGAGGTTCAAAACATAGAAAGTGAGAGTGTCAGTCCTCTTATACTTAAGTCGGCATTCTGCCTTTTATATTAAATTCGTATGCTAATTCTGTGTTTCATCGTCAATAAGAAGGTCCAAGGGATACAGTAAACCTGAAGTGAAGCATCGTAATCTAAATCTGGACTCACAGGAGAGGTTCAATTCACAGAAAGTGAGAGTGTCAGTCCGCTTGTACTTCAGTCGGCATTGTGCCATTTGTATTAAATTCCGTGCAATTTCTGTGTTGCATCGTCAATAAGTGGGTCCATGGGATACAGTAAACCTGAAGTGAAGCATCGGAATCTAAAACTGGACTCATAGGACAGGATCAAATCATAGAAAGTTTGAGTGTCAGTCCTCTTGTACTTAAGTCGGCATAGTGCCTTTTGAATTTAATTCCGATGTAATTTCTGTGTTTCAACGTCAATAAGATGTTTCGAGGTATACAGAAAACCTGAAGTGAAGCATCGGAATCTTAAATTGGACACACAGGAGAGGTTCAAATAATAGGAAGTTAGAGTGTCAGTCCACTTGTACTTAAGTCAGCATTGTGCTTTTTGTATTAAATTCGGATGCAATTTCTGTGTTTCATCGTCAATAAGAAGGTCCAAGGGATACAGTAAACCTGAAGTGAAGCATCGGAATCTAAAACTGGACTCACAGGAGAGGTTCAAATCATAGAAAGTTAGAGTGTCAGTCCTCTTGTACTTAAGTCGGCATTATGCCTTTTGAATTTAATTCCGATGCAATTTCTGTGTTTCATTGACAATAAGAAGTTCCGAGGTATACAGTAACCCTGAAGTGAAGCATCAAAATCTAAAACTGGACTCACAGGAGAGGTTCAAATCATAGAAAGTGAGAGTGTCAGTCCTCTTTTACTTAAGTCGGCATTGTGCCTTTTGTATTAAATTCAGATACAATTTCTGTGTTTCATCATCAATAAGAAGGTCCAAGGGATACAGTAAACCTGAAGTGAAGCATCGGAATCTAAATCTGGACTCACAGGAGAGGTTCAAATCATAGAAACTTAGAGAGTCAGTCCTCTTGTACTTAAGTCGGCATTGTGCCTTTTGTATTAAATTCGGATGCAATTTCTGTGTTTCATCGTCAATAAGAAGGTACAAGGGATTTGGTAAACCTGAAGTGATGCATCAAAATCTAAAACTGGACTTACAGGAGAGGCTCAAATCATAGAAAGTTACAGTGTCAGTCCTCTTGTACTTAAGTCGGCATTGTGCCATTTGTATTAAATTCCGATGCAATTTCTGTCTTGCACCGTCAATAAGAGGGTCCAAGGGATACAGTAAACCTGAAGTGAAGCATCGGAATCTAAAACTGGACTCACAGGACAGGATCAAATCATAGAAAGTTAGAGTGTCAGTCCTCTTGTTCTTAAGTCATCATAGTGACTTTGGAATTTAATTCCGATGTAATTTCTGTGTTTCATCGTCAATAAGATGTTCCGAGGTATACAGAAAACCTGAAGTGAAGCATCGGAATCTAAAATTGGACTCACAGGAGGGGTTCAAATCATAGGAAGATAGAGTGTCAGTCCACTTGTACTTAAGTCAGCATTGTGCATTTTGTATTCAATTCGGATGCAATTTCTGTGTTTCATCGTCAATAATAAGGTCTAAGGGATACAGTAAACCTGAAGTGAAGCATCGGAATCTAAAACTGGACTCACAGGAGAGGTTCAAATCATAGAAAGTTAGAGTGTCAGTCCTCTTGTACTTAAGTCGGCATTATGCCTTTTGAATTTAATTCCGATGCAATTTCTGTGTTTCATCGTCAATAAGAAGTTCCGAGGTATACAGTAACCCTGAAGTGAAGCATCAAAATCTAAAACTGGTCCCACAGGAGAGGTTCAAATCATAGATGGTTAGAGTGTCAGTCCTGTTGTACTTAAGTCGACATTGTGCCTTTTGAATTAAATTCGGATGCAATTTCTATGTTTCATCGTCAATAAGAAGGTCCTAGGGATACAGTAAACCTGAAGTGAAGCATCGGAATCTAAAACTGGACTCACAGGAGAGGTTCAAATCATAGAAAGTTAGAGTGTCAGTCCTCTTGTACTTAAGTCGGAATTGTTCCTTTAGTATTAAATTCGGATGCAATTTCTGTGTTTCATCGTCTTTAAGAAGGTCCAAGGGATACAGTAAACCTGAAGTGAGGCATCGGAATCTAAATCTGTTCCCACAGGAGAGGTTCAAATCATAGATGGTTAGAGTGACAGTCATGTTGTACTTAAGTCGGCATTGTGCCTTTTGTATTAAATTCGGATGCAATTTCTGTGTTTCATCGTCAATAAAAAGGTCCAAGGTATACTGTAAACCTGAAGTGAAGCATCGGAATCTAAAACTGGACTCACAGGAGAGGTTCAAATCATAGAAAGTAGGAGTGTCAGTCCTCTTGTACTTAAGTCGGCATTGTGCATTTTGTATTAAATTCGGATGCATTTTCTGTGTTTCATCGTCAATAAGAAGGTCCAAGGTATACAGTAAACCTGAATTGAAGCATCGGAATCTAAAACTGGACTCACAGGAGAGGTTCAAATCATAGAAAGTGAGAGTGTCAGTCCTCTTCTACTTTAGTCGGCATTGTGCCTTTTGTATTAATTTCGGATTCAATTTCTGTTTTTCATCGTCAATAAGAAGGTTCAAGGTATAAAGGAAACCTGAAGTGAAGCATCGGAATCTAAAACTGGACTCACAGGAGAGGTTCAAATCAAAAGAAAGTGAGAGTGTCAGTCCTCTTGTACTTAAGTCGGCATTGTGCCTTTTGTATTGAATTCGGATGCAATTTCTGTTTCTCATCGTCAATAAGAAGGTCCAAGTGATATAGTAAACCTGAAGTGAAGCATCGGAATCGAAAACTGGACTCACAGTTTCAAATCATAGAAAGTTAGAGTGTCAGTCCTCTTGTACTTAAGTCGTCATTGTGCCTTTTGTATTAAATTCGGATGCAATTTCTCTGTTTCATCGTCAATAAGAAGGTCCAAATAATACAGTAAACCTGAAGTGAAGCATCGGAATCTAAAACTGGACTCACAGGAGAGGTTCCAATCATTGAAAGTGAGAGTGTCAGCCCTCTTGTACTTAAGTCGGCATTGTGCCTTTTGTATTAAATTCCGATGCAATTTCTGTGTTTCATCGTCAATAAGAAGGTCCAAGGTATACAGTAAACCTGAAGTGAAGCATCGGAATCTAAAACTGGTCCCACAGGAGAGGTTCAAATCATAGATGGTTAGCGTGTCAGTCCTGTTCAACTTAAGTCGGCATTGTGACTTTTGTATTAAATTCGGATGCAATTTCTGTGTTTCATCGTCAATAAGAAGGTCCAAGGGATGCAGTAAACCTGAAGTGAAGCATCAGAATCTAAAACTGGACTCACAGGAGAGGTTCAAATCATAGAGAGTGATCGTGTCAGTCCTCTTGTACTTAAGTCGGCATTGTGCCTTTTGTATTAAATTTGGATGTAATTTTTGTTATTCATCGTCAATAAGAAGGTCCAAGGAGTACAGTAAACCTGAAGTGAAGCATCGTAATCTAGATCTGGACTCACAGGAGAGGTTCAATTCACAGAAAGTGAGAGTGTCAGTCCGCTTGTACTTCAGTCGGCATTGTGCCATTTGTATTAAATTCCGTGCAATTTCTGTGTTGCATCGTCAATAAGAGGGTCCATGGGATACAGTAAACCTGAAGTGAAGCATCGGAATCTAAAACTGGACTCATAGGACAGGATCAAATCATAGAAAGTTTGAGTGTCAGTCCTCTTGTACTTAAGTCGGCATAGTGCCTTTTGAATTTAATTCCGATGTAATTTCTGTGTTTCAACGTCAATAAGATGTTTCGAGGTATACAGAAAACCTGAAGTGAAGCATCGGAATCTAAAATTGGACACACAGGAGAGGTTCAAGTCATAGGAAGTTAGAGTGACAGTCCACTTGTACTTAAGTCAGCATTGTGCTTTTTGTATTAAATTCGGATGCAATTTCTGTGTTTCATCGTCAATAAGAAGGTCCAAGGGATACAGTAAACCTGAAGTGAAGCATCGGAATCTAAAACTGGACTCACAGGAGAGGTTCAAATCATAGAAAGTTAGAGTGTCAGTCCTCTTGTACTTAAGTCGGCATTATGCCTTTTGAATTTAATTCCGATGCAATTTCTGTGTTTCATTGACAATAATAAGTTCCGAGGTATACAGTAACCCTGAAGTGAAGCATCAAAATCTAAAACTGGACTCACAGGAGAGGTTCAAATCATAGAAAGTGAGAGTGTCAGTCCTCTTGTACTTAAGTCGGCATTGTGCCTTTTGTATTGAATTCAGATACAATTTCTGTGTTTCATCATCAATAAGAAGGTCCAAGGGATACAGTAAACCTGAAGTGAAGCATCGGAATCTAAATCTGGACTCACAGGAGAGGTTCAAATCATAGGAACTTAGAGTGTCAGTCCTCTTGTACTTAAGTCGGCATTGTGCCTTTTGTATTAAATTCGGATGCAATTTCTGTGTTTCATCGTCAATAAGAAGGTACAAGGGATTTGGTAAACCTGAAGTGATGCATCAAAATCTAAAACTGGACTTACAGGAGAGGCTCAAATCATAGAAAGTTACAGTGTCAGTCCTCTTGTACTTAAGTCGGCATTGTGCCATTTGTATTAAATTCCGATGCAATTTCTGTCTTGCACCGTCAATAAGAGGGTCCAAGGGATACAGTAAACCTGAAGTGAAGCATCGGAATCTAAAACTGGACTCACAGGACAGGATCAAATCATAGAAAGTTAGAGTGTCAGTCCTCTTGTACTTAAGTCATCATAGTGCCTTTTGAATTTAATTCCGATGTAATTTCTGTGTTTCATCGTCAATAAGATGTTCCGAGGTATACAGAAAACCTGAAGTGAAGCATCGGCATCTAAAATTGGACTCACAGGAGAGGTTCAAATCATAGGAAGATAGAGTGTCAGTCCACTTGTACTTAAGTCAGCATTGTGCATTTTGTATTAAATTCGGATGCAATTTCTGTGTTTCATCGTCAATAATAAGGTCTAAGGGATACAGTAAACCTGAAGTGAAGCATCGGAATCTAAAACTGGACTCACGGGAGAGGTTAAAATCATAGAAAGTTAGAGTGTCAGTCCTCTTGTACTTAAGTCGGCATTGTTCCTTTTGTATTAAATTCGGATGCAATTTCTTTGTTTCATCGTCTTTAAGAAGGTCCAAGGGATACAGTAAACCTGAAGTGAGGCATCGGAATCTAAAACTGGTCCCACAGGAGAGGTTCAAATCATAGATGGTTAGAGTGACAGTCATGTTGTACTTAAGTCGGCATTGTGCCTTTTGTATTAAATTCGGATGCAATTTCTGTGTTTCATCGTCAATAAAAAGGTCCAAGGTATACTGTAAACCTGAAGTGAAGCATCGGAATCTAAAACTGGACTCACAGGAGAGGTTCAAATCATAGAAAGTAGGAGTGTCAGTCCTCTTGTACTTAAGTCGGCATTGTGCCTTTTGTATTAAATTCGGATGCATTTTCTGTGTTCCATCGTCAATAAGAAGGTCCAAGGTATACAGTAAACCTGAATTGAAGCATCGGAATCTAAAACTGGACTCACAGGAGAGGTTCAAATCATAGAAAGTGAGAGTGTCAGTCCTCTCCTACTTTAGTCGGCATTGTGCCTTTTGCATTAATTTCGGATGCAATTACTGTGTTTCATCGTCAATAAGGAGGTTCAAGGTATAAAGGAAACCTGACGTGAAGCATCGGAATCTAAAACTGGACTCACAGGAGAGGTTCAAATCAAAAGAAAGTGAGAGTGTCAGTCCTCTTGTACTTAAGTCGGCATTGTGCCTTTTGTATTAAATTCGGATGCAATTTCTGTTTCTCATCGTCAATAAGAAGGTCCAAGTGATATAGTAAACCTGAAGTGAAGCATTGGAATCTAAAACTGGACTCACAGGTTCAAATCATAGAAAGTTAGAGTGTCAGTCCTCTTGTACTTAAGTCGTCATTGTGCCGTTTGTATTAAATTCGGATGCAATTTCTCTGTTTCATCGTCAATAAGAAGGTCCAAATAATACAGTAAACCTGAAGTGAAGCATCGGAATCTAAAACTGGACTCACAGGAGAGGTTCAAATCATTGAAAGTGAGAGTGTCAGCCCTCTTGTACTTAAGTCGGCATTGTGCCTTTTGTATTAAATTCCGATGCAATTTCTGTGTTTCATCGTCAATAAGAAGGTCCAAGGGATGCAGTAAACCTGAAGTGAAGCATCGGAATCTAAAACTGGACTCACAGGAGAGGTTCAAATCATAGAGAGTGATCGTGTCAGTCCTCTTGTACTTAAGTCGGCATTGTGCCTTTTGTATTAAATTTGGATGTAATTTTTGTTATTCATCGTCAATAAGAAGGTCCAAGGTACACAGTAAAACTGAAGTGAAGCATCGGAATCTAAAACTGGACTCACAGGAGAGGTTCAGATCATAGAAAGTGAGAGTGTCAGTCCACTTGAACTTAAGTCAGTATTGTGCCTTGTGTATTAAAGTCGGATGCAATTTCTGTGTTTCATCGTCAATAAGAAGGTCCAAGGGATACAGTAAACCGGAAGTGAAGCATCGGAATCTAAAACTGGACTCACAGGAGAGGTTCAAATCATAGGAAGTTAGAGTGTCAGTCCTCTTGTACTTAAGTCGGCATTATGCCTTTTGAATTTAATTTCGATGCAATTTCTGTGTTTCATCGTCAATAAGAAGTTCCGAGGTGTACAGTAACCCTGAACAGAAGCATCAAAATCTAAAACTGGACTCACAGGAGAGGTTCAAATCATAGAATGTTAGAGTGTCAGTCCTCTTGTACTTTAGTCGGCATTGTGCAATTTGTATTTAATTCCGATGCAATTTCTGTGTTTCATCGTCAATAAGAACGTCCAAGGAGTACAGTAAACCTGAAGTGAAGCATCGGAATCTAACTCTGGACTCACAGCAGAGCTTCAAATCATAGAAAGTTAGAGTGTCAGTCCTCTTGTACTTAAGTCGGCATTGTGCATTTTGTATTAAATTCGGATGCAAGTTCTGTGTTTCATCGTCAATAAGAAGGTCCAAGGGATACAGTAAACCTGAAGTGAGGCATCGGAATCTAAAACTGGTCCCACAGGAGAGGTTCAAATCATAGAAGGTTAGCGTGGCAGTCCTGTTGAACTTAAGTCGGCATTGTGACGTTTGTATTAAATTCGGATGCAATTTCTATGTTTCATCGTCAATAAAAAGGTCCAAGGTGTACAGTAAACCTGAAGTGAAGCATCGGAATCTAAAACTGGACTCACAGGAGAGGTTCAAATCATAGAAAGTAGGAGTGTCAGTCCTCTTGTACTTAAGTCGGCATTGTGCCTTTTATATTAAATTCGGATGCATTTTCTGTGTTTCATCGTCAATAAGAAGGTCCAAGGTATACAATAAACCTGAAGTGAAGCATCGGAATCTAAAACTGCACTCACAGGAGAGGTCCAAATCATAGAAAGTGAGAGTGTCAGTCATCTTGTACTTAAGTCGGCATTGTGCCTTTTGTATTAAATTCGGATGCAATTTCTGTGTTTCATCGTCAATAAGATGGTCCTAGGTATAAAGGAAACCTGAAGGGAAGCATCGGAATCTAAAACTGGACTCACAGGAGAGGTTCAAATCATAGAAAGTTAGAGTGTCAGTCCTCTTGTAGTTAAGTCCCCATTGTGGCTTTTGTATTATATTCGGATGTAATTTTTGTTATTCATAGTCAATAAGAAGGTCCAAGGTACACAGTAAACCTCTAGTGAAGCATCGGAATCTAAAACTGGACTCACAGGAGAGGTTCAAATCATAGAAAGTGAGAGTGTCAGTCCTCTTCTACTTTAGTCGGCATTGTGCCTTTTGTATTAATTTCGGATGCAATTTCTGTGTTTCATCGTCAATAAGAAGGTCCAAGGTATAAAGGAAACCTGAAGTGAAGCATCGGAATCTAAAACTGCACTCACAGTAGAGGTTCAAATCATAGAAAGTTAGAGTGTCAATCCTCTTGTACTTAAGTCGGCATTGTGCCTTTTGTATTATATTCGGATGCAATTTCTTTGTGTCATCGTCAATAAGAAGGTACATGGGATACAGTAAACCTGAAGTGAAGCATCGGGATCTAAAACTGGACTCACAGGAGAGGTTCAAAGCATAAAAAAGTGAGAGTGTCAGTCCTCTTGTACTTAAGTCGGCATTGTGCCTTTTGTATTAAATTCGGATGCAGTTTCTGTGTTTCATCGTCTATAAGAAGGTCCAAGGGATACAGTAAACCTGAAGTGAAGCATCGAAATCTAAAACTGGACTCACAGGAGAGGTTCAAATCATAGAAAGTGAGAGTGTCAGTCCTCTTGTACTTAAGTCGGCATTGTGCCTTTTGTATTAAATTCGGATGCTATTTCTGTGTTTCATCGTCAATAAGAAGGTCCAAGGGATACAGTAAACCTGAAGTGAAGCATCGGAATCTAAAACTGGACTCACAGGAGAGGTTCAAATCATTGAAAGTGAGAGTGTCAGTCCTCTTCTACTGAAGTCGGCATTGTGCCGTTAGTATTAAATTCCGATGCAATTTCTGTGTTTCATCGTCAATAAGATGGTCCAAGGGATACAGTAAACCTGAAGTGAAGCATCGGAATCTAAAACTGGACTCACAGGAGAGGTTCAAATCATAGATTGTTAGAGTGTCAGTCCTCTTGTACCTAAGTCGGCATTTTGCCATTTGTATTAAATTCGGATGCAATTTCTGTATTTCATCGTCAATAAGAAGGTCCAAGGGATAAGGTACACCAGAAGTGAAGCATCGGAATCTAAAACTGGACTCACAGGAGAGGTTCAAATCAAAAGAAAGTGAGAGTGTCAGTCCTCTTGTACTTAAGTCGGCATTGTGCCTTTTGTATTAAATTCGGAAGCAATTTCTGTTTCTCATCGTCAATAAGAAGGTCCAAGTGATACAGTAAACCTGAAGTGAATCATCGGAATCTAAAACTGGACTCACAGGTTCAAATCATAGAAAGTTAGAGTGTCAGTCCTCTTGTACATAAGTCGTCATTGTGCCTTTTGTATTAAATTCGGATGCAATTTCTCTGTTTCATCGTCAATAAGAAGGTCCAAGGAATACAGTAAACCTGAAGTGAAGCATCGGAATCTAAAACTGGACTCACAGGAGAGGTTCAAATCATAGAATGTTAGAGTGTCAGTCCTCTTGTACTTAAGTCGGCATTGTGCAATTTGTATTTAATTCGGATGCAATTTCTGTGTTTCATCGTCAATAAGAAGGTCCAAGGGATACAGTAAACCTGAAGTGAGGCATCGGAAACTAAAACTGGTCCCACAGGAGAGGTTCAAATCATAGATGGTTAGCGTGTCAGTCCTGTTGAACTTAAGTCGGCATTGTGAATTTTGTATTAAATTCGGATGCAATTTCTATGTTTCATCGTCAATAAAACGGTCCAAGGTGTACAGTAAACCTGAAGTGAAGCATCGGAATCTAAAACTGGACTCACAGGAGTGGTTCAAATCATAGAAAGTAGGAGTGTCAGTCCTCTTGTACTTAAATCGGCATTGTGCCTCTTATATTAAATTCGGATGCATTTTCTGTGTTTCATCGTCAATAAGAAGGTCCAAGGTATACAGTAAACCTGAAGTGAAGCATCGGAATCTAAAACTGGACTCACAGGAGAGGTTCATATCATAGAAAGTGAGAGTGTCAGTCATCTTGTACTTAAGTCGGCATTGTGCCTTTTGTATTAAATTCGGATGCAATTTCTGTGTTTCATCGTCAATAAGAAGGTCCAAGGTATAAAGGAAACCTGAAGCGCAGCATCGGAATCTAAAACTGGACTCACAGGAGAGGTTCAAATCATTGAAAGTTAGAGTGTCAGTCCTCTTGTACTTAAGTCGGCATTGTGTCATTTGAATTTAATTCCGATGCAATTTCTGTGTTTCATCGTCAATAAGAAGGTCCGAGGTATACAGTAAACCTGAAGTGAAGCATCGGAATCTAAAACTGGACTCACAGGAGAGGTTCAAATCATAGATAGTTAGAGTGTCTGTCCTCTTGTACTTAAGTCGGCATTGTGCTTTTTGTATTAAATTCGGATGCAATTTCTGTGTTTCATCTTCAAACAGAAAGTCCAAGGAATACAGTAAACCTGAAGTGAAGCATCGGATTCTAACACTGGACTCACAGGAGAGGTTCAAATCATAGAAAGTTAGAGTGTCAGTCCTCTTGTACTTAAGTCGGCATTGTGCCTTTTGTATTAAATTCGGGTACAATATCTGTCATTCATCTTCAATAAGAAGGTCCAAGGGATGCAGTAAACCTGAAGTGAGGCATCGGAATCTAAAACTGGTCCCACAGGAGAGGTTAACATCATAGAAAGTTAGAGTGTCAGTCCTCTTGTACTTAAGTCGGCATTGAGCCACTTGTATTAATTTCGGATGCAATTTTTGTTATTCATCGACAATAAGAAGGTCCAAGGTACACAGTAAACCTGAAGTGAAGCATCGGAATCTAAAACTGGACTCACAGGAGAGGTTCAAATCATAGAAAGTGAGAGTGTCAGTCCACTTGTACTTAAGTCAGCATTGTGCCTTTTGTATTAAATTCGGATGCAATTTCTGTGTTTCATCGTCAATAAGAAGGTCCAAGGGATACAGTAAATCGGAAGTGAAGCATCGGAATCTAAAACTGGACTCACAGGAGAGTTTCAAATCATAGGAAGTTAGAGTGTCAGTCCACTTGTACTTAAGTCAGCATTGTGCCTTTTGTATTAAATTCGTATGCAATTTCTGTGTTTCATCGTCAATAAGAAGGTCCAAGGGATACAGTAAATCGGAAGTGAAGCATCGGAATCTAAAACTGGACTCACAGGAGAGTTTCAAATCATAGGAAGTTAGAGTGTCAGTCCTCTTGTACATATGTCGGCATTATGCTTTTTGAATTTGATTCCGATGCAATTTCTGTGTTTCATCGTCAATTAGAAGTTCCGAGGTATACAGTAAACCTGAAGTGAAGCATCGGAATCTAAAACTGGACTCACAGGAGAGGTTCAAATCATAGAAAGTTAGAGTGTCAGGCCTCTTGTACCTAAGTCGGCATTGTGTCTTTTGAATTTAATTCCGATGCAATTTCTGTGTTTCATCGTCAATAAGAAGGTCCAAGGTATACAGTAAACCTGGAGTGAAGCATCGGAATCTAAAACTGGAATCACAGGAGAGGTTCAAATCATAGATAGTTGGAGTGTCAGTCCTCTTGTACTTAAGTCGGCATTGTGCTTTTTGTATTAAATTCGGATGCAATTTCTGTGTTTCATCGTCAATAAGAAGATCCAAGGTATACAGTAAACCTGAAGTGAAGCATCGGAATCTAAAACTGGACTCACAGGAGAGGTTCAAATCATAGATAATTATAGTGTCAGTCCTCTTGTACTTAAGTCGGCATTGTGCTTTTTGTATTACATTCGGATGCAATTTCTGTGCTTCATCGTCAATAAGAAGGTCCAAGGGATACATTAAACATGAAGTGAGGCATCGGAATCTAAAACTGGTCCCACGGGAGAGGTTCAAATCATAGAAAGTTAGAGTGTCAGTCCTCTTGTACTTAAGACGGCATTGTGCCTTTTGTATTAAATTCGGATGCAATTTCTGTGTTTCATTGTCAATAAGAAGGACCAAGGTATACAGTAAACCTGAAGTGAAGCATCGGAATCTAAAACTGGACTCACAGGAGAGGTTCAAATCATAGAAAGTTAGAGTGTCAGTCCTCTTGTATTTAAGTCCGCATTGTGCCTTTTGTATTAAATTCGGATGTAATTTTTGTTATTCATCGTCAATAAGAAGGTCCAAGGTACACAGTAAACCTGAAGTGAAGCATCGGAATCTAAAACAGGACTCACAGGAGAGGTTCAAATCATAGAAAGTGAGAGTGTCAGTCCACTTGTACTTAAGTCAGCATTGTGCCCTTTGTATTAAATTCGGATGCATTTTCTGTGTCTCATCGTCAATAAGAAGGTCCAAGGGATACAGTAAACCTGAAGTGAAGCATCGGAATCTAAAACTGGACTCACAGGAGAGGTTCAAATCATAGGAAGTTAGAGTGTCAGTCCTCTTATACTTAAGTCGGCATTATGCCATTTGAATTTAATTCCAATGCAATTTCTGTGTTTCATCGTCAATAAGAAGTTCCGAGGTATACAGTAACCCTGAAGTGAAGCATGAAAATCTAAAACTGGACTCACAGGAGAGGTTCAAATCATAGAAAGTGAGAGTGTCAGTCCTCTTGTACTTAAGTCGGCATTGTGCCTTTTGTATTAAATTCGGATGCAATTTCTGTGTTTCATTGTCAATAAGAAGGACCAAGGTATACAGTAAACCTGAAGTGAAGCATCTGAATCTAAAACTGGACTCACAGGAGAGGTTCAAATCAGAGAAAGTTAGAGTGTCAGTCGTCTTGTATTTAAGTCCGCATTGTGCCTTTTGTATTAAATTCGGATGTAATTTTTGTTATTCATCGTCAATAAGAAGGTCCAAGGTACACAGTAAACCTGAAGTGAAGCATCGGAATCTAAAACTGGACTCACAGGAGAGGTTCAAATCATAGAAAGTGAGAGTGTCAGTCCACTTGTACTTAAGTCAGCATTGTGCCCTTTGTATTAAATTCGGATGCATTTTCTGTGTTTCATCGTCAATAAGAAGGTCCAAGGGATACAGTAAACCTGAAGTGAAGCATCGGAATCTAAAACTGGACTCACAGGAGAGGTTCAAATCATAGGAAGTTAGAGTGTCGGTCCTCTTATACTTAAGTCGGCATTATGCCATTTGAATTTAATTCCAATGCAATTTCTGTGTTTCATCGTCAATAAGAAGTTCCGAGGTATACAGTAACCCTGAAGTGAAGCATGAAAATCTAAAACTGGACTCACAGGAGAGGTTCAAATCATAGAAAGTGAGAGTGTCAGTCCTCTTGTACTTAAGTCGGCATTGTGCCTTTTGTATTCAATTCGGATGCAATTTCTATGTTTCATCGTCAATAAGGAGGTCCAAGGGATACAGTAAACCTGAAGTGAAGCATCGGAATCGAAATATGGACTCACAGGAGAGATTCAAATCATAGAAAGTTAGAGTGTCAGTCCTCTTGTACTTAAGTCGGCGTTGTGCCTTTTGCATTAAATTAGGATGCAATTTCCGTGTTTCTTCGTCAATAAGAAGGCCCAGGGGATACAGTAAACCTAAAGTGAAGCATCGGAATCTAAAACTGGACTCACAGGAGAGGTTCAAATCATAGATAGTTAGAGTGTCTGTCCTCTTGCACTTAAGTCGGCATTGTGCTTTTTGTATTAAATTCGGATGCAATTTCTGTGTTTCATCTTCAATAAGAAAGTCCAAGGGATACAGTAAACCTGAAGTGAAGCATCGGATTCTAACACAGGACTCACAGGAGAGGTTCAAATAATAGAAAGTTAGAGTGTCAGTCCTCTTGTACATAAGTCGGCATTGTGCCTTTTGTATTAAATTCGGATGCAATTTCTGTGTTTCATCGTCAATAAGAAGGTCCAAGGTATACAGTAAACCTGAAGTGAAGCATCGTAATCTAAAACTGGACTCACCGGAGAGGTTCAAATCATAGAAAGTGAGAGTGTCAGTCCTCTTGTACTTAAGTCGTCATTGAGCCACTTGTATTAAATTCGGATGCAATTTTTGTTATTCATCGACAATAAGAAGGTACAAGGTACACAGTAAACCTGAAGTGAAGCATCGGAATCTAAAACTGGATTCACAGGAGAGGTTCAAATCATAGAAAGTGAGAGTGTCAGTCCACTTGTACTTAAGTCAGCATTGTGCCTTTTGTATTAAATTCGGATGCAATTTCTGTGTTTCATCGTCATTAAGAAGGTCCAAGGGATACAGTAAATCGGAAGTGAAGCATCGGAATCTAAAACTGGACTCACAGGAGAGTTTCAAATCATAGGAAGTTAAAGTGGCAGTCCTCTTGTACTTAAGTCGGCATTATGCCTTTTGAATTTGATTCCGATGCAATTTCTGTGTTTCATCGTCAATAAGAAGTACCGGGGTATACAGTTAACCTGAAGTGAAGCATCGGAATCTAAAACTGGACTCACAGGAGAGGTTCAAATCATAGAAAGTTAGAGTGTCAGGCCTCTTGTACCTCAGTCGGCATTGTGTGTTTTGAATTTAATTCCGATGCAATTTCTGTGTTTCATCGTCAATAAGAAGGTCCAAGGTATACAGTAAACCTGAAGTGAAGCATCGGAATCTAAAATTGGAATCACAGGAGAGGTTCAAATCATAGATAGTTAGAGAGTCAGTCCTCTTGTACTTAAGTCGGCATTGTGCTTTTTGTATTAAATTCGGATGCAATTTCTGTGTTTCATCGTCAATAAGAAGATCCAAGGTATACAGTAAACCTGAGGTGAAGCATCGGAATCTAAAACTGGACTCACAGGAGAGGTTCAAATCATAGATAATTATAGTGTCAGTCCTCTTGTACTTAAGTCGGCATTGTGCATTTTGTATTAAATTCGGATGCAATTTCTGTGTTTCATCGTCAATAAGAAGGTCCAAGGTATACAGGAAACCTGAAGTGAAGCATCGGAATCTAAAACTGGACTCACAGGAGAGGTTCAAATCACAGAAAGCGAGAGTGTCAGTCCTCTTGTACTTAAGTCGGCATTGTGCCTTTTGTATTAAATTCGGATGCAATTTCTGTGTTAGATCGTCAATAACAAGGTCCAAGGTATACAGTAAACCTGATGTGAAGCATCGGAATCTAAAGCTGGACTCACAGGAGAGGGTCAAATCATTGAAAGTTAGAGTGTCAGTCCTCTTGTACTTAAGTCAGCATTCTGCCTTTTGTATTAAATTCGGATGCAATTTTTGTTATTCATCGTCAATAAGAATGTCCAAGGTACACAGTAAACCTGAAGTAAAGCATCGGAATCTAAAAGTGGACGCACAGGAGAGGTACAAATCATAGAAAGTGAGAGTGTCAGTCCACTTGTACTTAAGTCAGCATTGTGCCTTTTGTATTAAATTCGGATGCAATTTCTCTGTTTCATCGTCAATAAGAAGGTCGAAGGGATACAGTAAATCTGAAGTGAAGCATCGGAATCTTGAACTGGACTGACAGGAGACGTTCAACTTATAGGAAATTAGAGTGTCAGTCCTCTTGTACTTAAGTCGACCTTATGCCTTTTGAATTTAATTCCGATGCAATTTCTGTGTTTCATCGTCAAATAGAAGTTCCGAGGTATACAGTAACCCTGAAGTGAAGCATCAAAATCTGAAACTGGACTCTCAGGAGTGGTTCAAATCATAGAAAGTGAGAGTGTCAGTCCTCTTGTACTTAAGTCGGTATTGTGCCTTTTGTATTTAATTCGGATGCAATTGCTGTGTTTCATCGTCAATAAGAAGGTCCAAGGGATACAGTAAACCTGAAGTGAAGCATCGGAATCTAAATCTGCACACACAGGAGAGGTTCAAATCATAGAAAGTTAGAGTTTCAGTCCTCTTTTACTTAAGTCGGCATTGTGCCTTTTGTACTAAATTCGGATGCAATTTCTGTGATTCATCGTCAATAAGAAGGTCCAGGGGATACAGTGAACCTGAAGTGAAGCATCGGAATCTAAAACTGGACTCACAGGAGAGGTTCAAATCATAGAAAGTTAGAGTGTCAGTCCTCGTGTACTTAAGTCGGCATTGTGTCATTTGAATTTAATTCCGATGCCATTTCTGTGTTTCATCGTCAATAAGAATATCCGAGGTATACAGTAAACCTGAAGTGAAGCATCGGAATCTAAAACTGGACTCACAGGAGAGGTTCAAATCATAGATAGTTAGAGTGTCTGTCCTCTTGTACTTAAGTCGGCATTGTGCTTTTTGTATTAAATACGGATGCAATTTCTGTGTTTCATCTTCAATAAGAAAGTCCAAGGGATACAGTAAACCTGAAGTGAAGCATCGCATTCTAACACTGGACTCACAGAAGAGGTTCAAATCATAGAAAGTTAGAGTGTCAGTCCTCTTGTACTTAAGTCGGCATTGTGCCTTTTTTATTAAATTCGGATGCAATATCTGTCATTCATCTTCAATAAGAAGGTGCAAGGGATACAGTAAACCTGAAGTGAGGCGTCGGAATCTAAAACTGGTCCCACAGGAGAGGTTCACATCATAGAAAGTTAGAGTGTCAGTCCTCTTGTACTTAAGACGGCATTGTGCCTTTTGTATTAAATTCGGATGCAATTTCTGTGTTTCATCGTCAATAAGAAGGTCCAAGGTATACAGTAAACCTGAATTGAAGCATCGTAATCTAAAACTGGACTCACCAGAGAGGTTCAAATCATAGAAAGTGAGAGTGTCAGTCCTCTTGTACTTAAGTCGGCCTTGAGCCACTTGTATTAAATTCGGATGCAATTTTTGTTATTCATCGACAATAAGAAGGTCCAAGGTACACAGTAAACCTGAAGTGAAGCATCGGAATCTAAAACTGGACTCACAGGAGAGGTTCAAAACATAGAAAGTGATAGTGTCACTCCACTTGTACTTAAGTCAGCATTGTGCCTTTTGTATTAAATTCGGATCCAATTTCTGTGTTTCATCGTCAATAAGAAGGTCCAAGGGATACAGTAATTCGGAAGTGAAGCATCGGAATCTAAAACTGGACTCACAGGAGAGTTTCAAATCATAGGAAGTTAAAGTGTCAGTCCTCTTGTACTTAAGTCGGCATTATGCCTTTTGAATTTGATTCCGATGCAATATCTGTGTTTCATCGTCAATAAGAAGTACCGGGGTATACAGTAAACCTGAAGTGAAGCATCGGAATCTAAAACTGGACTCACAGGAAAGGTTCAAATCATAGAAAGTTAGAGTGTCAGGCCTCTTGTACCTCAGTCGGCATTGTGTGTTTTGAATTTAATTCCGATGCAATTTCTGTGTTTCATCGTCAATAAGAAGGTCCAAGGTATACAGTAAACCTGAAGTGAAGCATCGGAATCTAAAACTGGAATCACAGGAGAGGTTCAAATCATAGATAGTTAGAGTGTCAGTCCTCTTGTACATAAGTCGGCATTGTGCTTTTTGTATTAAATTCGGATGCAATTTCTGTGTTTCATCGTCAATAAGAAGATCCAAGGTATACAGTAAACCTGAGGTGAAGCATCGGAATCTAAAACTGGACTCACAGGAGAGGTTCAAATCATAGATAATTATAGTGTCAGTCCTCTTGTACTTAAGTCGGCATTGTGCATTTTGTATTAAATTCGGATGCAATTTCTGTGTTTCATCGTCAATAAGAAGGTCCAAGGTATACAGGAAACCTGAAGTGAAGCATCGGAATCTAAAACTGGACTCACAGGAGAGGTTCAAATCACAGAAAGCGAGAGTGTCAGTCCTCTTGTACTTAAGTCGGCATTGTGCCTTTTGTATTAAATTCGGATGCAATTTCTGTGTTAGATCGTCAATAACAAGGTCCAAGGTGTACAGTAAACCTGATGTGATGCATCGGAATCTAAAACTGGACTCACAGGAGAGGGTCAAATCATTGAAAGTTAGAGTGTCAGTCCTCGTGTACTTAAGTCTGCATTCTGCCTTTTGTATTAATTTCGGAAGCAATTTTTGTTATTCATCGTCAATAAGAATGTCCAAGGTACACAGTAAACCTGAAGTAAAGCATCGGAATCTAAAAGTGGACTCACAGGAGAGGTACAAATCATAGAAAATGAGAGTGTCAGTCCACTTGTACTGAAGTCGGCATTGTGTCTTTTGAATTTAATTCCGATGCAATTTCTGTGTTTCATCGTCAAATAGAAGTTCCGAGGTATACAGTAACCCTGAAGTGAAGCATCAAAATCTAAAACTGGACTCACAGGAGTGGTTCAAATCATAGAAAGTGAGAGTGTCAGTCCTCTGGTACTTAAGTCGGTATTGTGCCTTTTGTATTTAATTCGCATGCAATTGCTGTGTTTCATCGTCAATAAGAAGGTCCAAGGGATACAGTAAACCGGAAGTGAAGCATCGGAATCTAAATCTGCACACACAGGAGAGGTTCAAATCATAGAAAGTAAGCGTGTCAGTCCTCTTTTACTTAAGTCGGCATTGTGCCTTTTGTACTAAATTCGGATGCAATTTCTGTGATTCATCGTCAATAAGAAGGTCCAGGGGATACAGTGAACCTGAAGTGAAGCATCGGAATCTAAAACTGGACTCACAGGAGAGGTTCAAATCTTAGAAAGATAGAGTGTCAGTCCTCTTGTACTTAAGTCGGCATTGTGTCTTTTGAATTTAATTCCGATGCAATTTCTGTGTTTCATCGTCAATAAGAAGGTCCAAGGTACACAGTAAACCTGAAGTGAAGCATCGGAATGTGTATCTGGACTCACAGGAGAGGTTCAAATCATAGAAAGTTAGAGTGTCAGTCCTCTTGTACTTAAGTCGGCATTGTGCCTTTTGTATTAAATTCGGATGTAATTTTTGTTATTCATCGTCAATAAGAAGGTCCAAGGTACACAGTAAACCTGAAGTGAAGCATCGGAATCTAAAATTGGACTCACAGGAGAGCTTCAAATCAAAGAAAGTGAGAGTGTCAGTCCACTTGTACTTAAGTCGGCATTATGCCATTTGAATTTAATTCCGATGCAATTTCTGTGTTTCATCGTCAATAAGAAATTCCGAGGTATACAGTAACCCTGAAGTGAAGCATGAAAATCTAAAACTGGACTCACAGGAGAGGTTCAAATCATAGAAAGTGAGAGTGTCAGTCCTCTTGTAATTAAGTCGGCACTGTGCCTTTTGCATTCAATTCGGATGCAATTTCTGTGTTTCATCGACAATAAGGAGGTCGAAGGGATACAGTAAACCTGAAGTGAAGCATCGGAATCGAAATCTGGAATCACAGGAGAGGTTCAAATCATAGAAAGTTAGAGTGTCAGTCCTCTTGTACTTAAGTCGGCGTTGTGCCTTTTGCATTAAATTCGGATGCAATTTCTGTGTTTCATCGTCAATAAGAAGGTCCAGGGGATACAGTAAACCTAAAGTGAAGCATCGGAATCTAAAACTGGACTCACAGGAGAGGTTCAAATCATAGAAAGTTAGAGTGTCTGTCCTCTTGTACTTAAGTCGGCATTGTGTCATTTGAATTTAATTCCGATGCCATTTCTGTGTTTCATCGTCAATAAGAAGGTCCGAGGTATACAGTAAACCTGAAGTGGAGCATCGGAATATAAAACTGGACTCACAGGAGAGGTTCAAATCATAGATAGTTAGAGTGTCTGTCCTCTTGTACTTAAGTCGGCATTGTGCCTTTTGTATTATATTTGGATGCAATATCTGACATTCATCGTCAATAAGAAGGTGCAAGGGATACAGTAAACCTGAAGTGAGGCATCGGAATCTAAAACTGGTCCCACAGGAGAGGTTCACATCATAGAAGGTTAGAATGTCAGTCCTCTTGTACTTAAGACGGCATTGTGCCTTTTGTATTAAATTCGGATGCAATTTCTGTGTTTCATCGTCAATAAGAAGGTCCAAGGTATACAGTAAACCTGAAGTGAAGCATCGGAATCTAAAACTGGACTCACAGGAGAGGTTCAAATCATAGAAAGTGAGAGTATCAGTCCTCTTGTACTTAAGTCGGCATTGAGCCTCTTGTATTAAATTCGGATGCAATTTTTGTTATTCATCGTCAATAAGAAAGACCAAGGTACACAGTAAACCTGAAGTGAAGCATCGGAATCTAAAACTGGACTCACAGGAGAGGTTCAAATCATAGAAAGTGAGAGTGTCAGTCCACTTGTACTTAAGTCAGCATTGGGCCTTTTGTATTAAATTCGGATGCAATTTCTGTGTTTCATCGTCAATAAGAAGGTCGAAGGGATACAGTAAATATGAAGTGAAGCATCGGTACCTTGAACTTAACTCACAGGAGACGTTCAACTCATAGGAAATTAGAGTGTCAGTCCTCTTGTACTTAAGTCGGCCTTATGCCTTTTGAATTTAATTCCGATGGAATTTATGTGTTTCATCGTCAAATAGAAGTTCCGAGGTATACAGTAAACCTGAAGTGAAGCATCGGAATCTAAAACTGGACTCACAGGAGAGGTTCAAATCATAGAAAGTGAGAGTGTCAGTCCTCTTGTACTTAAGTCGGCATTGAGCCACTTGTATTTAATTCGGATGCAATTTTTGTTATTCATCGACAATAAGAAGGTCCAAGGTACACAGTAAACCTGAAGTGAAGCATCGGAATCTAAAACTGGACTCACAGGAGAGGTTCAAATCATAGAAAGTGAGAGTGTCAGTCCACTTGTACTTAAGTCAGCATTGTGCCTTTTGTATTAAATTCGGATGCAATATCTGTGTTTCATCGTCAATAAGAAGGTCCAAGGGATACAGTAAATCGGAAGTGAAGCATCGGAATCTAAAACTGGACTCACAGGAGAGTTTCAAATCATAGGAAATTTAGAGTGTCAGTCCTCTTGTACTTAAGTCGGCATTATGCCTTTTGAATTTGATTCCGATGCAATTTCTGTGTTTCATCGTCAATAAGAAGTACCGGGGTATACAGTTAACCTGAAGTGAAGCATCGAAATCTAAAACTGGACTCACAGGAGAGGTTCAAATCATAGAAAGTTAGAGTGTCAGGCCTCTTGTACCTAAGTCGGCATTGTGTGTTTTGAATTTAATTCCGATGCAATTTCTGTGTTTCATCGTCAATAAGAAGGTCCAAGGTATACAGTAAACCTGAAGTGAAGCATCGGAATCTAAAACTGGAATCACAGGAGAGTTTCAAATCATAGATAGTTAGAGTGTCAGTCCTCTTGTACTTAAGTCGGCATTGTGCTTTTTGTATTAAATTCGGATGCAATTTCTGTGTTTCATCGTCAATAAGAAGATCCAAGGTATACAGTAAACCTGAGGTGAAGCATCGGAATCTAAAACTGGACTCACAGGAGAGGTTCAAATCATAGATAATTATAGTGTCAGTCCTCTTGTACTTAAGTCGGCATTGTGCATTTTGTATTAAATTCGGATGCAATTTCTGTGTTTCATCGTCAATAAGAAGGTCCAAGGTATACAGGAAACCTGAAGTGAAGCATCGGAATCTAAAACTGGACTCACAGGAGAGGTTCAAATCACAGAAAGCGAGAGTGTCAGTCCTCTTGTTCTTAAGTCGGCATTGTGCCTTTTGTATTAAATTCGGATGCAATTTCTGTGTTTCATCGTCAATAACAAGGTCCAAGGTATACAGTAAACCTGATGTGAAACATCGGAATCTAAAACTGGACTCACAGGAGAGGTTCAAATCATTGAAAGTTAGAGTGTCAGTCCTCTTGTACTTAAGTCAGCATTGTGCCTTTTGTATTAAATTGGGATGCAATTTTTGTTATTCATCGTCAATAAGAATGTCCAAGGTACACAGTAAACCTGAAGTAAAGCATCGGAATCTAAAAGTGGACTCACAGGAGAGGTTCAAATCATAGAAAGTGAGAGTGTCAGTCCACTTGTACTTAAGTCAGCATTGTGCCTTTTGTATTAAATTCGGATGCAATTTCTGTGTTTCATCGTCAATAAGAAGGTCGAAGGGATACAGTAAATCTGAAGTGAAGCATCGGAATCTTGAACTGGACTCACAGGAGACGTTCAACTTATAGGAAATTAGAGTGTCAGTCCTCTTGTACTTAAGTCTACCTTATGCCTTTTGAATTTAATTCCGATGCAATTTCTGTGTTTCATCGTCAAATAGAAGTTCCGAGGTATACAGTAACCCTGAAGTGAAGCATCAAAATCTAAAACTGGACTCACAGGAGTGGTTCAAATCATAGAAAGTGAGAGTGTCAGTCCTCTTGTACTTAAGTCGGTATTGTGCCTTTTGTATTTAATTCGGATGCAATTGCTGTGTTTCATCATCAATAAGAAGGTCCAAGGGATACAGTAAACCTGAAGTGAAGCATCGGAATCTAAATCTGCACACACAGGAGAGGTTCAAATCATAGAAAGTTAGAGTGTCAGTCCTCTTTTACTTAAGTCGGCATTGTGCCTTTTGTACTAAATTCGGATGCAATTTCTGTGATTCATCGTCAATAAGAAGGTCCAGGGGATACAGTGAACCTGAAGTGAAGCATCGGAATCTAAAACTGGACTCACAGGAGAGGTTCAAATCTTAGAAAGTTAGAGTGTCAGTCCTCTTGTACTTAAGTCGGCATTGTGTCTTATGAATTTAATTCCGATGCAATTTCTGTGTTTCATCGTCAATAAGAAGGTCCGAGGTATACAGTAAACCTGAAGTGAAGCATGAAAATCAAAAACTGGACTCACAGGAGAGGTTCAAATCATAGAAAGTGAGAGTGTCAGTCCTTTTGTACTTAAGTCGGCATTGTGCCTTTTGCATTCAATTCGGATGCAATTTCTGTGTTTCATCGGCAATAAGGAGGTCCAAGGGATACAGTAAACCTGAAGTGAAGCATCGGAATCGAAATCTGGAATCACAGGAGAGGTTCAAATCATAGAAAGTTAGAGTGTCAGTCCTCTTGTACTTAAGTCGGCATTGTGCCTTTTGTATTATATTCGGATGCAATATCTGTCTTTCTTCGTCAATAAGAACGTGCAAGGGATACAGTAAACCTGAAATGGGGCATCGGAATCTAAAACTGGTCCCACAGGAGAGGTTCACATCATAGAAAGTTAGAGTGTCAGTCCTCTTGTACTTAAGACGGCATTGTGCCTTTTGTATTAAATTCGGATGCCATTTCTGTGTTTCATCGTCAATAAGAAGGTCCAAGGAATACAGTAAACCTGAAGTGAAGCATCGGAATCTAAAACTGGACTCACAGGAGAGGTTCAAATCATAGAAAGTGAGAGTGTCAGTCAACTTGTACTTAAGTCAGCATTGTGCCTTTTGTATTAAATTCGGATGCAATTTCTGTGTTTCATCGTCAATAAGAAGGTCGAAGGGATACAGTAAATCTGAAGTGAAGCATCGGTATCTTGAACTTAACTCACAGGAGACGTTCAACTCATCGGAAATTAGAGTGTCAGTCCACTTGTACTTAAGTCGGCCTTATGCCTTTTGAATTTAATTCCGATGCAATTTCTGTGTTTCATCGTGAAATAGAAGTTCCGAGGTATACAGTAACCCTGAAGTGAAGCATCATAATCTAAAACTGGACTCACAGGAGTGGTTCAAGTCATAGAAAGTGAGAGTGTCAGTCCTCTTGTACTTAAGTAGGTATTGTGCCTTTTGTATTCAATTCGGATGCAATTGCTGTGTTTAATCGCCAATAAGAAGGTCCAAGGGATACAGTAAACCTGAAGTGAAGAATCGGAATCTAAATCTGGACATACAGGAGAGGTTCAAATCATAGAAAGTTAGAGTGTCAGTCCTCTTGTACTTAAGTCGGCATTGTGTCTTTTGAATTTAATTCCGATGCAATTTCTGTGTTTCATCGTCAAAACGAAGGTCCAAGGTATACAGTAAACCTGAAGTGAAGCATCGGAATCTAAAACTGGACTCACAGGAGAGGTTCAAATCATAGATAGTTAGAGTGTCAGTCCTCTTGTACTTAAGTCGATATTGTGCTTTTTGTATTAAATTCGGATGAAATTTCTGTGTTTCATCGTCAATAAGAAGGTCCAAGGTATACAGTAAACTTGAAGTGAAGCATCGGAATCTAAAACTGGACTCACAGATGATGTTCAAATCATTAAAAGTGAGAGTGTCAGTCCTCGTGTACTTAAGTCGGCATTGAGCCTCTTGTATTAAATTCGAATGAAATTTTTGTTATTCATCGTCAATAAGAAGGTCCAAGGTACACAGTAAACCTGAAGTGAAGCATCGGAATCTAAAACTGGACTCACAGGAGAGGTTCAAATCATAGAAAGTGAGAGTGTCTGTCCACTTGTACTTAAGTCAGCATTGTGCCCTTTGTGTTAAATTCGGATGCAATTTCTGTGTTTCATCGTCAATAAGAAGGTCCAAGGGATACAGTAAATCTGAAGTGAAGCATCGGAATCTAAAACTGGACTCACAGGAGAGTTTCAAATCATAGGAATTTAGCGTGTCAGTCCTCTTGTACTTAAGTCGGCATTATGCCTTTTGAATTTGATTCCGATGCAATTTCTGTGTTTCATCGTCAATAAGAAGTTCCGAGGTATACAGTAAACCTGAAGTGAAGCATCAGAATCTAAAACTGGACTCACAGGAGAGGTTCAAATCATAGAAAGTTAGAGTGTCAGTCCTCTTGTACTTAAGTCGGCATTGTGTCTTTTAAATTTAATTCCGATGCAATTTCTGTGTTTCATCGTCAATAAGAAGGTCTAAGGTATACAGTAAACCTGAAGTGAAGCATCGGAATCTAAAACTGGACTCACAGGAGAGGTTCAAATCATAGATAGTTAGAGTGCCAGTCCTCTTGCACTTAAGTTGGCATTGTGCTTTTTGTATTAAATTCGGATACAATTTCTGTGTTTCATCGTCAATAAGAAGGTCCAAGGTATAATGGAAACCTGAAGTGGAGCATCGGAATCTAAAACTGGACTCACAGGAGAAGTTCAAATCATAGTAAAATAGAGTGTCATTCCTCTAGTACTTAAGTCGGCATTGTGCCTTTTGTATTAAATTCGGATGCAATTTCTGTGTTTCATCGTCAATAAGAAGGTCCAAGGTATAAAGGAAACCTGAAGTGAAGCATCGGAATCTAAAACTGGACTCACAGGAGGGGTTCAAATCATAGAAAGTTAGAGTGTCAGTCCTCTTGTACTTAAGACGGCATTGTGCCTTTTGTATTACATTCGGATGCAATTTCTGTGTTTCATCGTCAATAAGAAGGTCCAAGGTATACAGTAAACCTGATGTGAAGCATCGGAATCTAAAACTGGACTCACAGGAGAGGTTCAAATCTTTGAAAGTTAGAGTGTCTGTGCTGTTGTACTTAAGTCGGCATTGTGCCTTTTGTATTAAATTCAGATGCAATTTTTGTTATTCATCGTCAATAAGAAGGTCCAAGGTACTCTGTAAACCTGAAGTAAGGGCATCGGAATCTAAAACTGGACTCTCAGGAGAGGTTCAAATCATAGAACGTGTGAGTGTCAGTCCACTTGTACTTAAGTCAGCATTGTGCCTTTTGTATTGAATTCTGATGCAATTTCTGTGTTTCATCGTCAATAAGAAGGTCCAAGGGATACAGTAAATCTGAAGTGAAGCATCGGAATCTAAAACTGGACTCACAGGAGAGGTTCAACTCATAGGAAGTTAGAGTGTCAGTCCTGTTGTACTTAAGTCGGCATTATGCCTTTTGAATTTAATTCCGATGCAATTTCTGTGTTTCATCGTCAATAAGAAGTTCCGAGGTATACAGTAACCCTGAAGTGAGGCATCAAAATCTGAAACTGGACTCACAGGAGTTGTTCAAATCATAGAAAGGGAGAGTGTCAGTCCTGTTGTACTTAAGTCGGTATTGTGCATTTTGTATTCAATTTTTATGCAATTTTTGTGTTCCATCGTCAATAAGCAGGTCCAAGGGATACAGTAAACCTGCAGTGAAGCATCGGAATCTAAATCTGGACACACAGGAGAGGAACAAATCATAGAAAGTTAGAGTGTCAGTCCTCTTGTACTTAAGTCGGCATTGTGCCTTTTGTACTAAATTCTTATGCAATTTCTGTGTTTCATCGTCAATAAGAAGGTCCAGGGGATACAGTGATCCTGAAGTGAAGCATCGGAATCTAAAACTGGACTTACAGGAGAGGTTCAAATCATAGAAAATTAGAGTGTCAGTCCTCTTGTACTTAAGTCGGCATTGTGTCTTTTGAATTTAATTCAGATGCAATTTCTGTGTTTCATCGTCAATACGAAGATCTACGGTATACAGTAAACCTGAAGTGAAGCATCGGAATTTAAAACTGGACTCACAGGAGAGGTTCAAATCATAGATATTTAGAGTGTCAATCCTCTTGTACTTAAGTCGGCATTGTGCTTTTTGTATTACATTCGGATGCAATTTCTATGTTTCATCGTTAATAAGAAGGTCCAAGGTATACAGTAAACCTGATGTGAAGCATCGGAATCTAAAACTGGACTCACAGGAGAGGTTCAAATCATTGAAAGTTAGAGTGTCAGTCCTCTTGTACTTAAGTCGGCATTGTGCCTTTTGTATTAAACTCGGATGCAATTTTTGTTATTCATCGTCAATAAGAAGGTCCAAGGTACACTGTAAACCTGAAGTGAAGCATCAGAATCTAATACTGTACTCACAGGAGAGGTTCAAATCATAGAAAGTGAGAGTGTCAGTCCACTTGTACTTAAGTCAGCATTGTGCCTTTTGTATTACCTTCGGATGCAATTTCTGTGTCTCGTCGTCAATGAGAAGGTCCAAGGGATACAGTAAATCTGAAGTGAAGCATCGGAATCTAAAACTGAACTCACAGGAGACGTTCAACTCATAGGAAGTTAGAGTGTCAGTCCTCTTGTACTTAAGTCGGCATTATGCCTTTTGAATTTAATTCCGATGCAATTTCTGTGTTTCATCGTCAATAAGAAGTTCCGAGGTATACAGTAACCCTGAAGTGAAGCATCAAAATCTAAAACTGGACTCACAGGAGTGGTTCAAATCATAGAAAGTGAGAGTGTCAACCCTGTTGTACTTAAGTCGGTATTGTGCATTTTGTATTCAATTCGGATGCAATTTCTGTGTTTCACCGTCAATAAGAAGGTCCAAGGGATACAGTAAACCTGAAGTGAAGCATCGGAATCTAAATCTGGACTCACAGGAGAGGTTCAAATCATAGAAAGTTAGAGTGTCAGTCCTCTTGTACTTAAGTCAGCATTGTGTCTTTTGAATTTAATTCCGATGCAATTTCTGTGTTCTATCGTCAATAAGAAGGTCCAAGTTATACAGTAAACATGAAGTGAAGCATCGGAATCTAAAACTGGACTCACAGGAGAGATTCAAATCATAGATAGTTAGAGTGTCAGTCCTCTTGTACTTAAGTCGGCATTGTGCTTTTTGTATTAAATTCAGTTCCAATTTCTGTTTTTCATCGTCAATAAGAAGGTCCAAGGTATACAGTAAACCTGAAGTGAAGCATCGGAATCTAAAACTGGACTCACAGGAGAGGTTCAAATCATAGAATGTGAGAGTGTCTGTCCTCTTGTACTTAAGTCGGCATTGTGCCAATTGTATAAAATTCGGATGCAATTTCTGTGTTTCATCGTCAATAAGAAGGTCCAAGGTATAAAGGAAACCTAAAGTGAAGCATCGGAATCTAAAACTGGACTCACAGGAGAGGTTCAAATCATAGAAAATTAGAGTGTCATTCCTCTTGTACAGAAGTTGGCATTGTGCCTTTTGTATTAAATTCGGTTGCAATTTCTGTGTTTCATCGTCAATAAGAAGGTCCAAGGGATACAGTAAATCTGAAGTGAAGCATCGGAATCTAAAACTGGACTCACAGGAGGGTTTCAAATCATAGGAAGTTAGCGTGTCAGTCCTCTTGTACTTAAGTCGGCATTATGCCTTTTGAATTTGATTCCGATGCAATTTCTGTGTTTCATCGTCAATAAGAAGTTCCGAGGTATACAGTAACCCTGAAGTGAAGCATGAAAATCTAAAACTGGACTCACAGGAGAGGTTCAAATCATAGAAAGTTAGAGTGTCAGTCCTCTTGTACTTAAGTCGGCATTATGCCTTTTGAATTTAATTCCGATGCAATTTCTGTGTTTCATTGACAATAAGAAGTTCCGAGGTATACAGAAACCCTGAAGTGAAGCATCAAAATATAAAAGTGGACTCACAGGAGAGGTTCAAATCATAGAAAGTGAGAGTGTCAGTCCTCTTGTACTTAAGTCGGCATTGTGCCTTTTGTATTAAATTCGGATGCAATTTCTGTGTTTAATCGTCAATAAGAAAGTCCAAGGTATACAGTAAACATGAAGTGAAGCATCGGAATCTAAAACTGGACTCACAGGAGAGGTTCAAATCATAGAATATTAGAGTGTCAGTCCTCTTGTACTTAAGTCGGCATTGTGCCTTTTGTATTAAATTCGGATGAAGATTCTGTGTTTCATCGTCATTAAGAAGGTCCACGGGATACAGTAAACCTGAAGTGAAGCATCGGAATCTAAAACTGGACTCACAGGAGAGGTTCAAATCATAGAAAGTGAGAGTGTCAGTCCTCTTGTACTTAAGTCGGTATTGTGCCTTTTGTATTAAATTCGGATGCAATTTCTTTGTTTCATCGTCAATAAGAAGGTACAAGGGATACAGTAAACCTGAAGTGAAGCATCGGAATCTAAAACTGGACTCACAGGAGAGGTTCAAAACATAGAAAGTGAGAGTGTCAGTCCTCTTATACTTAAGTCGGCATTCTGCCTTTTATATTAAATTCGTATGCTAATTCTGTGTTTCATCGTCAATAAGAAGGTCCAAGGGATACAGTAAACCTGAAGTGAAGCATCGTAATCTAAATCTGGACTCACAGGAGAGGTTCAATTCACAGAAAGTGAGAGTGTCAGTCCGCTTGTACTTCAGTCGGCATTGTGCCATTTGTATTAAATTCCGTGCAATTTCTGTGTTGCATCGTCAATAAGTGGGTCCATGGGATACAGTAAACCTGAAGTGAAGCATCGGAATCTAAAACTGGACTCATAGGACAGGATCAAATCATAGAAAGTTTGAGTGTCAGTCCTCTTGTACTTAAGTCGGCATAGTGCCTTTTGAATTTAATTCCGATGTAATTTCTGTGTTTCAACGTCAATAAGATGTTTCGAGGTATACAGAAAACCTGAAGTGAAGCATCGGAATCTAAAATTGGACACACAGGAGAGGTTCAAATCATAGAAAGTGAGAGTGTCAGTCCTCTTGTACTTAAGTCGGCATTGTGCCTTTTGTATTAAATTCAGATACAATTTCTGTGTTTCATCATCAATAAGAAGGTCCAAGGGATACAGTAAACCTGAAGTGAAGCATCGGAATCTAAATCTGGACTCACAGGAGAGGTTCAAATCATAGAAACTTAGAGTGTCAGTCCTCTTGTACTTAAGTCGGCATTGTGCCTTTTGTATTAAATTCGGATGCAATTTCTGTGTTTCATCGTCAATAAGAAGGTACAAGGGATTTGGTAAACCTGAAGTGATGCATCAAAATCTAAAACTGGACTTACAGGAGAGGCTCAAATCATAGAAAGTTACAGTGTCAGTCCTCTTGTACTTAAGTCGGCATTGTGCCATTTGTATTAAATTCCGATGCAATTTCTGTCTTGCACCGTCAATAAGAGGGTCCAAGGGATACAGTAAACCTGAAGTGAAGCATCGGAATCTAAAACTGGACTCACAGGACAGGATCAAATCATAGAAAGTTAGAGTGTCAGTCCTCTTGTTCTTAAGTCATCATAGTGCCTTTTGAATTTAATTCCGATGTAATTTCTGTGTTTCATCGTCAATAAGATGTTCCGAGGTATACAGAAAACCTGAAGTGAAGCATCGGAATCTAAAATTGGACTCACAGGAGGGGTTCAAATCATAGGAAGATAGAGTGTCAGTCCACTTGTACTTAAGTCAGCATTGTGCATTTTGTATTCAATTCGGATGCAATTTCTGTGTTTCATCGTCAATAATAAGGTCTAAGGGATACAGTAAACCTGAAGTGAAGCATCGGAATCTAAAACTGGACTCACAGGAGAGGTTCAAATCATAGATGGTTAGAGTGTCAGTCCTGTTGTACTTAAGTCGACATTGTGCCTTTTGAATTAAATTCGGATGCAATTTCTATGTTTCATCGTCAATAAGAAGGTCCTAGGGATACAGTAAACCTGAAGTGAAGCATCGGAATCTAAAACTGGACTCACAGGAGAGGTTCAAATCATAGAAAGTTAGAGTGTCAGTCCTCTTGTACTTAAGTCGGAATTGTTCCTTTAGTATTAAATTCGGATGCAATTTCTGTGTTTCATCGTCTTTAAGAAGGTCCAAGGGATACAGTAAACCTGAAGTGAGGCATCGGAATCTAAATCTGTTCCCACAGGAGAGGTTCAAATCATAGATGGTTAGAGTGACAGTCATGTTGTACTTAAGTCGGCATTGTGCCTTTTGTATTAAATTCGGATGCAATTTCTGTGTTTCATCGTCAATAAAAAGGTCCAAGGTATACTGTAAACCTGAAGTGAAGCATCGGAATCTAAAACTGGACTCACAGGAGAGGTTCAAATCATAGAAAGTAGGAGTGTCAGTCCTCTTGTACTTAAGTCGGCATTGTGCATTTTGTATTAAATTCGGATGCATTTTCTGTGTTTCATCGTCAATAAGAAGGTCCAAGGTATACAGTAAACCTGAATTGAAGCATCGGAATCTAAAACTGGACTCACAGGAGAGGTTCAAATCATAGAAAGTGAGAGTGTCAGTCCTCTTCTACTTTAGTCGGCATTGTGCCTTTTGTATTAATTTCGGATGCAATTTCTGTTTTTCATCGTCAATAAGAAGGTTCAAGGTATAAAGGAAACCTGAAGTGAAGCATCGGAATCTAAAACTGGACTCACAGGAGAGGTTCAAATCAAAAGAAAGTGAGAGTGTCAGTCCTCTTGTACTTAAGTCGGCATTGTGCCTTTTGTATTGAATTCGGATGCAATTTCTGTTTCTCATCGTCAATAAGAAGGTCCAAGTGATATAGTAAACCTGAAGTGAAGCATCGGAATCGAAAACTGGACTAACAGTTTCAAATCATAGAAAGTTAGAGTGTCAGTCCTCTTGTACTTAAGTCGTCATTGTGCCTTTTGTATTAAATTCGGATGCAATTTCTCTGTTTCATCGTCAATAAGAAGGTCCAAATAATACAGTAAACCTGAAGTGAAGCATCGGAATCTAAAACTGGACTCACAGGAGAGGTTCCAATCATTGAAAGTGAGAGTGTCAGCCCTCTTGTACTTAAGTCGGCATTGTGCCTTTTGTATTAAATTCCGATGCAATTTCTGTGTTTCATCGTCAATAAGAAGGTCCAAGGGATGCAGTAAACCTGAAG
The DNA here is from genome assembly GCF_023864345.2 of Schistocerca serialis cubense. NCBI lineage: Eukaryota > Metazoa > Arthropoda > Insecta > Orthoptera > Acrididae > Schistocerca > Schistocerca serialis. Next base: position 936,473,132 of record NC_064641.1, read on the forward strand.
TGAAGCATCGGAATCTAAAACTGGACTCACAGGAGAGGTTCAAATCATAGAGAGTGATCGTGTCAGTCCTCTTGTACTTAAGTCGGCATTGTGCCTTTTGTATTATATTTGGATGTAATTTTTGTTATTCATCGTCAATAAGAAGGTCCAAGGTACACAGTAAAACTGAAGTGAAGCATCGGAATCTAAAACTGGACTCACAGGAGAGGTTCAGATCATAGAAAGTGAGAGTGTCAGTCCTCTTGTACTTAAGTCGGCATTATGCCTTTTGAATTTAATTTCGATGCAATTTCTGTGTTTCATCGACAATAAGAAGTTCCGAGGTGTACAGTAACCCTGAACAGAAGCATCAAAATCTAAAACTGGACTCACAGGAGAGGTTCAAATCATAGAATGTTAGAGTGTCAGTCCTCTTGTACTTAAGTCGGCATTGTGCCTTTTATATTAAATTCGGATGCATTTTCTGTGTTTCATCGTCAATAAGAAGGTCCAAGGTATACAGTAAACCTGAAGTGAAGCATCGGAATCTAAAACTGGTCCCACAGGAGAGGTTCAAATCATAGATGGTTAGCGTGTCAGTCCTGTTCAACTTAAGTCGGCATTGTGACTTTTGTATTAAATTCGGATGCAATTTCTGTGTTTCATCGTCAATAAGAAGGTCCAAGGGATGCAGTAAACCTGAAGTGAAGCATCAGAATCTAAAACTGGACTCACAGGAGAGGTTCAAATCATAGAGAGTGATCGTGTCAGTCCTCTTGTACTTAAGTCGGCATTGTGCCTTTTGTATTAAATTTGGATGTAATTTTTGTTATTCATCGTCAATAAGAAGGTCCAAGGAGTAGAGTAAACCTGAAGTGAAGCATCGTAATCTAGATCTGGACTCACAGGAGAGGTTCAATTCACAGAAAGTGAGAGTGTCAGTCCGCTTGTACTTCAGTCGGCATTGTGCCATTTGTATTAAATTCCGTGCAATTTCTGTGTTGCATCGTCAATAAGAGGGTCCATGGGATACAGTAAACCTGAAGTGAAGCATCGGAATCTAAAACTGGACTCATAGGACAGGATCAAATCATAGAAAGTTTGAGTGTCAGTCCTCTTGTACTTAAGTCGGCATAGTGCCTTTTGAATTTAATTCCGATGTAATTTCTGTGTTTCAACGTCAATAAGATGTTTCGAGGTATACAGAAAACCTGAAGTGAAGCATCGGAATCTAAAATTGGACACACAGGAGAGGTTCAAGTCATAGGAAGTTAGAGTGACAGTCCACTTGTACTTAAGTCAGCATTGTGCTTTTTGTATTAAATTCGGATGCAATTTCTGTGTTTCATCGTCAATAAGAAGGTCCAAGGGATACAGTAAACCTGAAGTGAAGCATCGGAATCTAAAACTGGACTCACAGGAGAGGTTCAAATCATAGAAAGTTAGAGTGTCAGTCCTCTTGTACTTAAGTCGGCATTATGCCTTTTGAATTTAATTCCGATGCAATTTCTGTGTTTCATTGACAATAATAAGTTCCGAGGTATACAGTAACCCTGAAGTGAAGCATCAAAATCTAAAACTGGACTCACAGGAGAGGTTCAAATCATAGAAAGTGAGAGTGTCAGTCCTCTTGTACTTAAGTCGGCATTGTGCCTTTTGTATTGAATTCAGATACAATTTCTGTGTTTCATCATCAATAAGAAGGTCCAAGGGATACAGTAAACCTGAAGTGAAGCATCGGAATCTAAATCTGGACTCACAGGAGAGGTTCAAATCATAGGAACTTAGAGTGTCAGTCCTCTTGTACTTAAGTCGGCATTGTGCCTTTTGTATTAAATTCGGATGCAATTTCTGTGTTTCATCGTCAATAAGAAGGTACAAGGGATTTGGTAAACCTGAAGTGATGCATCAAAATCTAAAACTGGACTTACAGGAGAGGCTCAAATCATAGAAAGTTACAGTGTCAGTCCTCTTGTACTTAAGTCGGCATTGTGCCATTTGTATTAAATTCCGATGCAATTTCTGTCTTGCACCGTCAATAAGAGGGTCCAAGGGATACAGTAAACCTGAAGTGAAGCATCGGAATCTAAAACTGGACTCACAGGACAGGATCAAATCATAGAAAGTTAGAGTGTCAGTCCTCTTGTACTTAAGTCATCATAGTGCCTTTTGAATTTAATTCCGATGTAATTTCTGTGTTTCATCGTCAATAAGATGTTCCGAGGTATACAGAAAACCTGAAGTGAAGCATCGGCATCTAAAATTGGACTCACAGGAGAGGTTCAAATCATAGGAAGATAGAGTGTCAGTCCACTTGTACTTAAGTCAGCATTGTGCATTTTGTATTAAATTCGGATGCAATTTCTGTGTTTCATCGTCAATAATAAGGTCTAAGGGATACAGTAAACCTGAAGTGAAGCATCGGAATCTAAAACTGGACTCACGGCAGAGGTTAAAATCATAGAAAGTTAGAGTGTCAGTCCTCTTGTACTTAAGTCGGCATTGTTCCTTTTGTATTAAATTCGGATGCAATTTCTTTGTTTCATCGTCTTTAAGAAGGTCCAAGGGATACAGTAAACCTGAAGTGAGGCATCGGAATCTAAAACTGGTCCCACAGGAGAGGTTCAAATCATAGATGGTTAGAGTGACAGTCAAGTTGTACTTAAGTCGGCATTGTGCCTTTTGTATTAAATTCGGATGCAATTTCTGTGTTTCATCGTCAATAAAAAGGTCCAAGGTATACTGTAAACCTGAAGTGAAGCATCGGAATCTAAAACTGGACTCACAGGAGAGGTTCAAATCATAGAAAGTAGGAGTGTCAGTCCTCTTGTACTTAAGTCGGCATTGTGCCTTTTGTATTAAATTCGGATGCATTTTCTGTGTTCCATCGTCAATAAGAAGGTCCAAGGTATACAGTAAACCTGAATTGAAGCATCGGAATCTAAAACTGGACTCACAGGAGAGGTTCAAATCATAGAAAGTGAGAGTGTCAGTCCTCTCCTACTTTAGTCGGCATTGTGCCTTTTGCATTAATTTCGGATGCAATTACTGTGTTTCATCGTCAATAAGGAGGTTCAAGGTATAAAGGAAACCTGACGTGAAGCATCGGAATCTAAAACTGGACTCACAGGAGAGGTTCAAATCAAAAGAAAGTGAGAGTGTCAGTCCTCTTGTACTTAAGTCGGCATTGTGCCTTTTGTATTAAATTCGGATGCAATTTCTGTTTCTCATCGTCAATAAGAAGGTCCAAGTGATATAGTAAACCTGAAGTGAAGCATTGGAATCTAAAACTGGACTCACAGGTTCAAATCATAGAAAGTTAGAGTGTCAGTCCTCTTGTACTTAAGTCGTCATTGTGCCGTTTGTATTAAATTCGGATGCAATTTCTCTGTTTCATCGTCAATAAGAAGGTCCAAATAATACAGTAAACCTGAAGTGAAGCATCGGAATCTAAAACTGGACTCACAGGAGAGGTTCAAATCATTGAAAGTGAGAGTGTCAGCCCTCTTGTACTTAAGTCGGCATTGTGCCTTTTGTATTAAATTCCGATGCAATTTCTGTGTTTCATCGTCAATAAGAAGGTCCAAGGGATGCAGTAAACCTGAAGTGAAGCATCGGAATCTAAAACTGGACTCACAGGAGAGGTTCAAATCATAGAGAGTGATCGTGTCAGTCCTCTTGTACTTAAGTCGGCATTGTGCCTTTTGTATTAAATTTGGATGTAATTTTTGTTATTCATCGTCAATAAGAAGGTCCAAGGTACACAGTAAAACTGAAGTGAAGCATCGGAATCTAAAACTGGACTCACAGGAGTGGTTCAGATCATAGAAAGTGAGAGTGTCAGTCCACTTGAACTTAAGTCAGTATTGTGCCTTGTGTATTAAAGTCGGATGCAATTTCTGTGTTTCATAGTCAATAAGAAGGTCCAAGGGATACAGTAAACCGGAAGTGAAGCATCGGAATCTAAAACTGGACTCACAGGAGAGGTTCAAATCATAGGAAGTTAGAGTGTCAGTCCTCTTGTACTTAAGTCGGCATTATGCCTTTTGAATTTAATTTCGATGCAATTTCTGTGTTTCATCGTCAATAAGAAGTTCCGAGGTGTACAGTAACCCTGAACAGAAGCATCAAAATCTAAAACTGGACTCACAGGAGAGGTTCAAATCATAGAATGTTAGAGTGTCAGTCCTCTTGTACTTTAGTCGGCATTGTGCAATTTGTATTTAATTCCGATGCAATTTCTGTGTTTCATCGTCAATAAGAAGGTCCAAGGAGTACAGTAAACCTGAAGTGAAGCATCGGAATCTAACTCTGGACTCACAGCAGAGCTTCAAATCATAGAAAGTTAGAGTGTCAGTCCTCTTGTACTTAAGTCGGCATTGTGCATTTTGTATTAAATTCGGATGCAAGTTCTGTGTTTCATCGTCAATAAGAAGGTCCAAGGGATACAGTAAACCTGAAGTGAGGCATCGGAATCTAAAACTGGTCCCACAGGAGAGGTTCAAATCATAGAAGGTTAGCGTGGCAGTCCTGTTGAACTTAAGTCGGCATTGTGACTTTTGTATTAAATTCGGATGCAATTTCTATGTTTCATCGTCAATAAAAAGGTCCAAGGTGTACAGTAAACCTGAAGTGAAGCATCGGAATCTAAAACTGGACTCACAGGAGAGGTTCAAATCATAGAAAGTAGGAGTGTCAGTCCTCTTGTACTTAAGTCGGCATTGTGCCTTTTATATTAAATTCGGATGCATTTTCTGTGTTTCATCGTCAATAAGAAGGTCCAAGGTATACAATAAACCTGAAGTGAAGCATCGGAATCTAAAACTGCACTCACAGGAGAGGTCCAAATCATAGAAAGTGAGAGTGTCAGTCATCTTGTACTTAAGTCGGCATTGTGCCTTTTGTATTAAATTCGGATGCAATTTCTGTGTTTCATCGTCAATAAGATGGTCCTAGGTATAAAGGAAACCTGAAGGGAAGCATCGGAATCTAAAACTGGACTCACAGGAGAGGTTCAAATCATAGAAAGTTAGAGTGTCAGTCCTCTTGTAGTTAAGTCCCCATTGTGGCTTTTGTATTATATTCGGATGTAATTTTTGTTATTCATAGTCAATAAGAAGGTCCAAGGTACACAGTAAACCTCTAGTGAAGCATCGGAATCTAAAACTGGACTCACAGGAGAGGTTCAAATCATAGAAAGTGAGAGTGTCAGTCCTCTTCTACTTTAGTCGGCATTGTGCCTTTTGTATTAATTTCGGATGCAATTTCTGTGTTTCATCGTCAATAAGAAGGTCCAAGGTATAAAGGAAACCTGAAGTGAAGCATCGGAATCTAAAACTGCACTCACAGTAGAGGTTCAAATCATAGAAAGTTAGAGTGTCAATCCTCTTGTACTTAAGTCGGCATTGTGCCTTTTGTATTATATTCGGATGCAATTTCTTTGTGTCATCGTCAATAAGAAGGTACATGGGATACAGTAAACCTGAAGTGAAGCATCGGGATCTAAAACTGGACTCACAGGAGAGGTTCAAAGCATAAAAAAGTGAGAGTGTCAGTCCTCTTGTACTTAAGTCGGCATTGTGCCTTTTGTATTAAATTCGGATGCAGTTTCTGTGTTTCATCGTCTATAAGAAGGTCCAAGGGATACAGTAAACCTGAAGTGAAGCATCGAAATCTAAAACTGGACTCACAGGAGAGGTTCAAATCATAGAAAGTGAGAGTGTCAGTCCTCTTGTACTTAAGTCGGCATTGTGCCTTTTGTATTAAATTCGGATGCTATTTCTGTGTTTCATCGTCAATAAGAAGGTCCAAGGGATACAGTAAACCTGAAGTGAAGCATCGGAATCTAAAACTGGACTCACAGGAGAGGTTCAAATCATTGAAAGTGAGAGTGTCAGTCCTCTTGTACTGAAGTCGGCATTGTGCCGTTAGTATTAAATTCCGATGCAATTTCTGTGTTTCATCGTCAATAAGATGGTCCAAGGGATACAGTAAACCTGAAGTGAAGCATCGGAATCTAAAACTGGACTCACAGGAGAGGTTCAAATCATAGATTGTTAGAGTGTCAGTCCTCTTGTACCTAAGTCGGCATTTTGCCATTTGTATTAAATTCGGATGCAATTTCTGTATTTCATCGTCAATAAGAAGGTCCAAGGGATAAGGTACACCAGAAGTGAAGCATCGGAATCTAAAACTGGACTCACAGGAGAGGTTCAAATCAAAAGAAAGTGAGAGTGTCAGTCCTCTTGTACTTAAGTCGGCATTGTGCCTTTTGTATTAAATTCGGAAGCAATTTCTGTTTCTCATCGTCAATAAGAAGGTCCAAGTGATACAGTAAACCTGAAGTGAATCATCGGAATCTAAAACTGGACTCACAGGTTCAAATCATAGAAAGTTAGAGTGTCAGTCCTCTTGTACATAACTCGTCATTGTGCCTTTTGTATTAAATTCGGATGCAATTTCTCTGTTTCATCGTCAATAAGAAGGTCCAAGGAATACAGTAAACCTGAAGTGAAGCATCGGAATCTAAAACTGGACTCACAGGAGAGGTTCAAATCATAGAATGTTAGAGTGTCAGTCCTCTTGTACTTAAGTCGGCATTGTGCAATTTGTATTTAATTCCGATGCAATTTCTGTGTTTCATCGTCAATAAGAAGGTCCAAGGGGTACAGTAAACCTGAAGTGAAGCATCGGAATCTAACTCTGGACTCACAGGAGAGCTTCAAATCATAGAAAGTTAGAGTGTCAGTCCTCTTGTACTTAAGTCGGCATTGTGCCTTTTGTATTAAATTCGGATGCAATTTCTGTGTTTCATCGTCAATAAGAAGGTCCAAGGGATACAGTAAACCTGAAGTGAGGCATCGGAAACTAAAACTGGTCCCACAGGAGAGGTTCAAATCATAGATGGTTAGCGTGTCAGTCCTGTTGAACTTAAGTCGGCATTGTGAATTTTGTATTAAATTCGGATGCAATTTCTATGTTTCATCGTCAATAAAACGGTCCAAGGTGTACAGTAAACCTGAAGTGAAGCATCGGAATCTAAAACTGGACTCACAGGAGTGGTTCAAATCATAGAAAGTAGGAGTGTCAGTCCTCTTGTACTTAAATCGGCATTGTGCCTCTTATATTAAATTCGGATGCATTTTCTGTGTTTCATCGTCAATAAGAAGGTCCAAGGTATACAGTAAACCTGAAGTGAAGCATCGGAATCTAAAACTGGACTCACAGGAGAGGTTCATATCATAGAAAGTGAGAGTGTCAGTCATCTTGTACTTAAGTCGGCATTGTGCCTTTTGTATTAAATTCGGATGCAATTTCTGTGTTTCATCGTCAATAAGAAGGTCCAAGGTATAAAGGAAACCTGAAGCGCAGCATCGGAATCTAAAACTGGACTCACAGGAGAGGTTCAAATCATTGAAAGTGAGAGTGTCAGTCCTCTTGTACTTAAGTCGGCATTGTGCCTTTTGTATTAAATTCGGATGCAATTTCCGTGCATCATCGTCAATAAGAAGGTCCAAGGGATACATTAAACCTGAAGTGAGGCATCGGAATCCAAAACTGGTCCCACGGGAAAGGTTCAAATCATAGAAAGTTAGAGTGTCGGTCCTCTTGTACATAAGACGGCATTGTGCCTTTTGTATTAAATTCGGATGCAATTTCAGTGTTTCATCGTCAATAAGAAGGACCAAGGTATACAGTAAACCTGAAGTGAAGCATCGGAATCTAAAACTGGACTCACAGGAGAGGTTCAAATCATAGAAAGTTAGAGTGTCAGTCCTCTTGTAGTTAAGTCCGCATTGTGGCTTTTGTATTAAATTCGGATGTAATTTTTGTTATTCATAGTCAATAAGAAGGTCCAAGGTACACAGTAAACCTGAAGTGAAGCATCGGAATCTAAAACTGGACTCACAGGAGAGGTTCAAATCATAGAAAGTGAAAGTGTCAGTCCACTTGTACTTAAGTCAGCATTGTGCCCTTTGTATTAAATTCGAATGCATTTTCTGTGTTTCATCGTCAATAAGAAGGTCCAAGGGATACAGTAAACCTGAAGTGAAGCTTCGGAATCTAAAACTGGACTCACAGGAGAGGTTCAAATCATAGGAAGTTAGAGTGTCAGTCCTCTTGTACTTAAGTCGTCATTATGCCATTTGAATTTAATTCCGATGCAATTTCTGTGTTTCATCGTCAATAAGAAGTTCCGAGGTATACAGTAACCCTGAAGTGAAGCATGAAAATCTAAAACTGGACTCACAGGAGAGGTTCAAATCATAGAAAGTTAGAGTGTCAGTCCTCTTGTACTTAAGTCGGCATTGTGTCATTTGAATTTAATTCCGATGCAATTTCTGTGTTTCATCGTCAATAAGAAGGTCCGAGGTATACAGTAAACCTGAAGTGAAGCATCGGAATCTAAAACTGGACTCACAGGAGAGGTTCAAATCATAGATAGTTAGAGTGTCTGTCCTCTTGTACTTAAGTCGGCATTGTGCTTTTTGTATTAAATTCGGATGCAATTTCTGTGTTTCATCTTCAATAAGAAAGTCCAAGGAATACAGTAAACCTGAAGTGAAGCATCGGATTCTAACACTGGACTCACAGGAGAGGTTCAAATCATAGAAAGTTAGAGTGTCAGTCCTCTTGTACTTAAGTCGGCATTGTGCCTTCTGTATTAAATTCGGGTACAATATCTGTCATTCATCTTCAATAAGAAGGTCCAAGGGATGCAGTAAACCTGAAGTGAGGCATCGGAATCTAAAACTGGTCCCACAGGAGAGGTTAACATCATAGAAAGTTAGTGTCAGTCCTCTTGTACTTAAGTCGGCATTGAGCCACTTGTATTAATTTCGGATGCAATTTTTGTTATTCATCGACAATAAGAAGGTCCAAGGTACACAGTAAACCTGAAGTGAAGCATCGGAATCTAAAACTGGACTCACAGGAGAGGTTCAAATCATAGAAAGTGAGAGTGTCAGTCCACTTGTACTTAAGTCAGCATTGTGCCTTTTGTATTAAATTCGGATGCAATTTCTGTGTTTCATCGTCAATAAGAAGGTCCAAAGGATACAGTAAATCGGAAGTGAAGCATCGGAATCTAAAACTGGACTCACAGGAGAGTTTCAAATCATAGGAAGTTAGAGTGTCAGTCCACTTGTACTTAAGTCAGCATTGTGCCTTTTGTATTAAATTCGTATGCAATTTCTGTGTTTCATCGTCAATAAGAAGGTCCAAGGGATACAGTAAATCGGAAGTGAAGCATCGGAATCTAAAACTGGACTCACAGGAGAGTTTCAAATCATAGGAAGTTAGAGTGTCAGTCCTCTTGTACATATGTCGGCATTATGCCTTTTGAATTTGATTCCGATGCAATTTCTGTGTTTCATCGTCAATTAGAAGTTCCGAGGTATACAGTAAACCTGAAGTGAAGCATCGGAATCTAAAACTGGACTCACAGGAGAGGTTCAAATCATAGAAAGTTAGAGTGTCAGGCCTCTTGTACCTAAGTCGGCATTGTGTCTTTTGAATTTAATTCCGATGCAATTTCTGTGTTTCATCGTCAATAAGAAGGTCCAAGGTATACAGTAAACCTGGAGTGAAGCATCGGAATCTAAAACTGGAATCACAGGAGAGGTTCAAATCATAGATAGTTGGAGTGTCAGTCCTCTTGTACTTAAGTCGGCATTGTGCTTTTTGTATTAAATTCGGATGCAATTTCTGTGTTTCATCGTCAATAAGAAGATCCAAGGTATACAGTAAACCTGAAGTGAAGCATCGGAATCTAAAACTGGACTCACAGGAGAGGTTCAAATCATAGATAATTATAGTGTCAGTCCTCTTGTACTTAAGTCGGCATTGTGCTTTTTGTATTACATTCGGATGCAATTTCTGTGCTTCATCGTCAATAAGAAGGTCCAAGGGATACATTAAACATGAAGTGAGGCATCGGAATCTAAAACTGGTCCCACGGGAGAGGTTCAAATCATAGAAAGTTAGAGTGTCAGTCCTCTTGTACTTAAGACGGCATTGTGCCTTTTGTATTAAATTCGGATGCAATTTCTGTGTTTCATTGTCAATAAGAAGGACCAAGGTATACAGTAAACCTGAAGTGAAGCATCGGAATCTAAAACTGGACTCACAGGAGAGGTTCAAATCATAGAAAGTTAGAGTGTCAGTCCTCTTGTATTTAAGTCCGCATTGTGCCTTTTGTATTAAATTCGGATGTAATTTTTGTTATTCATCGTCAATAAGAAGGTCCAAGGTACACAGTAAACCTGAAGTGAAGCATCGGAATCTAAAACAGGACTCACAGGAGAGGTTCAAATCATAGAAAGTGAGAGTGTCAGTCCACTTGTACTTAAGTCAGCATTGTGCCCTTTGTATTAAATTCGGATGCATTTTCTGTGTCTCATCGTCAATAAGAAGGTCCAAGGGATACAGTAAACCTGAAGTGAAGCATCGGAATCTAAAACTGGACTCACAGGAGAGGTTCAAATCATAGGAAGTTAGAGTGTCAGTCCTCTTATACTTAAGTCGGCATTATGCCATTTGAATTTAATTCCAATGCAATTTCTGTGTTTCATCGTCAATAAGAAGTTCCGAGGTATACAGTAACCCTGAAGTGAAGCATGAAAATCTAAAACTGGACTCACAGGAGAGGTTCAAATCATAGAAAGTGAGAGTGTCAGTCCTCTTGTACTTAAGTCGGCATTGTGCCTTTTGTATTAAATTCGGATGCAATTTCTGTGTTTCATTGTCAATAAGAAGGACCAAGGTATACAGTAAACCTGAAGTGAAGCATCTGAATCTAAAACTGGACTCACAGGAGAGGTTCAAATCAGAGAAAGTTAGAGTGTCAGTCGTCTTGTATTTAAGTCCGCATTGTGCCTTTTGTATTAAATTCGGATGTAATTTTTGTTATTCATCGTCAATAAGAAGGTCCAAGGTACACAGTAAACCTGAAGTGAAGCATCGGAATCTAAAACTGGACTCACAGGAGAGGTTCAAATCATAGAAAGTGAGAGTGTCAGTCCACTTGTACTTAAGTCAGCATTGTGCCCTTTGTATTAAATTCGGATGCATTTTCTGTGTTTCATCGTCAATAAGAAGGTCCAAGGGATACAGTAAACCTGAAGTGAAGCATCGGAATCTAAAACTGGACTCACAGGAGAGGTTCAAATCATAGGAAGTTAGAGTGTCGGTCCTCTTATACTTAAGTCGGCATTATGCCATTTGAATTTAATTCCAATGCAATTTCTGTGTTTCATCGTCAATAAGAAGTTCCGAGGTATACAGTAACCCTGAAGTGAAGCATGAAAATCTAAAACTGGACTCACAGGAGAGGTTCAAATCATAGAAAGTGAGAGTGTCAGTCCTCTTGTACTTAAGTCGGCATTGTGCCTTTTGTATTCAATTCGGATGCAATTTCTATGTTTCATCGTCAATAAGGAGGTCCAAGGGATACAGTAAACCTGAAGTGAAGCATCGGAATCGAAATATGGACTCACAGGAGAGATTCAAATCATAGAAAGTTAGAGTGTCAGTCCTCTTGTACTTAAGTCGGCGTTGTGCCTTTTGCATTAAATTAGGATGCAATTTCCGTGTTTCTTCGTCAATAAGAAGGCCCAGGGGATACAGTAAACCTAAAGTGAAGCATCGGAATCTAAAACTGGACTCACAGGAGAGGTTCAAATCATAGATAGTTAGAGTGTCTGTCCTCTTGCACTTAAGTCGGCATTGTGCTTTTTGTATTAAATTCGGATGCGATTTCTGTGTTTCATCTTCAATAAGAAAGTCCAAGGGATACAGTAAACCTGAAGTGAAGCATCGGATTCTAACACAGGACTCACAGGAGAGGTTCAAATAATAGAAAGTTAGAGTGTCAGTCCTCTTGTACATAAGTCGGCATTGTGCCTTTTGTATTAAATTCGGATGCAATTTCTGTGTTTCATCGTCAATAAGAAGGTCCAAGGTATACAGTAAACCTGAAGTGAAGCATCGTAATCTAAAACTGGACTCACCGGAGAGGTTCAAATCATAGAAAGTGAGAGTGTCAGTCCTCTTGTACTTAAGTCGTCATTGAGCCACTTGTATTAAATTCGGATGCAATTTTTGTTATTCATCGACAATAAGAAGGTACAAGGTACACAGTAAACCTGAAGTGAAGCATCGGAATCTAAAACTGGATTCACAGGAGAGGTTCAAATCATAGAAAGTGAGAGTGTCAGTCCACTTGTACTTAAGTCAGCATTGTGCCTTTTGTATTAAATTCGGATGCAATTTCTGTGTTTCATCGTCATTAAGAAGGTCCAAGGGATACAGTAAATCGGAAGTGAAGCATCGGAATCTAAAACTGGACTCACAGGAGAGTTTCAAATCATAGGAAGTTAAAGTGGCAGTCCTCTTGTACTTAAGTCGGCATTATGCCTTTTGAATTTGATTCCGATGCAATTTCTGTGTTTCATCGTCAATAAGAAGTACCGGGGTATACAGTTAACCTGAAGTGAAGCATCGGAATCTAAAACTGGACTCACAGGAGAGGTTCAAATCATAGAAAGTTAGAGTGTCAGGCCTCTTGTACCTCAGTCGGCATTGTGTGTTTTGAATTTAATTCCGATGCAATTTCTGTGTTTCATCGTCAATAAGAAGGTCCAAGGTATACAGTAAACCTGAAGTGAAGCATCGGAATCTAAAATTGGAATCACAGGAGAGGTTCAAATCATAGATAGTTAGAGAGTCAGTCCTCTTGTACTTAAGTCGGCATTGTGCTTTTTGTATTAAATTCGGATGCAATTTCTGTGTTTCATCGTCAATAAGAAGATCCAAGGTATACAGTAAACCTGAGGTGAAGCATCGGAATCTAAAACTGGACTCACAGGAGAGGTTCAAATCATAGATAATTATAGTGTCAGTCCTCTTGTACTTAAGTCGGCATTGTGCATTTTGTATTAAATTCGGATGCAATTTCTGTGTTTCATCGTCAATAAGAAGGTCCAAGGTATACAGGAAACCTGAAGTGAAGCATCGGAATCTAAAACTGGACTCACAGGAGAGGTTCAAATCACAGAAAGCGAGAGTGTCAGTCCTCTTGTACTTAAGTCGGCATTGTGCCTTTTGTATTAAATTCGGATGCAATTTCTGTGTTAGATCGTCAATAACAAGGTCCAAGGTATACAGTAAACCTGATGTGAAGCATCGGAATCTAAAGCTGGACTCACAGGAGAGGGTAAAATCATTGAAAGTTAGAGTGTCAGTCCTCTTGTACTTAAGTCAGCATTCTGCCTTTTGTATTAAATTCGGATGCAATTTTTGTTATTCATCGTCAATAAGAATGTCCAAGGTACACAGTAAACCTGAAGTAAAGCATCGGAATCTAAAAGTGGACTCACAGGAGAGGTACAAATCATAGAAAGTGAGAGTGTCAGTCCACTTGTACTGAAGTCGGCATTGTGTCTTTTGAATTTAATTCCGATGCAATTTCTGTGTTTCATCGTCAAATAGAAGTTCCGAGGTATACAGTAACCCTGAAGTGAAGCATCAAAATCTAAAACTGGACTCACAGGAGTGGTTCAAATCATAGAAAGTGAGAGTGTCAGTCCTCTGGTACTTAAGTCGGTATTGTGCCTTTTGTATTTAATTCGCATGCAATTGCTGTGTTTCATCGTCAATAATAAGGTCCAAGGGATACAGTAAACCGGAAGTGAAGCATCGGAATCTAAATCTGCACACACAGGAGAGGTTCAAATCATAGAAAGTAAGCGTGTCAGTCCTCTTTTACTTAAGTCGGCATTGTGCCTTTTGTACTAAATTCGGATGCAATTTCTGTGATTCATCGTCAATAAGAAGGTCCAGGGGATACAGTGAACCTGAAGTGAAGCATCGGAATCTAAAACTGGACTCACAGGAGAGGTTCAAATCTTAGAAAGATAGAGTGTCAGTCCTCTTGTACTTAAGTCGGCATTGTGTCTTTTGAATTTAATTCCGATGCAATTTCTGTGTTTCATCGTCAATAAGAAGGTCCAAGGTACACAGTAAACCTGAAGTGAAGCATCGGAATGTGTATCTGGACTCACAGGAGAGGTTCAAATCATAGAAAGTTAGAGTGTCAGTCCTCTTGTACTTAAGTCGGCATTGTGCCTTTTGTATTAAATTCGGATGTAATTTTTGTTATTCATCGTCAATAAGAAGGTCCAAGGTACACAGTAAACCTGAAGTGAAGCATCGGAATCTAAAATTGGACTCACAGGAGAGCTTCAAATCAAAGAAAGTGAGAGTGTCAGTCCACTTGTACTTAAGTCGGCATTATGCCATTTGAATTTAATTCCGATGCAATTTCTGTGTTTCATCGTCAATAAGAAATTCCGAGGTATACAGTAACCCTGAAGTGAAGCATGAAAATCTAAAACTGGACTCACAGGAGAGGTTCAAATCATAGAAAGTGAGAGTGTCAGTCCTCTTGTAATTAAGTCGGCACTGTGCCTTTTGCATTCAATTCGGATGCAATTTCTGTGTTTCATCGACAATAAGGAGGTCGAAGGGATACAGTAAACCTGAAGTGAAGCATCGGAATCGAAATCTGGAATCACAGGAGAGGTTCAAATCATAGAAAGTTAGAGTGTCAGTCCTCTTGTACTTAAGTCGGCGTTGTGCCTTTTGCATTAAATTCGGATGCAATTTCTGTGTTTCATCGTCAATAAGAAGGTCCAGGGGATACAGTAAACCTAAAGTGAAGCATCGGAATCTAAAACTGGACTCACAGGAGAGGTTCAAATCATAGAAAGTTAGAGTGTCTGTCCTCTTGTACTTAAGTCGGCATTGTGTCATTTGAATTTAATTCCGATGCCATTTCTGTGTTTCATCGTCAATAAGAAGGTCCGAGGTATACAGTAAACCTGAAGTGGAGCATCGGAATATAAAACTGGACTCACAGGAGAGGTTCAAATCATAGATAGTTAGAGTGTCTGTCCTCTTGTACTTAAGTCGGCATTGTGCCTTTTGTATTATATTTGGATGCAATATCTGACATTCATCGTCAATAAGAAGGTGCAAGGGATACAGTAAACCTGAAGTGAGGCATCGGAATCTAAAACTGGTCCCACAGGAGAGGTTCACATCATAGAAGGTTAGAATGTCAGTCCTCTTGTACTTAAGACGGCATTGTGCCTTTTGTATTAAATTCGGATGCAATTTCTGTGTTTCATCGTCAATAAGAAGGTCCAAGGTATACAGTAAACCTGAAGTGAAGCATCGGAATCTAAAACTGGACTCACAGGAGAGGTTCAAATCATAGAAAGTGAGAGTATCAGTCCTCTTGTACTTAAGTCGGCATTGAGCCTCTTGTATTAAATTCGGATGCAATTTTTGTTATTCATCTTCAATAAGAAAGACCAAGGTACACAGTAAACCTGAAGTGAAGCATCGGAATCTAAAACTGGACTCACAGGAGAGGTTCAAATCATAGAAAGTGAGAGTGTCAGTCCACTTGTACTTAAGTCAGCATTGGGCCTTTTGTATTAAATTCGGATGCAATTTCTGTGTTTCATCGTCAATAAGAAGGTCGAAGGGATACAGTAAATCTGAAGTGAAGCATCGGTACCTTGAACTTAACTCACAGGAGACGTTCAACTCATAGGAAATTAGAGTGTCAGTCCTCTTGTACTTAAGTCGGCCTTATGCCTTTTGAATTTAATTCCGATGGAATTTATGTGTTTCATCGTCAAATAGAAGTTCCGAGGTATACAGTAAACCTGAAGTGAAGCATCGGAATCTAAAACTGGACTCACAGGAGAGGTTCAAATCATAGAAAGTGAGAGTGTCAGTCCTCTTGTACTTAAGTCGGCATTGAGCCACTTGTATTAAATTCGGATGCAATTTTTGTTATTCATCGACAATAAGAAGGTCCAAGGTACACAGTAAACCTGAAGTGAAGCATCGGAATCTAAAACTGGACTCACAGGAGAGGTTCAAATCATAGAAAGTGAGAGTGTCAGTCCACTTGTACTTAAGTCAGCATTGTGCCTTTTGTATTAAATTCGGATGCAATATCTGTGTTTCATCGTCAATAAGAAGGTCCAAGGGATACAGTAAATCGGAAGTGAAGCATCGGAATCTAAAACTGGACTCACAGGAGAGTTTCAAATCATAGGAAATTTAGAGTGTCAGTCCTCTTGTACTTAAGTCGGCATTATGCCTTTTGAATTTGATTCCGATGCAATTTCTGTGTTTCATCGTCAATAAGAAGTACCGGGGTATACAGTTAACCTGAAGTGAAGCATCGAAATCTAAAACTGGACTCACAGGAGAGGTTCAAATCATAGAAAGTTAGAGTGTCAGGCCTCTTGTACCTAAGTCGGCATTGTGTGTTTTGAATTTAATTCCGATGCAATTTCTGTGTTTCATCGTCAATAAGAAGGTCCAAGGTATACAGTAAACCTGAAGTGAAGCATCGGAATCTAAAACTGGAATCACAGGAGAGTTTCAAATCATAGATAGTTAGAGTGTCAGTCCTCTTGTACTTAAGTCGGCATTGTGCTTTTTGTATTAAATTCGGATGCAATTTCTGTGTTTCATCGTCAATAAGAAGATCCAAGGTATACAGTAAACCTGAGGTGAAGCATCGGAATCTAAAACTGGACTCACAGGAGAGGTTCAAATCATAGATAATTATAGTGTCAGTCCTCTTGTACTTAAGTCGGCATTGTGCATTTTGTATTAAATTCGGATGCAATTTCTGTGTTTCATCGTCAATAAGAAGGTCCAAGGTATACAGGAAACCTGAAGTGAAGCATCGGAATCTAAAACTGGACTCACAGGAGAGGTTCAAATCACAGAAAGCGAGAGTGTCAGTCCTCTTGTTCTTAAGTCGGCATTGTGCCTTTTGTATTAAATTCGGATGCAATTTCTGTGTTTCATCGTCAATAACAAGGTCCAAGGTATACAGTAAACCTGATGTGAAACATCGGAATCTAAAACTGGACTCACAGGAGAGGTTCAAATCATTGAAAGTTAGAGTGTCAGTCCTCTTGTACTTAAGTCAGCATTGTGCCTTTTGTATTAAATTGGGATGCAATTTTTGTTATTCATCGTCAATAAGAATGTCCAAGGTACACAGTAAACCTGAAGTAAAGCATCGGAATCTAAAAGTGGACTCACAGGAGAGGTTCAAATCATAGAAAGTGAGAGTGTCAGTCCACTTGTACTTAAGTCAGCATTGTGCCTTTTGTATTAAATTCGGATGCAATTTCTGTGTTTCATCGTCAATAAGAAGGTCGAAGGGATACAGTAAATCTGAAGTGAAGCATCGGAATCTTGAACTGGACTCACAGGAGACGTTCAACTTATAGGAAATTAGAGTGTCAGTCCTCTTGTACTTAAGTCTACCTTATGCCTTTTGAATTTAATTCCGATGCAATTTCTGTGTTTCATCGTCAAATAGAAGTTCCGAGGTATACAGTAACCCTGAAGTGAAGCATCAAAATCTAAAACTGGACTCACAGGAGTGGTTCAAATCATAGAAAGTGAGAGTGTCAGTCCTCTTGTACTTAAGTCGGTATTGTGCCTTTTGTATTTAATTCGGATGCAATTGCTGTGTTTCATCATCAATAAGAAGGTCCAAGGGATACAGTAAACCTGAAGTGAAGCATCGGAATCTAAATCTGCACACACAGGAGAGGTTCAAATCATAGAAAGTTAGAGTGTCAGTCCTCTTTTACTTAAGTCGGCATTGTGCCTTTTGTACTAAATTCGGATGCAATTTCTGTGATTCATCGTCAATAAGAAGGTCCAGGGGATACAGTGAACCTGAAGTGAAGCATCGGAATCTAAAACTGGACTCACAGGAGAGGTTCAAATCTTAGAAAGTTAGAGTGTCAGTCCTCTTGTACTTAAGTCGGCATTGTGTCTTATGAATTTAATTCCGATGCAATTTCTGTGTTTCATCGTCAATAAGAAGGTCCGAGGTATACAGTAAACCTG
The DNA here is from genome assembly GCF_023864345.2 of Schistocerca serialis cubense. NCBI lineage: Eukaryota > Metazoa > Arthropoda > Insecta > Orthoptera > Acrididae > Schistocerca > Schistocerca serialis. The sequence goes on from NC_064641.1 coordinate 936,491,075, forward strand.
AAGTGAAGCATGAAAATCAAAAACTGGACTCACAGGAGAGGTTCAAATCATAGAAAGTGAGAGTGTCAGTCCTTTTGTACTTAAGTCGGCATTGTGCCTTTTGCATTCAATTCGGATGCAATTTCTGTGTTTCATCGGCAATAAGGAGGTCCAAGGGATACAGTAAACCTGAAGTGAAGCATCGGAATCGAAATCTGGAATCACAGGAGAGGTTCAAATCATAGAAAGTTAGAGTGTCAGTCCTCTTGTACTTAAGTCGGCATTGTGCCTTTTGTATTATATTCGGATGCAATATCTGTCTTTCTTCGTCAATAAGAACGTGCAAGGGATACAGTAAACCTGAAATGGGGCATCGGAATCTAAAACTGGTCCCACAGGAGAGGTTCACATCATAGAAAGTTAGAGTGTCAGTCCTCTTGTACTTAAGACGGCATTGTGCCTTTTGTATTAAATTCGGATGCCATTTCTGTGTTTCATCGTCAATAAGAAGGTCCAAGGAATACAGTAAACCTGAAGTGAAGCATCGGAATCTAAAACTGGACTCACAGGAGAGGTTCAAATCATAGAAAGTGAGAGTGTCAGTCAACTTGTACTTAAGTCAGCATTGTGCCTTTTGTATTAAATTCGGATGCAATTTCTGTGTTTCATCGTCAATAAGAAGGTCGAAGGGATACAGTAAATCTGAAGTGAAGCATCGGTATCTTGAACTTAACTCACAGGAGACGTTCAACTCATCGGAAATTAGAGTGTCAGTCCACTTGTACTTAAGTCGGCCTTATGCCTTTTGAATTTAATTCCGATGCAATTTCTGTGTTTCATCGTGAAATAGAAGTTCCGAGGTATACAGTAACCCTGAAGTGAAGCATCATAATCTAAAACTGGACTCATAGGAGTGGTTCAAGTCATAGAAAGTGAGAGTGTCAGTCCTCTTGTACTTAAGTAGGTATTGTGCCTTTTGTATTCAATTCGGATGCAATTGCTGTGTTTAATCGCCAATAAGAAGGTCCAAGGGATACAGTAAACCTGAAGTGAAGAATCGGAATCTAAATCTGGACATACAGGAGAGGTTCAAATCATAGAAAGTTAGAGTGTCAGTCCTCTTGTACTTAAGTCGGCATTGTGTCTTTTGAATTTAATTCCGATGCAATTTCTGTGTTTCATCGTCAAAACGAAGGTCCAAGGTATACAGTAAACCTGAAGTGAAGCATCGGAATCTAAAACTGGACTCACAGGAGAGGTTCAAATCATAGATAGTTAGAGTGTCAGTCCTCTTGTACTTAAGTCGATATTGTGCTTTTTGTATTAAATTCGGATGAAATTTCTGTGTTTCATCGTCAATAAGAAGGTCCAAGGTATACAGTAAACTTGAAGTGAAGCATCGGAATCTAAAACTGGACTCACAGATGATGTTCAAATCATTAAAAGTGAGAGTGTCAGTCCTCGTGTACTTAAGTCGGCATTGAGCCTCTTGTATTAAATTCGAATGAAATTTTTGTTATTCATCGTCAATAAGAAGGTCCAAGGTACACAGTAAACCTGAAGTGAAGCATCGGAATCTAAAACTGGACTCACAGGAGAGGTTCAAATCATAGAAAGTGAGAGTGTCTGTCCACTTGTACTTAAGTCAGCATTGTGCCCTTTGTGTTAAATTCGGATGCAATTTCTGTGTTTCATCGTCAATAAGAAGGTCCAAGGGATACAGTAAATCTGAAGTGAAGCATCGGAATCTAAAACTGGACTCACAGGAGAGTTTCAAATCATAGGAATTTAGCGTGTCAGTCCTCTTGTACTTAAGTCGGCATTATGCCTTTTGAATTTGATTCCGATGCAATTTCTGTGTTTCATCGTCAATAAGAAGTTCCGAGGTATACAGTAAACCTGAAGTGAAGCATCAGAATCTAAAACTGGACTCACAGGAGAGGTTCAAATCATAGAAAGTTAGAGTGTCAGTCCTCTTGTACTTAAGTCGGCATTGTGTCTTTTAAATTTAATTCCGATGCAATTTCTGTGTTTCATCGTCAATAAGAAGGTCTAAGGTATACAGTAAACCTGAAGTGAAGCATCGGAATCTAAAACTGGACTCACAGGAGAGGTTCAAATCATAGATAGTTAGAGTGCCAGTCCTCTTGCACTTAAGTTGGCATTGTGCTTTTTGTATTAAATTCGGATACAATTTCTGTGTTTCATCGTCAATAAGAAGGTCCAAGGTATAATGGAAACCTGAAGTGGAGCATCGGAATCTAAAACTGGACTCACAGGAGAAGTTCAAATCATAGTAAAATAGAGTGTCATTCCTCTAGTACTTAAGTCGGCATTGTGCCTTTTGTATTAAATTCGGATGCAATTTCTGTGTTTCATCGTCAATAAGAAGGTCCAAGGTATAAAGGAAACCTGAAGTGAAGCATCGGAATCTAAAACTGGACTCACAGGAGGGGTTCAAATCATAGAAAGTTAGAGTGTCAGTCCTCTTGTACTTAAGACGGCATTGTGCCTTTTGTATTACATTCGGATGCAATTTCTGTGTTTCATCGTCAATAAGAAGGTCCAAGGTATACAGTAAACCTGATGTGAAGCATCGGAATCTAAAACTGGACTCACAGGAGAGGTTCAAATCTTTGAAAGTTAGAGTGTCTGTGCTGTTGTACTTAAGTCGGCATTGTGCCTTTTGTATTAAATTCAGATGCAATTTTTGTTATTCATCATCAATAAGAAGGTCCAAGGTACTCTGTAAACCTGAAGTAAGGGCATCGGAATCTAAAACTGGACTCTCAGGAGAGGTTCAAATCATAGAACGTGTGAGTGTCAGTCCACTTGTACTTAAGTCAGCATTGTGCCTTTTGTATTGAATTCTGATGCAATTTCTGTGTTTCATCGTCAATAAGAAGGTCCAAGGGATACAGTAAATCTGAAGTGAAGCATCGGAATCTAAAACTGGACTCACAGGAGAGGTTCAACTCATAGGAAGTTAGAGTGTCAGTCCTGTTGTACTTAAGTCGGCATTATGCCTTTTGAATTTAATTCCGATGCAATTTCTGTGTTTCATCGTCAATAAGAAGTTCCGAGGTATACAGTAACCCTGAAGTGAGGCATCAAAATCTGAAACTGGACTCACAGGAGTTGTTCAAATCATAGAAAGGGAGAGTGTCAGTCCTGTTGTACTTAAGTCGGTATTGTGCATTTTGTATTCAATTTTTATGCAATTTTTGTGTTCCATCGTCAATAAGCAGGTCCAAGGGATACAGTAAACCTGCAGTGAAGCATCGGAATCTAAATCTGGACACACAGGAGAGGAACAAATCATAGAAAGTTAGAGTGTCAGTCCTCTTGTACTTAAGTCGGCATTGTGCCTTTTGTACTAAATTCTTATGCAATTTCTGTGTTTCATCGTCAATAAGAAGGTCCAGGGGATACAGTGATCCTGAAGTGAAGCATCGGAATCTAAAACTGGACTTACAGGAGAGGTTCAAATCATAGAAAATTAGAGTGTCAGTCCTCTTGTACTTAAGTCGGCATTGTGTCTTTTGAATTTAATTCAGATGCAATTTCTGTGTTTCATCGTCAATACGAAGATCCACGGTATACAGTAAACCTGAAGTGAAGCATCGGAATTTAAAACTGGACTCACAGGAGAGGTTCAAATCATAGATATTTAGAGTGTCAATCCTCTTGTACTTAAGTCGGCATTGTGCTTTTTGTATTACATTCGGATGCAATTTCTATGTTTCATCGTTAATAAGAAGGTCCAAGGTATACAGTAAACCTGATGTGAAGCATCGGAATCTAAAACTGGACTCACAGGAGAGGTTCAAATGATTGAAAGTTAGAGTGTCAGTCCTCTTGTACTTAAGTCGGCATTGTGCCTTTTGTATTAAACTCGGATGCAATTTTTGTTATTCATCGTCAATAAGAAGGTCCAAGGTACACTGTAAACCTGAAGTGAAGCATCAGAATCTAATACTGTACTCACAGGAGAGGTTCAAATCATAGAAAGTGAGAGTGTCAGTCCACTTGTACTTAAGTCAGCATTGTGCCTTTTGTATTACCTTCGGATGCAATTTCTGTGTCTCGTCGTCAATGAGAAGGTCCAAGGGATACAGTAAATCTGAAGTGAAGCATCGGAATCTAAAACTGAACTCACAGGAGACGTTCAACTCATAGGAAGTTAGAGTGTCAGTCCTCTTGTACTTAAGTCGGCATTATGCCTTTTGAATTTAATTCCGATGCAATTTCTGTGTTTCATCGTCAATAAGAAGTTCCGAGGTATACAGTAACCCTGAAGTGAAGCATCAAAATCTAAAACTGGACTCACAGGAGTGGTTCAAATCATAGAAAGTGAGAGTGTCAACCCTGTTGTACTTAAGTCGGTATTGTGCATTTTGTATTCAATTCGGATGCAATTTCTGTGTTTCACCGTCAATAAGAAGGTCCAAGGGATACAGTAAACCTGAAGTGAAGCATCGGAATCTAAATCTGGACTCACAGGAGAGGTTCAAATCATAGAAAGTTAGAGTGTCAGTCCTCTTGTACTTAAGTCAGCATTGTGTCTTTTGAATTTAATTCCGATGCAATTTCTGTGTTCTATCGTCAATAAGAAGGTCCAAGTTATACAGTAAACATGAAGTGAAGCATCGGAATCTAAAACTGGACTCACAGGAGAGATTCAAATCATAGATAGTTAGAGTGTCAGTCCTCTTGTACTTAAGTCGGCATTGTGCTTTTTGTATTAAATTCAGTTCCAATTTCTGTTTTTCATCGTCAATAAGAAGGTCCAAGGTATACAGTAAACCTGAAGTGAAGCATCGGAATCTAAAACTGGACTCACAGGAGAGGTTCAAATCATAGAATGTGAGAGTGTCTGTCCTCTTGTACTTAAGTCGGCATTGTGCCAATTGTATAAAATTCGGATGCAATTTCTGTGTTTCATCGTCAATAAGAAGGTCCAAGGTATAAAGGAAACCTAAAGTGAAGCATCGGAATCTAAAACTGGACTCACAGGAGAGGTTCAAATCATAGAAAATTAGAGTGTCATTCCTCTTGTACAGAAGTTGGCATTGTGCCTTTTGTATTAAATTCGGTTGCAATTTCTGTGTTTCATCGTCAATAAGAAGGTCCAAGGGATACAGTAAATCTGAAGTGAAGCATCGGAATCTAAAACTGGACTCACAGGAGGGTTTCAAATCATAGGAAGTTAGCGTGTCAGTCCTCTTGTACTTAAGTCGGCATTATGCCTTTTGAATTTGATTCCGATGCAATTTCTGTGTTTCATCGTCAATAAGAAGTTCCGAGGTATACAGTAACCCTGAAGTGAAGCATGAAAATCTAAAACTGGACTCACAGGAGAGGTTCAAATCATAGAAAGTGAGAGTGTCAGTCCTCTTGTACTTAAGTCGGCATTGTGCCTTTTGTATTAAATTCGGATGCAATTTCTGTGTTTCATCGTCAATAAGAAGGTCCAGGGGATACAGTAAACCTGAAGTGAAGCATCGGAATCTAAAACTGGACTCACAGGAGAGGTTCAAATGATAGATAGTTAGAGTGTCAATCCTCTTGTACTTAAGTCGGCATTGTGATTTTTGTATTAAATTCGGATGCAATTTCTGTGTTTCATCGTCAATAAGAAGGTCCAAGGTATACAGTAAACCTGAAGTGAAGCATCGGAATCTAAAACTGGACTCACAGGAGAGTTTCAAATCATAGAAAGTTAGAGTGTCAAACTTCTTGTATTTAAGTCGGCATTGTGTCTTTTGAATTTAATTCCGATGCAATTTCTGTGTTTCATCGTCAATAAGAAGGTCCAAGGTATACAGTAAACCTGAAGTGAAGCATCGGAATCTAATACTGGACTCACAGGAGAGGTTCAAATGATAGATAGTTAGAAATCCAGTCCTCTTGTACTTATGTTGGCATTGTGCTTTTTGTATTAAATTCGGATACAATTTCTGTGTTTCATCGTCAATAAGAAGGTCCAAGGTATACAGGAAACCTGAAGTGAAGCATCGGAATCTAAAACTGGACTCACAGGAGAAGTTCAAATCATAGAAAAATAGAGTGTCATTCCTCTGGTACTTAAGTCGGCATTGTGCCTTTTGTATTAAATTCGGATGCAATTTCTTTGTTTCATCGTCAATAAGAAGGTCCAAGGTATAAAGGAAACCTGAAGTGAAGCATCGGAATCTAAAACTGGACTCACAGGAGAGATTCAAATCATAGAAAGTTAGAGTGTCAGTCCTCTTGTACTTAAGACGGCATTGTGCCTTTTGTGTTACATTCGGATGCAATTTCTATGTTTCATCGTCAATAAGAAGGTCCAAGGTATACTGTAAACCTGATGTGAAGCATCGGAATCTAAAACTGGAGTCACAGGAGAGGTTCAAATCATTGAAAGTTAGAGTGGCAGTCTTGTTGTACTTAAGTCGGCATTGTGCCTTTTGTATTAAATTCGGATCAAATTTTTGTTATTCATCGTCAATAAGAAGGTCCAAGGTACACTGTAAACCTGAATTGAAGCATCAGAATCTAAAACTGGACTCACAGGAGAGGTTCAAATCATAGAAAGTGAGAGTGTCAGTCCACTTGTACTTAAGTCAGCATTGTGCCTTTTGTATTAAATTCGGATGCAATTTCTGTGACTCATCGTCAATGAGAAGGTCCAAGGGATACTGTAAATCTGAAGTGAAGCATCGGAATCTAAAACTGGACTCACAGGAGACGTTCAACTCATAGGAAGTTAGAGTGTCAGTCCTCTTGTACTTAAGTCGGCATTATGCCTTTTGAACTTAATTCCGATGCAATTTCTGTGTTTCATCGTCAATAAGAAGTTCCGAGGTATACAGTAACCCTGAAGCGAAGCATCAAAATCTAAAACTGGACTCACAGGAGTGGTTCAAATCATAGAAAGTGAGAGTGTCAACCCTGTTTACTTAAGTCGGTATTGTGCATTTTGTATTCAATTCAGATGCAATTTCTGTGTTTCACCGTCAATAAGAAGGTCCAAGGGATACAGTAAACCTGAAGTGAAGCATCGGAATCTAAAACTGGACTCACAGGAGAGGTTCAAATCATAGAAAGTTAGAGTGTCAGTCCTCTTGTACTTAAGTCGGCATTGTGTCTTTTGAATTTAATTCCGATGCAATTTCTGTGTTCTATCGTCAATAAGAAGGTCCAAGGTATACAGTAAACATGAAGTGAAGCATCGGAATCTAAAACTGGACTCACAGGAGAGGTTCAAATCATAGATAGTTAGGGTGTCAGTCCTCTTGTACTTAAGTCGGCGTTGTGCCTTTTGTATTAAATTCGGATGCAATTTCTGTGTTTCATCGTCAATAAGAAGGTCCAAGGTATACAGTAAACCGGAAGTGAAGCATCGGAATCTAAAACTGGACTCACAGGGGAGGTTCAAATCATAGATAGTTAGAGTGTCAGTCCTCTTGTAGTTAAGTCGGCATTGTGCTTTTTGTATTAAATTCGGTTGCAATTTCTGTGTTTCATCGTCAATAAGAAGGTCCAAGGTATACAGTAAACCTGAAGTGAAGCATCGGAATCTAAAACTGGAATCACAGGAGAGGTTCAAATCATAGAATTTGAGAGTGTCAGTCCTCTTATACTTAAGTCGGCATTGTGCCAATTGTATTAAATTCGGATGCAATTTCTGTGTTTCATCGTCAATAACAAGGTCCAAGGTATAAAGGAAACCTGAAGTGAAGCATCGGAATCTAAAACTAGACTCACAGGAGAGGTTCAAATCATAGAAAATTAGAGTGTCATTCCTCTTGTACTGAAGTCGGCATTGTGCCTTTTGTATTAAATTCGGATGCAATTTCTGTGTTTCATCGTCAATAAGAAGGTCCAAGGTATACAGTTAACCTGAAGTGAAGGATAGGAATCTAAAACTGGACTCACAGGAGAGGTTCATATCATAGGAAATTAGAGTGTCAGTCCTCTTGTACTTAAGTCGGCATTATGCCTTTTGAATTTAATTCCGATGCAATTTCTGTGTTTCATCGTCAATAAGAAGTTCCGAGGTATACAGTAACCCTGAAGTGAAGCATCAAAATCTAAAACTGGACTCACAGGAATGGTTCAAGTCATAGTAAGTGAGAGTGTCATTCCTCTTGTACTTAAGTCGCATTGTGCCTTTTGTATTATATTCGGATGCAATTTCTGTGTTTCATCGTCAATAAGAAGGTCCAGGGGATACAGTAAACCTGAAGTGAAGCATCCGAATCTAAAACTGGACTCACAGGAGAGGTTCAAATCATAGAAAGTGAGAGTGTCAGTCCTCTTGTACTTAAGTCGGCATTGTGCCTTTTGTATTAAATTCGGATGCAATTTCTGAGTTTCATCGTCAATGAGAAGGTCCAAGGTATAAAGGAAACCTGAAGTGAAGCATCGGAATCTAACACTTGACTAACAGGAGAGGTTCAAATCATAGAAAAATAGAGTGTCATTCCTCTTGTACTTAAGTCGGCATTGTGCGTTTTGTATTAAATTCGGATGCAATTTCTGTGTTTTTCGTCGTCAATTAGAAGGTCCAAAGTATACAGTAAACCTGAAGTGAAGCATCGGAACCTAAAACTGGACTCACAGGAAAGGTTCAAATCAAAGGAAGAGAGAGTGTCAGTCCTCTTGTACTTAAGTCGGCATTGTGCCTTTTGTATTAAATTCGGATGCAATTTCTGTGTTTCATCGTCAATAAGAAGGTCCGAGGTATACAGTAAACCTGAAGTGAAGCACCGCAATCCAAAACTGGACTCACAGGAGAGGTTTAAATCATAGAAAGTGAGAGTGTCAGTCCTCTTGCACTTAAGTCGGCATTGTGCCTTTGTATTAAATTCGGATGCAATTTCTGTGTTTCATCGTCAATAAGAAGGTCCAAGGTATAAAGGAAACCTGAAGTGAAGCATCGGTATCTAAAACTGAACTCACAGGAGAGGTTCAAATCATAGAAAAATAGAGTTTCATTCCTCTTGTTCTTAAGTCGGCATTGTGCTTTTTGTATTAAATTCTGATGCAATTTCTTTGTTTCATCGTCATTAAGAGGGTACAAGGGTTACAGTAAACCTGAAGTGAAGCATCGGAATCTAAATTGCACTCACAGGAGAGGTTCAAAACATAGATAGTGAGAGTGTCTTACCTCTTGCACTTAAGTCGACATTGTGCCTTTTTATTAATTTCGGATGCAATTTCTGGGTTTCATCGTCAATAAGAAGGTCCAAGGGATACAGTAAACCTGATGTGAAGCATCGAAATCTAAAACTGGACTCACAGGAGAGGTTCAAATCATAGAAAGTTAGAGTGTCAGTCCTCTTGTACTTAAGACGGCATTGTCCCTTTTGTATTACATTCGGATGCAATTTCTGTGTTTCATCGTCAATAAGAAGGTCCAAGGTATACAGTAAACCTGATGTGAAGCATCGGAATCTAAAACTGGACTCACAGGAGAGGTTCAAATCTTTGAAAGTTAGAGTGTCTGTGCTGTTGTACTTAAGTCGGCATTGTGCCTTTTGTATTAAATTCGGATTCAATTTTTGTTATTCATCGTCAATAAGAAGGTCCAAGGTACTCTGTAAACCTGAAGTAAGGGCATCGGAATCTAAAACTGGACTCTCAGGAGAGGTTCAAATCATAGAACGTGTGAGTCTCAGTCCACTTGTACTTAAGTCAGCATTGTTCCTTTTGTATTAAATTCTGATGCAATTTCTGTGTTTCATCGTCAATAAGAAGGTCCAAGGGATACAGTAAATCTGAAGTGAAGCATCGGAATCTAAAACTGGACTCACAGGAGAGGTTCAACTCATAGGAAGTTAGAGTGTCAGTCCTGTTGTACTTAAGTCGGCATTATGCCTTTTGAATTTAATTCCGATGCAATTTCTGTGTTTCATCGTCAATAAGAAGTTCCGAGGTATACAGTAACCCTGAAGTGAGGCATCAAAATCTGAAACTGGACTCACAGGAGTTGTTCAAATCATAGAAAGGGAGAGCGTCAGTCCTGTTGTACTTAAGTCGGTATTGTGCATTTTGTATTCAATTTGGATGCAATTTCTGTGTTCCATCGTCAATAAGAAGGTCCAAGGGATACAGTAAACCTGCAGTGAAGCATCGGAATCTAAATCTGGACACACAGGAGAGGTTCAAATCATAGAAAGTTAGAGTGTCAGTCCTCTTGTACTGAAGTCGGCATTGTGCCTTTTGTACTAAATTCGGATGCAATTTCTGTGTTTCATCGTCAATAAGAAGGTCCAGGGGATACAGTGATCCTGAAGTGAAGCATCGGAATCTAAAACTGGACTTACAGGAGAGGTTCAAATCATAGAAAATTAGAGTGTCAGTCCTCTTGTACTTAAGTCGGCATTGTGTCTTTTGAATTTAATTCAGATGCAATTTCTGTGTTTCATCGTCAATACGAAGATCCACGGTATACAGTAAACCTGAAGTGAAGCATCGGAATTTAAAACTGGACTCACAGGAGAGGTTCAAATCATAGATATTTAGAGTGTCAATCCTCTTGTACTTAAGTCGGCATTGTGCTTTTTGTATTACATTCGGATCCAATTTCTATGTTTCATCGTCAATAAGAAGGTCCAAGGTATACAGTAAACCTGATGTGCAGCATCGGAATCTAAAACTGGACTCACAGGAGAGGTTCAAATCATTGAAAGTTAGAGTGTCAGTCCTGTTGTACTTAAGTCGGCATTGTGCCTTTTGTATTAAATTCGGATGCAATTTCTGAGTTTCATCGTCAATGAGAAGGTCCAAGGTATAAAGGAAACCTGAAGTGAAGCATCGGAATCTAACACTTGACTCACAGGAGAGGTTCAAATCATAGAAAAATAGAGTGTCATTCCTCTTGTACTTAAGTCGGCATTGTGCGTTTTGTATTAAATTCGGATGCAATTTCTGTGTTTTTCGTCGTCAATAAGAAGGTCCAAAGTATACAGTAAACCTGAAGTGAAGCATCGGAACCTAAAACTGGACTCACAGGAAAGGTTCAAATCAAAGAAAGAGAGAGTGTCAGTCCTCTTGTACTTAAGTCGGCATTGTGCCTTTTGTATTAAATTCGGATGCAATTTCTGTGTTTCATCGTCAATAAGAAGGTCCGAGGTATACAGTAAACCTGAAGTGAAGCACCGCAATCCAAAACTGGACTCACAGGAGAGGTTTAAATCATAGAAAGTGAGAGTGTCAGTCCTCTTGCACTTAAGTCGGCATTGTGCCTTTGTATTAAATTCGGATGCAATTTCTGTGTTTCATCGTCAATAAGAAGGTCCAAGGTATAAAGGAAACCTGAAGTGAAGCATCGGTATCTAAAACTGAACTCACAGGAGAGGTTCAAATCATAGAAAAATAGAGTTTCATTCCTCTTGTTCTTAAGTCGGCATTGTGCTTTTTGTATTAAATTCTGATGCAATTTCTTTGTTTCATCGTCATTAAGAGGGTACAAGGGTTACAGTAAACCTGAAGTGAAGCATCGGAATCTAAATTGCACTCACAGGAGAGGTTCAAAACATAGATAGTGAGAGTGTCTTACCTCTTGCACTTAAGTCGACATTGTGCCTTTTTATGAATTTCGGATGCAATTTCTGGGTTTCATCGTCAATAAGAAGGTCCAAGGGATACAGTAAACCTGATGTGAAGCATCGAAATCTAAAACTGGACTCACAGGAGAGGTTCAAATCATAGAAAGTTAGAGTGTCAGTCCTCTTGTACTTAAGACGGCATTGTCCCTTTTGTATTACATTCGGATGCAATTTCTGTGTTTCATCGTCAATAAGAAGGTCCAAGGTATACAGTAAACCTGATGTGAAGCATCGGAATCTAAAACTGGACTCACAGGAGAGGTTCAAATCTTTGAAAGTTAGAGTGTCTGTGCTGTTGTACTTAAGTCGGCATTGTGCCTTTTGTATTAAATTCGGATTCAATTTTTGTTATTCATCGTCAATAAGAAGGTCCAAGGTACTCTGTAAACCTGTAGTAAGGGCATCGGAATCTAAAACTGGACTCTCAGGAGAGGTTCAAATCATAGAACGTGTGAGTCTCAGTCCACTTGTACTTAAGTCAGCATTGTTCCTTTTGTATTAAATTCTGATGCAATTTCTGTGTTTCATCGTCAATAAGAAGGTCCAAGGGATACAGTAAATCTGAAGTGAAGCATCGGAATCTAAAACTGGACTCACAGGAGAGGTTCAACTCATAGGAAGTTAGAGTGTCAGTCCTGTTGTACTTAAGTCGGCATTATGCCTTTTGAATTTAATTCCGATGCAATTTCTGTGTTTCATCGTCAATAAGAAGTTCCGAGGTATACAGTAACCCTGAAGTGAGGCATCAAAATCTGAAACTGGACTCACAGGAGTTGTTCATATCATGGAAAGGGAGAGTGTCAGTCCTGTTGTACTTAAGTCGGTATTGTGCATTTTGTATTCAATTTGGATGCAATTTCTGTGTTCCATCGTCAATAAGAAGGTCCAAGGGATACAGTAAACCTGCAGTGAAGCATCGGAATCTAAATCTGGACACACAGGAGAGGTTCAAATCATAGAAAGTTAGAGTGTCAGTCCTCTTGTACTGAAGTCGGCATTGTGCCTTTTGTACTAAATTCGGATGCAATTTCTGTGTTTCATCGTCAATAAGAAGGTCCAGGGGATACAGTGATCCTGAAGTGAAGCATCGGAATCTAAAACTGGACTTACAGGAGAGGTTCAAATCATAGAAAATTAGAGTGTCAGTCCTCTTGTACTTAAGTCGGCATTGTGTCTTTTGAATTTAATTCAGATGCAATTTCTGTGTTTCATCGTCAATACGAAGATCCACGGTATACAGTAAACCTGAAGTGAAGCATCGGAATTTAAAACTGGACTCACAGGAGAGGTTCAAATCATAGATATTTAGAGTGTCAATCCTCTTGTACTTAAGTCGGCATTGTGCTTTTTGTATTACATTCGGATCCAATTTCTATGTTTCATCGTCAATAAGAAGGTCCAAGGTATACAGTAAACCTGATGTGCAGCATCGGAATCTAAAACTGGACTCACAGGAGAGGTTCAAATCATTGAAAGTTAGAGTGTCAGTCCTGTTGTACTTAAGTCGGCATTGTGCCTTTTGTATTAAATTCGTATGCAATTTCTGAGTTTCATCGTCAATGAGAAGGTCCAAGGTATAAAGGAAACCTGAAGTGAAGCATCGGAATCTAACACTTGACTCACAGGAGAGGTTCAAATCATAGAAAAATAGAGTGTCATTCCTCTTGTACTTAAGTCGGCATTGCGCGTTTTGTATTAAATTCGGATGCAATTTCTGTGTTTTTCGTCGTCAATAAGAAGGTCCAAAGTATACAGTAAACCTGAAGTGAAGCATCGGTATCTAAAACTGAACTCACAGGAGAGGTTCAAATCATAGAAAAATAGAGTTTCATTCCTCTTGTTCTTATGTCGGCATTGTGCTTTTTGTATTAAATTCGGATGCAATTTCTTTGTTTCATCGTCATTAAGAGGGTACAAGGGTTACAGTAAACCTGAAGTGAAGCATCGGAATCTAAATTGCACTCACAGGAGAGGTTCAAAACATAGATAGTGAGAGTGTCTTACCTCTTGCACTTAAGTCGACATTGTGCCTTTTTATTAAATTCGGATGCAATTTCTGGGTTTCATCGTCAATAAGAAGGTCCAAGGGATACAGTAAACCTGATGTGAAGCATCGAAATCTAAAACTGGACTCACAGGAGAGGTTCAAATCATAGAAAGTTAGAGTGTCAGTCCACTTGTACTTAAGACGGCATTGTCCCTTTTGTATTACATTCGGATGCAATTTCTGTGTTTCATCGTCAATAAGAAGGTCCAAGGTATACAGTAAACCTGATGTGAAGCATCGGAATCTAAAACTGGACTCACAGGAGAGGTTCAAATCTTTGAAAGTTAGAGTGTCTGTGCTGTTGTACTTAAGTCGGCATTGTGCCTTTTGTATTAAATTCGGATTCAATTTTTGTTATTCATCGTCAATAAGAAGGTCCAAGGTACTCTGTAAACCTGAAGTAAGGGCATCGGAATCTAAAACTGGACTCTCAGGAGAGGTTCAAATCATAGAACGTGTGAGTCTCAGTCCACTTGTACTTAAGTCAGCATTGTTCCTTTTGTATTAAATTCTGATGCAATTTCTGTGTTTCATCGTCAATAAGAAGGTCCAAGGGATACAGTAAATCTGAAGTGAAGCATCGGAATCTAAGACTGGACTCACAGGAGAGGTTCAACTCATACGAAGTTAGAGTGTCAGTCCTGTTGTACTTAAGTCGGCATTATGTCTTTTGAATTTAATTCCGATGCAATTTCTGTGTTTCATCGTCAATAAGAAGTTCCGAGGTATACAGTAACCCTGAAGTGAGGCATCAAAATCTGAAACTGGACTCACAGGAGTTGTTCAAATCATAGAAAGGGAGAGTGTCAGTCCTGTTGTACTTAAGTCGGTATTGTGCATTTTGTATTCAATTTGGATGCAATTTCTGTGTTCCATCGTCAATAAGAAGGTCCAAGGGATACAGTAAACCTGCAGTGAAGCATCGGAATCTAAATCTGGACACACAGGAGAGGTTCAAATCATAGAAAGTTAGAGTGTCAGTCCTCTTCTACTGAAGTCGGCATTGTGCCTTTTGTACTAAATTCGGATGCAATTTCTGTGTTTCATCGTCAATAAGAAGGTCCAGGGGATACAGTGATCCTGAAGTGAAGCATCGGAATCTAAAACTGGACTTACAGGAGAGGTTCAAATCATAGAAAATTAGAGTGTCAGTCCTCTTGTACTTAAGTCGGCATTGTGTCTTTTGAATTTAATTCAGATGCAATTTCTGTGTTTCATCGTCAATACGAAGATCCACGGTATACAGTAAACCTGAAGTGAAGCATCGGAATTTAAAACTGGACTCACAGGAGAGGTTCAAATCATAGATATTTAGAGTGTCAATCCTCTTGTACTTAAGTCGGCATTGTGCTTTTTGTATTACATTCGGATCCAATTTCTATGTTTCATCATCAATAAGAAGGTCCAAGGTATACAGTAAACCAGATGTGCAGCATCGGAATCTAAAACTGGACTCACAGGAGAGGTTCAAATCATTGAAAGTTAGAGTGTCAGTCCTGTTGTACTTAAGTCTTCATTGTGCCTTTTGTATTAAATTCGGATGCAATTTTTGTTATTCATCGTCAATAAGAAGGTCCAAGGTACACTGTAAACCTGAAGTGAAGCATCAGAATCTAAAACTGTACTCACAGGAGAGGTTCAAATCATAGAAAGTGAGAGTGTCAGTCCACTTGTACTTAAGTCAGCATTGTGCCTTTTGTATTATATTCGGATGCAATTTCTGTATTTCATCGTCAATAAGAAGGTCCAGGGGATACAGTAAACCTGAAGTGAAGCATCGGAATCTAAAACTGGACTCACAGGAGCGGTTCAAATCATAGAAAGTTAGAGTGTCAGTCCTCTTGTACTTAAGTCGGCATTGTGTCTTTTGAATTTAATTCCGATGCAATTTCTGTGTTCTATCGTCAATAAGAAGGTCCAAGTTATACAGTAAACATGAAGTGAAGCATCGGAATCTAAAACTGGACTCACAGGAGAGGTTCAAATCATAGATAGTTGGAGTGTCAGTCCTCTTGTACTTAAGTCGGCATTGTGCTTTTTGTATTAAATTCGGTTGCAATTTCTGTTTTTCATCGTCAATAAGAAGGTCCAAGGTATACAGTAAACCTGAAGTGAAGCATCGGAATCTAAAACTGGACTCACAGGAGAGGTTCAAATCATAGAATGTGAGAGTGTCAGTCCTCTTGTACTTAAGTCGGCATTGTGCCAATTGTATTAAATTCGGATGCAATTTCTGTGTTTCATCGTCAATAAGAAGGTCCAAGGTATAAAGAAAACCTGAAGTGAAGCATCGGAATCTAAAACTGGACTCACAGGAGAGGTTCAAATCATAGAATATTAGAGTGTCATTCCTCTTGTACTGAAGTCGGCATTGTGCCTTTTGTATTAAATTCGGTTGCAATTTCTGTGTTTCATCGTCAATAAGAAGGTCCAAGGGATACAGTAAATCTGAAGTGAAGCATCGGAATCTAAAACTGGACTCACAGGAGAGTTTCAAATCATAGGAAGTTAACGTGTCAGTCCTCTTGTACTTAAGTCGGCTTTATGCCTTTTGAATTTGATTCCGATGCAATTTCTGTATTTCATCGTCAATAAGAAGGCCCAGGGGATACAGTAAACCTGAAGTGAAGGATCGGAATCTAAAACTGGACTCACAGGAGAGGTTCAAATCTTTGAAAGTTAGAGTGTCTGTGCTGTTGTACTTAAGTCGGCATTGTGCCTTTTGTATTAAATTCGGTTGCAATTTTAGTTATTCATCGTCAATAAGAAGGTCCAAGGTACTCTGTAAACCTGAAGTAAGGGCATCGGAATCTAAAACTGGTCTCTCAGGAGAGGGTCAAATCATAGAACGTGAGAGTGTCAGTCCACTTGTACTTAAGTCAGCATTGTGCCTTTTGTATTAAATTCTGATGCAATTTCTGTGTTTTATCGTCAATAAGAAGGTCCAAGGGATACAGTAAATCTGAAGTGAAGCATCGGAATCTAAAACTGGACTCACAGGAGAGGTTCAACTCATAGGAAGTTAGAGTGTCGGTCCTGTTGTACTTAAGTCGGCATTATGCCTTTTGAATTTAATTCCGATGCAATTTCTGTGTTTCATCGTCAATAAGAAGTTCCGAGGTATACAGTAACCCTGAAGTGAGGCATCAAAATCTGAAACTGGACTCACAGGAGTTGTTCAAATCATAGAAAGGGAGAGTGTCAGTCCTCTTGTACTTAAGTCGGCATTGTGCCTTTTGTACTAAATTCGGATGCAATTTCTGTGTTTCATCGTCAATAAGAAGGTCCAAGGTATAAAGGAAACCTGAAGTGAAGCATCGGAACGTAAAACTGGACTCACAGGAGAGGTTCAAATCATAGAAAGTTAGAGTGTCAGTCCTCTTGTACTTAAGACGGCATTGTGCCTTTTGTATTACATTGGGATGCAATTTCTATGTTTCATCGTCAATAAGAAGGTCCAAGGTATACAGTAAACCTGATGTGAAGCATCGGAATCTAAAACTGGAGTCACAGGAGAGGTTCAAATCATTGAAAGTTAGAGTGTCAGTCCTGTTGTACTTAAGTCGGCATTGTGCCTTTGTATTAAATTCGGATGCAATTTTTGTTATTCATCGTCAATAAGAAGGTGCAAGGTACACTGTAAACCTGAAGTGAAGCATCAGAATCTAAAACTGGACTCACAGGAGAGGTTCAAATCATAGAAAGTGAGAGTGTCAGTCCACTTGTACTTAAGTCAGCATTGTGCCTTTTGTATTAAAATCGGATGCAATTTCTGTGACTCATCGTCAATGAGAAGGTCCAAGGGATACAGTAAATCTGAAGTGAAGCATCGGAATCTAAAACTGGACTCACAGGAGACATTCAACTCATAGGAAGTTAGAGTGTCAGTCCTCTTGTACTTAAGTCGGCATTATGCCTTTTGAATTTAATTCCGATGCAATTTCTGTGTTTCATCGTCAATAAGAAGTTCCGAGGTATACAGTAACCCTGAAGTGAAGCATCAAAATCTAAAACTGGACTCACAGGAGTGGTTCAAATCATAGAAAGTGAGAGTGTCAACCCTGTTTACTTAAGTCGGTATTGTGCATTTTGTATTCAATTCGGATGCAATTTCTGTGTTTCACCGTCAATAAGAAGGTCCAAGGGATACAGTAAACCGGAAGTGAAGCATCGGAATCTAAATCTGGACACACAGGAGAGGTTCAAATCATAGAAAGTTAAAGTGTCAGTCCTCTTGCGCTTAAGTCGGCGTTGTGCCTTTTGTATTATATTCGGATGCAATTTCTGTATTTCATCGTCAATAAGAAGGTCCAGGGGATACAGTAAACCTGAAGTGAAGCATCCGAATCTAAAATTGGACTCACAGGAGAGGTTCAAATCATAGAAAGTTAGAGTGTCAGTCCTCTTGTACTTAAGTCGGCATTGTGTCTTTTGAATTTAATTCCGATGCAATTTCTGTGTTCTATCGTCAATAAGAAGGTCCAAGGTATACAGTAAACATGAAGTGAAGCATCGGAATCTAAAACTGGACTCACAGGAGAGGTTCAAATCATAGATAGTTAGGGTGTCAGTCCTCTTGTACTTAAGTCGGCATTGTGCTTTTTGTATTAAATTCGGATGCAATTTCTGTGTTTCATCGTCAATAAGAAGGTCCAAGGTATACAGTAAACCGGAAGTGAAGCATCGGAATCTAAAACTGGACTCACAGGGGAGGTTCAAATCATAGATAGTTAGAGTGTCAGTCCTCTTGTACTTAAGTCGGCATTGTGTTTTTGTATTAAATTCGGTTGCAATTTCTGTGTTTCATCGTCAATAAGAAGGTCCAAGGTATACAGTAAACCTGAAGTGAAGCATCGGAATCTAAAACTGGGATCACAGGAGAGGTTCAAATCATAGAATGTGAGAGTGTCAGTCCTCTTGTACTTAAGTCGGCATTGTGCCAATTGTATTAAATTCGGATGCACTTTCTGTGTTTCATCGGCAATAAGAAGGTCCAAGGTATAAAGGAAACCTGAAGTGAAGCATCGGAATCTAAAACTGGACTCACAGGAGAGGTTCAAATCATAGAAAGTGAGAGTGTCAGTCCTCTTGTACTTAAGTCGGCATTGTGCCTTTTGTATTAAATTCGGATGCAATATCTGTGTTTCATCGTCAATGAGAAGGTCCAAGGTATAAAGGAAACCTGAAGTGAAGCATCGGAATCTAACACTTGGCTCACAGGAGAGGTTCAAATCATAGAAAAATAGAGTGTCATTCCTCTTGTACTTAAGTCGGCATTGTGCGTTTTGTATTAAATTCGGATGCAATTTCTGTGTTTCATCGTCAATAAGAAGGTCCAAGGTATACAGTAAACCTGAAGTGAAGCATCGGAACCTAAAACTGGACTCACAGGAAAGGTTCAAGTCAAAGAAAGAGAGAGTGTCAGTCCTCTTGTACTTAAGTCGGCATTGTGCCTTTTGTATTAAATTCGGATGCAATTTCTGTGTTTCATCGTCAATAAGAAGGTCCGAGGTATACAGTAAACCTGAAGTGAAGCACCGCAATCTAAAACTGGACTCACAGGAGAGGTTCAAATCATAGAAAAATAGAGTTTCATTCCTCTTGTGCTTAAGTCGGCATTGTGTTTTTGTATTAAATTCGGATGCAATTTCTTTGTTTCATCGTCATTAAGAGGGTACAAGGGATACAGTAAACCTGAAGTGAAGCATCGGAATCTAAATTGCACTCACAGGAGAGGTTCAAAACATAGATAGTGAGAGTGTCTTACCTCTTGTACTTAAGTCGACATTGTGCCTTTTTATTAAATTCGGATGCAATTTCTGTGTTTCATCGTCAATAAGAATGTTCTAGTGATACAGTAAACCTGAAGTGAAGCATCGGAATCTAAAACTGGACTCACAGGTTCAAATCATAGAAAGTTAGAGTGTCAGTCCTCTTGTTCTTAAGTCGGCATTGAGCCTTTTGTATTAAATTCGGATGCAATTTCTGTGTTTCATCGTCAATTAGGAGGTCCAAGGGATACAGTAAACCTGAAGTGAAGCATCGGAACCTAAAACTGGACTCACAGGAGAGGTTCAAATCATAGAATGTGAGAGTGTCAGTCCTCTTGTACTTAAGTCGGCATTGTGCCTTTTGTATTAAATTCGGATGCAATATCTGTATTTCATCGTCAATAAGAAGGACCAAGGGATACAGTAACCCTGAAGTGAAGCATCAAAATCTAAAACTGGACTCACAGGAGTGGTTCAAGTCATAGTAAGTGAGAGTGTCATTCCTCTTGTACTTAAGTCGGCATTGTGCCTTTTGTATTATATTCGGATGCAATTTCTGTGTTTCATCGTCAATAAGAAGGTCCAGGGGATACAGTAAACCTGAAGTGAAGCATCGGAATCTAAAACTGGACTCACAGGAGAGGTTCAAATCATAGAAAGTGAGAGTGTCAGTCCTCTTGTCCTTAAGTCGGCATTGTGCCTTTTGTATTAAATTCGGATGCAATTTCTGTGTTTCATCGTCAATGAGAAGGTCCAAGGTATAAAGGAAACCTGAAGTGAAGCATCGGAATCTAACACTTGACTCACAGGAGAGGTTCAAATCATAGAAAAATAGAGTGTCATTCCTCTTGTACTTAAGTCGGCATTGTGCGTTTTGTATTAAATTCGGATGCAATTTCTGTGTTTCATCGTCAATAAGAATGTCCAAGGTATACAGTAAACCTGAAGTGAAGCATCGGAACCTAAAACTGGACTCACAGGAAAGGTTCAAATCAAAGAAAGAGAGAGTGTCAGTCCTCTTGTACTTAAGTCGGCATTGTGCCTTTTGTATTAAATTCGGATGCAATTTCTGTGTTTCATCGTCAATAAGAAGGTCCGAGGTATACAGTAAACCTGAAGTGATGCACCGCAATCTAAAACTTGACTCACAGAAGAGGTTTAAATCATAGAAAGTGAGAGTGTCAGTCCTCTTGTACTTAAGTCGGCATTGTGCCTTTGTATTAAATTCGGATGCAATTTCTGTGTTTCATCGTCAATAAGAAGGTCCAAGGTATAAAGGAAACCTGAAGTGAAGCATCGGAATCTAAAACTGAACTCACAGGAGAGGTTCAAATCATAGAAAAATAGAGTTTCATTCCTCTTGTGCTTAAGTCGGCATTGTGCTTTTTGTATTAAATTCGGATGCAATTTCATTGTTTCATCGTCATTAAGAGGGTACAAGGGATACAGTAAACCTGAAGTGAAGCATCGGAATCTAAATTGCACTCACAGGAGAGGTTCAAAACATAGATAGTGAGAGTGTCTTACCTCTTGTACTTAAGTCGACATTGTGCCTTTTTATTAAATTCGGATGCAATTTCTGTGTTTCATCGTCAATAAGAAGGTCCAAGGGATACAGTAAGCCTGATGTGAAGCATCGAAATCTAAAACTGGACTCACAGGAGAGGTTCAAATCATAGAAAGTGAGAGTGTCAGTCCTCTTGTACTTAAGTCGGCATTGTGCCTTTTGTATTTAATTCAGATGCAATTTCTGTGTTTCATCGTCAATAAGAATGTTCAAGTGATACAGTAAACCTGAAGTGAAGCATCGGAATCTAAAACTGGACTCACAGGTTCAAATCATAGAAAGTTAGAGTGTCAGTCCTCTTGTACTTAAGTCGGCATTGAGCCTTTTGTATTAAATTCGGATGCAATTTCTGTGTTTCATCGTCAATTAGAAGGTCCAAGGGATACAGTAAACCTGAAGTGAAGCATCGGTACCTAAAACTGGACTCACAGGAGAGGTTCAAATCATAGGAAGAGAGAGTGTCAGTCCTCTTGTACTTAAGTCGGCATTGTGCCTTTTGTATTAAATTCGGATGCAATATCTGTATTTCATCGTCAATAAGAAGGTCCAAGGTATAAAGGAAACCTGAAGTGAAGCATCGGAATCTAAAACTGGACTCACAGGAGAGGTTCAAATCATAGAAAGTTAGAGTGTCAGTCCTCTTGTAAGTAAGTCGGCATTGTGCCTTTTGTATTAAATTTGGATGCAATTTCTGTGTTTCATCGTCAATAAGAAGGTCCAAGGTATACAGTAAACCTGAAGTGAAGCATCGGAACCTAAAACTGGACTCACAGGAAAGGTTCAAATCAAAGAAAGAGAGAGTGTTAGTCCTCTTGTACTTAAGTCGGCATTGTGCCTTTTGTATTAAATTCGGATGCAATTTCTGTGTTTCATCGTCAATAAGAAGGTCCGAGGTATACAGTAAACCTGAAGTGAAGCACCGCAATCTAAAACTGGACTCACAGGAGGGGTTCAAATCATAGAAAAAATAGAGTTTCATTCCTCTTGTGCTTAAGTCGGCATTGTGCTTTTTGTATTAAATTCGGATGCAATTTCTTTGTTTCATCGTCATTAAGAGGGTACAAGGGATACAGTAAACCTGAAGTGAAGCATCGGAATCAAAATTGCACTCACAGGAGAGGTTCAAAACATAGATAGTGAGAGTGTCTTACCTCTTGTACTTAAGTCGACATTGTGCCTTTTTATTAAATTCGGATGCAATTTCTGTGTTTCATCGTCAATAAGAAGGTCCAAGGGATACAGTAAACCTGATGTGAAGCATCGAAATCTAAAACTGGACTCACAGGAGAGGTTCAAATCATAGAAAGTGAGAGTGTCAGTCCTCTTGTACTTAAGTCGGCATTGTGCCTTTTGTATTAAATTCGGATGCAATTTCTGTGTTTCATCGTCAATAAGAATTTTCAAGTGATACAGTAAACCTGAAGTGAAGCATCGGAATCTAAAACTGGACTCACAGGTTCAAATCATAGAAAGTTAGAGTGTCAGTCCTCTTGTTCTTAAGTCGGCATTGAGCCTTTTGTAATAAATTCGGATGCAATTTCTGTGTTTCATCGTCAATTAGGAGGTCCAAGGGATACAGTAAACCTGAAGTGAAGCATCGGAACCTAAAACTGGACTCACAGGAGAGGTTCAAATCATAGAATGTGAGAGTGTCAGTCCTCTTGTACTTAAGTCGGCATTGTGCCTTTTGTATTAAATTCGGATGCAATATCTGTATTTCATCGTCAATAAGAAGGACCAAGGGATAAAGTAACCCTGAAGTGAAGCATCAAAATCTAAAACTGGACTCACAGGAGTGGTTCAAGTCATAGTAAGTGAGAGTGTCATTCCACTTGTACTTAAGTCGGCATTGTGCCTTTTGTATTATATTCGGATGAAATTTCTGTGTTTCATCGTCAATAAGAAGGTCCAGGGGATACAGTAAACCTGAAGTGAAGCATCGGAATCTAAAACTGGACTCACAGGAGAGGTTCAAATCATAGAAAGTGAGAGTGTCAGTCCTCTTGTACTTAAGTCGGCATTGTGCCTTTTGTATTAAATTCGGATGCAATTTCTGTGTTTCATCGTCAATGAGAAGGTCCAAGGTATAAAGGAAACCCGAAGTGAAGCATCGGAATCTAACACTTGACTCACAGGAGAGGTTCAAATCATAGAACAATAGAGTGTCATTTCTCTTGTACTTAAGTCGGCATTGTGCGTTTTGTATTAAATTCGGATGCAATTTCTGTGTTTCATCGTCAATAAGAAGGTCCAAGGTATACAGTAAACCTGAAGTGAAGCATCGGAACCTAAAACTGGACTCACAGGAGAGGTTCAAATCAAAGAAAGAGAGAGTGTCAGTCCTCTTGTACTTAAGTCGGCATTGTGCCTTTTGTATTAAATTCGGATGCAATTTCTGTGTTTCATCGTCAATAAGAAGGTCCGAGGTATACAGTAAACCTGAAGTGATGCACCGCAATCTAAAACTGGACTCACAGGAGAGGTTTAAATCATAGAAAGTGAGAGTGTCAGTCCTCTTGTACTTAAGTCGGCATTGTGCCTTTGTATTAAATTCGGATGCAATTTCTGTGTTTCATCGTCAATAAGAAGGTCCAAGGTATAAAGGAAACCTGAAGTGAAGCATCGGAATCTAAAACTGAACTCACAGGAGAGGTTCAAATCATAGAAAAATTGAGTTTCATTCCTCTTGTGCTTAAGTCGGCATTGTGCTTTTTGTATTAAATTCGGATGCAATTTCTTTGTTTCATCGTCATTAAGAGGGTACAAGGGATACAGTAAACCTGAAGTGAAGCATCGGAATCTAAATTGCACTCACAGGAGAGTTTCAAAACATAGATAGTGAGAGTGTCTTACCTCTTGTACTTAAGTCGACATTGCGCCTTTTTATTAAATTCGGATGCAATTTCTGTGTTTCATCGTCAATAAGAAGGTCCAAGGGATACAGTAAACCTGATGTGAAGCATCGAAATCTAAAACTGGACTCACAGGAGAGGTTCAAATCATAGAAAGTGAGAGTGTCAGTCCTCTTGTACTTAAGTCGGCATTGTGCCTTTTGTATTAAATTCGGATGCAATTTCTGTGTTTCATCGTCAATAAGAATGTTCAAGTGATACAGTAAACCTGAAGTGAAGCATCGGAATCTAAAACTGGACTCACAGGTTCAAATCATAGAAAGTTAGAGTGTCAGTCCTCTTGTTCTTAAGTCGGCATTGAGCCTTTTGTATTAAATTCGGATGCAATTTCTGTGTTTCATCGTCAATTAGGAGGTCCAAGGGATACAGTAAACCTGAAGTGAAGCATCGGAACCTAAAACTGGACTCACAGGAGAGGTTCAAATCATAGAATGTGAGAGTGTCAGTCCTCTTGTACTTAAGTCGGCATTGTGCCTTTTGTATTAAATTCGGATGCAATATCTGTATTTCATCGTCAATAAGAAGGACCAAGAGATAAAGTAACCCTGAAGTGAAGCATCAAAATCTAAAACTGGACTCACAGGAGTGGTTCAAGTCATAGTAAGTGAGAGTGTCACTCCACTTGTACTTAAGTCGGCATTGTGCCTTTTGTATTATATTCGGATGCAATTTCTGTGTTTCATCGTCAATAAGAAGGTCCAGGGGATACAGTAAACCTGAAGTGAAGCATCGGAATCTAAAACTGGACTCACAGGAGAGGTTCAAATCATAGAAAGTGAGAGTGTCAGTCCTCTTGTACTTAAGTCGGCATTGTGCCTTTTGTATTAAATTCGGATGCAATTTCTGTGTTTCATCGTCAATGAGAAGGTCCAAGGTATAAAGGAAACCTGAAGTGAAGCATCGGAATCTAACACTTGACTCACAGGAGAGGTTCAAATCATAGAAAAATAGAGTGTCATTTCTCTTGTACTTCAGTCGGCATTGTGCGTTTTGTATTAAATTCGGATGCAATTTCTGTGTTTCATCGTCAATAAGAAGGTCCAAGGTATACAGTAAACCTGAAGTGAAGCATCGGAACCTAAAACTGGACTCACAGGAGAGGTTCAAATCAAAGAAAGAGAGAGTGTCAGTCCTCTTGTACTTAAGTCGGCATTGTGCGTTTTGTATCAAATTCGGATGCAATTTCTGTGTTTCATCGTCAATAAGAAGGTCCGAGGTATACAGTAAACCTGAAGTGATGCACCGCAATCTAAAACTGGACTCACAGGAGAGATTTAAATCATAGAAAGTGAGAGTGTCAGTCCTCTTGTACTTAAGTCGGCATTGTGCCTTTGTATTAAATTCGGATGCAATTTCTGTGTTTCATCGTCAATAAGAAGGTCCAAGGTATAAAGGAAACCTGAAGTGAAGCATCGGAATCTAAAACTGAACTCACAGGAGAGGTTCAAATCATAGAAAAATAGAGTTTCATTCCTCTTGTGCTTAAGTCGGCATTGTGCTTTTTGTATTAAATTCGGATGCAATTTCATTGTTTCATCGTCATTAAGAGGGTACAAGGGATACAGTAAACCTGAAGTGAAGCATCGGAATCTAAATTGCACTCACAGGAGAGGTTCAAAACATAGATAGTGAGAGTGTCTTACCTCTTGTACTTAAGTCGACATTGTGCCTTTTTATTAAATTCGGATGCAATTTCTGTGTTTCATCGTCAATAAGAAGGTCCAAGGGATACAGTAAACCTGATGTGAAGCATCGAAATCTAAAACTGGACTCACAGGAGAGGTTCAAATCATAGAAAGTGAGAGTGTCAGTCCTCTTGTACTTAAGTCGGCATTGTGCCTTTTGTATTAAATTCAGATGCAATTTCTGTGTTTCATCGTCAATAAGAATCTTCAAGTGATACAGTAAACCTGAAGTGAAGCATCGGAATCTAAAACTGAACTCACAGGTTCAAATCATAGAAAGTTAGAGTGTCAGTCCTCTTGTACTTAAGTCGGCATTGAGCCTTTTGTATTAAATTCGGATGCAATTTCTGTGTTTCATCGTCAATTAGAAGGTCCAAGGGATACAGTAAACCTGAAATGAAGCATCGGAACCTAAAACTGGACTCACAGGAGAGGTTCAAATCATAGGAAGAGAGAGTGTCAGTCCTCTTGTACTTAAGTCGGCATTGTGCCTTTTGTATTAAATTCGGATGCAATATCTGTATTTCATCGTCAATAAGAAGGTCCAAGGTATAAAGGAAACCTGAAGTGAAGCATCGGAATCTAAAACTGGACTCACAGGAGAGGTTCAAATCATAGAAAGTTAGAGTGTCAGTCCTCTTGTAAGTAAGTCGGCATTGTGCCTTTTGTATTAAATTCGGATGCAATTTCTGTGTTTCATCGTCAATAAGAAGGTCCGAGGTATACAGTAAACCTGAAGTGAAGCATCGCTATCTAAAACTGGACTCATTGGAGAGGTTTAAATCATAGAAAGTGAGAGTGTCAGTCCTCTGGTACTTATGTCGGCATTGTGCCTTTGTATTAAATTCGGATGCAATTCCTGTGTTTCATCGTCAATAGGAAGGTCCAAGGTATAAAGGAAACCTGAAGTGAAGCATCGGAATCTAAAACTGCACTCACGGGAGAGGTTGAAATCATAGAAAAATAGAGTGTCATTCCTCTTGTACTTAAGTCGCATTGTGCTTTTTGTATTAAATTCGCATGCAATTTCTTTGTTTCATCGTCATTAAGAAGGTACAAGGGATACAGTAAACCTGAAGTGAAGCATCGGAATCTAAAACTGGACTCACAGGAAAGGTTCAAATCATAGAAAGTGAGAGTGTCAGTCCTTTTCTACTTAAGTCAGCATTATGCCTTTTGTATTAAATTCGGATGCAATTACTATGTTTCATCGTCAATAAGAAGGTCCTAGGGATACAGTAAACCCGAAGTGAACCATCGGAATCTGAATTTGGACTCACAGGAGAGGTTCAAAGCATAGATAGTGAGAGTGTCAGACCTCTTGTACTTAAGTCGGCATTGTGCATTTTGTATTAAATTCGGATGCAATTTCTGTGTTTCATCGACAATAAGAAGGTCCAAGGGATACAGTAAACCTGAAGTGAAGCATCGAAATCCAAAACTGGACTCACAGGAGAGGTTCAATTCATAGAAAGTGAGAGTGTCAGTCCTCATGTACGTAAGTCGGCATTGTGCCTTTTGTATTAAATTCGAATGCAATTTCTGTGTTTCATCGTCAATAAGAAGGTCCAAGGGATATAGTAAACCTGAAGTGAAGCATCGGAATCTAAAACTGCACTCACAGGAGAGGTTCAAATCATAGACAGTGAGAGTGTCAGTCCTCTTGTACTTAAGTCGGCATTGTGCCTTTCGTATTAAATTCGGATGCAATTTCTGTGTTTCATCGTCAATAAGAAGGTCCAAGTGATACAGTAAACCTGAAGTGAAGCATCGGAATCTAAAACTGGGCTCACAGGTTCAAATCATAGAAAGTTAGAGTGTCAGTCCTCTTGTACTTGGGTCGGCATTGAGCCTTTTGTATTAAATTCGGATGCAATTTCTGTGTTTCATCGTCAATAAGAAGGTCCAAGTGATACAGTAAACCTGAAGTGAAGCATCGGAATCTAAAACTGGGCTCACAGGTTCAAATCATAGAAAGTTAGAGTGTCAGTCCTCTTGTACTTAAGTCGGCATTGTGCCAATTGTATTAAATTCGGATGCAATTTCTGTGTTTCATCGTCAATAAGAAGGTCCAAGGTATAAAGGAAACCTGAAGTGAAGCATCGGAATCTAAAACTGGACTCACAGGAGAGGTTCAAATCATAGAAAATTAGAGTGTCATTCCTCTTGTACTGAAGTCGGCATTGTGCCTTTTGTATTAAATTCGGATGCAATTTCTGTGTTTCATCGTCAATAAGAAGGTCCAAGGTATACAGTTAACCTGAAGTGAAGGATAGGAATCTAAAACTGGACTCACAGGAGAGGTTCATATCATAGGAAGTTAGAGTGTCAGTCCTCTTGTACTTAAGTCGGCATTATGCCTTTTGAATTTAATTCCGATGCAATTTCTGTGTTTCATCGTCAATAAGAAGTTCCGAGGTATACAGTAACCCTGAAGTAAAGCATCAAAATCTAAAACTGGACTCACAGGAGTGGTTCAAGTCATAGTAAGTGAGAGTGTCATTCCTCTTGTACTTAAGTCGGCATTGTGCCTTTTGTATTATATTCGGATGCAATTTCTGTGTTTCATCGTAAATAAGAAGGTCCAGGGGATACAGTAAACCTGAAGTGAAGCATCGGAATCTAAAACTGGACTCACAGGAGAGGTTCAAATCATAGAAAGTGAGAGTGTCAGTCCTCTTGTACTTAAGTCGGCATTGTGCCTCTTGTATTAAATTCGGATTCAATTTCTGTGTTTCATCGTCAATGAGAAGGTCCAAGGTATAAAGGAAACCTGAAGTGAAGCATCGGAATCTAACACTTGACTCACAGGAGAGGTTCAAATCATAGAAAAATAGAGTGTCATTCCTCTTGTACTTATGTCGGCATTGTGCGTTTTGTATTAAATTCGGATGCAATTTCTGTGTTTCATCGTCAATAAGAAGGTCCAAGGTATACAGTAAACCTGAAGTGAAGCATCGGAACCTAAAACTGGACTCACAGGAAAGGTTCAAATCAAAGAAAGAGAGAGTGTCAGTCCTCTTGTACTTAAGTCGGCATTGTGCCTTTTGTATTAAATTCGGATGCAATTTCTGTGTTTCATCGTCAATAAGAAGGTCCGAGGTATACAGTAAACCTGAAGTGAAGCACCGCAATCTAAAACTGGACTCACAGGAGAGGTTTAAATCATAGAAAGTGAGAGTGTCAGTCCTCTTGTACTTAAGTCGGCATTGTGCCTTTGTATTAAATTCGGATGCAATTTCTGTGTTTCATCGTCAATAAGAAGGTCCAAGGTATAAAGGAAACCTGAAGTGAAGCATCGGAATCTAAAACTGAACTCACAGGAGAGGTTCAAATCATAGAAAAATAGAGTTTCATTCCTCTTGTGCTTAAGTCGGCATTGTGCTTTTTGTATTAAATTCGGATGCAATTTCTTTGTTTCATCGTCATTAAGAGGGTACAAGGGATACAGTAAACCTGAAGTGAAGCATCGGAATCTAAATTGCACTCACAGGAGAGGTTCAAAACATAGATAGTGAGAGTGTCTTACCTCTTGTACTTAAGTCGACATTGTGCCTTTTTATTAAATTCGGATGCAATTTCTGTGTTTCATCGTCAATAAGAAGGTCCATGGGATACAGTAAACCTGATGTGAAGCATCGAAATCTAAAACCGGACTCACAGGAGAGGTTCAAATCATAGAAAGTGAGAGTGTCAGTCCTCTTGTACTTAAGTCGGCATTGTGCCTTTTGTATTAAATTCGGATGCAATTTCTGTGTTTCATCGTCAATAAGAATGTTCAAGTGATACAGTAAACCTGAAGTGAAGCATCGGAATCTAAAACTGGACTCACAGGTTCAAATCATAGAAAGTTAGAGTGTCAGTCCTCTTGTACTTAAGTCGGCATTGAGCCTTTTGTATTAAATTCGGATGCAATTTCTGTGTTTCATCGTCAATTAGAAGGTCCAAGGGATACAGTAAACCTGAAGTGAAGCATCGGAACCTAAAACTGGACTCACAGGAGAGGTTCAAATCATAGGAAGAGAGAGTGTCAGTCCTCTTGTACTTAAGTCGGCATTGTGCCTTTTGTATTAAATTCGGATGCAATATCTGTATTTCATCGTCAATAAGAAGGACCAAGGGATACAGTAACCCTGAAGTGAAGCATCGGAATCTAAAACAGGACTCACAGGTGAGGTTCAAATCATAGAAGGTGAGAGTGTCAGTCCTCTTGTACTTAAGTCGGCATTGTGAATTTTGTATTAAATTCGGATGCAATTTCTGTGTTTCATCGTCAATAAGAAGGTCCGAGGGATACAGTAAACCTGAAGTGAAGCATCGCAATCTAAAGCTGGACTCACAGGAGAGGTTCAAATCGTAGAAAGTGAGAGTGTCAGTCCTCTTGTACTTAAGTCGGCACTGTGCCTTTTGAATTTAATTCCGATGCAATATCTGTGTTTCATCGTCAATAAGAAGGTCCAAGGTATAAAGGAAACCTAAAGTGAAGCATCGGAATCTAAAACTGGACTCACAGGAGAGGTTCAAATCATAGAAAGTTAGAGTGTCAGTCCTCTTGTAAGTAAGTCGGCATTGTGCCTTTTGTATTAAATTCGGATGCAATTTCTGTGTTTCATCGTCAATAAGAAGGTCCGAGGTATACAGTAAACCTGAAGTGAAGCATCGCAATCTGAAACTGGACTCACAGGAGAGGTTTAAATCATAGAAAGTGATAGTGTCAGTCCTCTTGTACTTATGTCGGCATTGTGCCTTTGTATTAAATTCGGATGCAATTCCTGTGTTTCATCGTCAATAGGAAGGTCCAAGGAATAAATGAAACCTGAAGTGAAGCATCGGAATCTAAAACTGCACTCACAGGAGAGGTTGAAATCATAGAAAAATAGAGTGTCATTCCTCTTGTACTTAAGTCGGCATTGTGCTTTTTGTATTAAATTCGGATGCAATTTCTTTGTTTCATCGTCATTAAGAAGGTACAAGGGATACAGTAAACCTGAAGTGAAGCATCGGAATCTAAAACTGGACTCACAGGAAAGGTTCAAATCATAGAAAGTGAGAGTGTCAGTCATTTTCTACTTAAGTCAGCATTGTGCCTTTTGTATTAAATTCGGATGCAATTTCTGTGTTTCATCGTCAATAAGAAGGTCCTAGGGATACAGTAAACCTGAAGTGAACCATCGGAATCTGAATTTGGACTCACAGGAGAGGTTCAAAGCATAGATAGTGAGAGTGTCAGACCTCTTCTACTTAAGTCGGCATTGTGCATTTTGTATTAAATGCGGATGCAATTTCTGTGTTTCATCGACAATAAGAAGGTCCAAGGGATACAGTAAACCTGAAGTGAAGCATCGAAATCCAAAACTGGACTCACAGGAGAGGTTCAATTCATGGAAAGTGAGAGTGTCTGTCCTCATGTACGTAAGTCGGCATTGTGCCTTTTGTATTAAATTCGGATGCAATTTCTGAGTTTCATCGTCAATAAGAAGGTCCAAGTGATACAGTAAACCTTAAGTGAAGCATAGGAATCTAAAACTGGACTCACAGGTTCAAATCATAGAAAGTTAGAGTGTCAGTCCTCTTGTACTTAAGTCGGCATTGTGCCTTTTGTATTAAATTCGGTTGCAATATCTGTATTTCATCGTCAATAAGAAGGTCCAAGGGATACAGTAACCCTGATGTGAAGCATCGGAATCTAAAACAGAACTCACAGGAGAGTTTCAAATCATAGAAGTTGAGAGTGTCAGTCCTCTTGTACGTAAGTCGGCATTGTGCCTTTTGTATTAAATTCAGATGCAATTTCTGTGTTTCATCGTCAATAAGAAGGTCCGAGGGATACAGTAAACCTGAAGTGAAGCATCGCAATCTAAAACTGGACTCACAGGAGAGGTTCAAATCGTAGAAAGTGAAAGTGTCAGTCCTCTTGTACTTAAGTTGGCATTGTGCCTTTTGAATTTAAATCCGATGCAATTTTTGTGTTTCATCGTCAATAAGAAGGTCCAAGGTATAAAGGAAACCTCAAGTGAAGCATCGGAATCTAAAACTGGACTCACAGGAAAAGTTCAAATCATAGAAAGTTAGAGTGTCAGTCCTCTTGTACTTAAGTCGGCAATGTGCTTTTTGTATTAAATTCGGATGCATTTTCTGTGTTTCATCGTCAATAAGAAGGTCCAAGATATACAGTAAACCTGAAGTGAAGCATCGGAATCTTAAACTGGACTCACAGGAGAGGTTCAAATCATAGAAAGTGAGAGTGTCAGTCCTCTTGTACTTAAATCGGAATTGTGAGTTTTGTATTAAATTCGGATGCAATTTCAGTGTTTCATCGTCAATAAGATGGTCCAAGGTATAAAGAAAACCTGAAGTGAAGCATCGGAATCTAAAACTGGACTCACAGGAGAGGTTCAAATCATTGAAAGTGAGAGTGTCAGTCCTCTTGTACTGAAGTCGGCATTGTGCCGTTAGTATTAAATTCCGATGCAATTTCTGTGTTTCATCGTCAATAAGATGGTCCAAGGGATACAGTAAAGCTGAAGTGAAGCATCGGAATCTAAAACTGGACTCACAGGAGAGGTTCAAATCATAGATTGTTAGAGTGTCAGTCCTCTTGTACCTAAGTCGGCATTTTGCCATTTGTATTAAATTCGGATGCAATTTCTGTATTTCATCGTCAATAAGAAGGTCCAAGGGATACAGTACACCTGAAGTGAAGCATCGGAATCTAAAACTGGACTCACAGGAGAGGTTCAAATCAAAAGAAAGTGAGAGTGTCAGTCCTCTTGTACTTAAGTCGTCATTGTGCCTTTTGTATTAAATTCGGATCAAATTTCTCTGTTTCATCGTCAATAAGAAGGTCCAAGGAATACAGTAAACCTGAAGTGAAGCATCGGAATCTAAAACTGGACTCACAGGAGAGGTTCAAATCATTGAAAGTGAGAGTGTCAGTCCTCTTGTACTTAAGTCGGCATTGTGCCTTTTGTATTAAATTCCGATGCAATTTCTGTGTTTCATCGTCAATAAGAAGGTCCAAGGGATACAGTAAACCTGAAGTGAAGCATCGGAATCTAAAACTGGACTCACAGGAGAGGTTCAAATCATAGGAAGTTAGAGTGTCAGTCCTCTTGTACTTAAGTCGGCATTATGCCTTTTGAATTTAATTTCGATGCAATTTCTGTGTTTCATCGTCAATAAGAAGTTCCGAGGTGTACAGTAACCCTGAACAGAAGCATCAAAATCTAAAACTGGACTCACAGGAGAGGTTCAAATCATAGAATGTTAGAGTGTCAGTCCTTTTGTACTTAAGTCGGCATTGTGCAATTTGTATTTAATTCCGATGCAACTTCTGTGTTTCATCGTCAATAAGAAGGTCCAAGGAGTACAGTAAACCTGAAGTGAAGCATCGGAATCTAACTCTGGACTCACAGGAGAGCTTCAAATCATAGAAAGTTAGAGTGTCAGTCCTCTTGTACTTAAGTCGGCATTGTGCCTTTTGTATTAAATTCGGATGCAATTTCTGTGTTTCATCGTCAATAAGAAGGTCCAAGGGATACAGTAAACCTGAAGTGAGGCATCGGAATCTAAAACTGGTCCCACAGGAGAGGTTCAAATCAGAGATGGTTAGCGTGTCAGTCCTGTTGAACTTAAGTCGGCATTGTGAATTTTGTATTAAATTCGGATGCAATTTCTATGTTTCATCGTCAATAAAACGGTCCAAGGTGTACAGTAAACCTGAAGTGAAGCATCGGAATCTAAAACTGGACTCACAGGAGTGGTTCAAATCATAGAAAGTAGGAGTGTCAGTCCTCTTGTACTTAAGTCGGCATTGTGCCTTTTATATTAAATTCGGATGCAATTTCTGTGTTTCATCGTCAATAAGAAGGTCCAAGGTATACAGTCAACCTGAAGTGAAGCATCGGAATCTAAAACTGGACTTACAGGAGAGGTTCAAATCATAGAAAGTGAGAGTGTCAGTCATCTTGTACTTAAGTCGGCATTGTGCCTTTTGTATTAAATTCGGATGCAATTTCTGTGTTTCATCGTCAATAAGAAGGTCCAAGGTATAAAGGAAACCTGAAGGGCAGCATCGGAATCTAAAACTGGACTCACAGGAGAGGTTCCAATCATTGAAAGTGAGAGTGTCAGTCCTCTTGCACTTAAGTCGGCATTGTGCCTTTTGTATTAAATTCGGATGCAAATTCTGTGCTTCAACGTCAATAAGAAGGTCCAAGGGATACTTTAAACCTGAAGTGAGGCATCGGAATCCAAAACTGGTCCCACGGGAAAGTTTCAAATCATAGAAAGTTAGAGTGTCGGTCCTCTTGTACATAAGACGGCATTGTGCCTTTTGTATTAAATTCGGATGCAATTTCAGTGTTTCATCGTCAATAAGAAGGACCAAGGTATACAGTAAACCTGAAGTGAAGCATCGGAATCTAAAACTGGACTCACAGGAGAGGTTCAAATCATACAAAGTTAGAGTGTCAGTCCTCTTGTAGTTAAGTCCGCATTGTGGCTTTTGTATTAAATTCGGATGTAATTTTTGTTATTCATAGTCAATAAGAAGGTCCAAGGTACACAGTAAACCTGAAGTGAAGCATCGGAATCTAAAACTGGACTCACAGTAGAGGTTCAAATCATAGAAAGTGAAAGTGTCAGTCCACTTGTACTTAAGTCAGCATTGTGCCCTTTGTATTAAATTCGAATGCATTTTCTGTGTTTCATCGTCAAAAAGAAGGTCCAAGGGATACAGTAAACCTGAAGTGAAGCATCGGAATCTAAAACTGGACTCACAGGAGAGGTTCAAATCATAGGAAGTTAGAGTGTCAGTCCTCTTGTACTTAAGTCGGCATTATGCCATTTGAATTTAATTCCGATGCAATTTCTGTGTTTCATCGTCAATAAGAAGTTCCGAGGTATACAGTAACCCTGAAGTGAAGCATGAAAATCTAAAACTGGACTCACAGGAGAGGTTCAAATCATAGAAAGTTAGAGTGTCAGTCCTCTTGTACTTAAGTCGGCGTTGTGCCTTTTGCATTAAATTCGGATGCAATTTCCGTGTTTCTTCGTCAATAAGAAGGTCCAGGGGATACAGTAAACCTAAAGTGAAGCATCGGAATCTAAAACTGGACTCACAGGAGAGGTTCAAATCATAGAAAGTTAGAGTGTCAGTCCTCTTGTACTTAAGTCGGCATTGTGTCATTTGAATTTAATTCCGATGCAATTTCTGTGTTTCATCGTCAATAAGAAGCTCCGAGGTATACAGTAAACCTGAAGTGAAGCATCGGAATCTAAAACTGGACTCACGGGATAGGTTCAAATCATAGATAGTTAGAGTGTCTGTCCTCTTGTACTTAAGTCGGCATTGTGCTTTTTGTATTAAATTCGGATGCAATTTCTGTGTTTCATCTTCAATAAGAAAGTCCAAGGAATACAGTAAACCTGAAGTGAAGCATCGGATTCTAACACTGGACTCACAGGAGAGGTTCAAATCATAGAAAGTTAGAGTGTCAGTCCTCTTGTACTTAAGTCGGCATTGTGCCTTTTGTATTAAATTCGGGTACAATATCTGTCATTCATCTTCAATAAGAAGGTCCAAGGGATACAGTAAACCTGAAGTGAGGCATCGGAATCTAAAACTGGTCCCACAGGAGAGGTTAACATCATAGAAAGTTAGAGTGTCAGTCCTCTTGTACTTAAGCCGGCATTGAGCCACTTGTATTAATTTCGGATGCAATTTTTGTTATTCATCGACAATAAGAAGGTCCAAGGTACACAGTAAACCTGAAGTGAAGCATCGGAATCTAAAACTGGACTCACAGGAGAGGTTCAAATCATAGAAAGTGAGAGTGTCAGTCCACTTGTACTTAAGTCAGCATTGTGCCTTTTGTATTAAATTCGGATGCAATTTCTGTGTTTCATCGTCAATAAGAAGGTCCAAGGGATACAGTAAATCGGACGTGAAGCATCGGAATCTAAAACTGGACTCACAGGAGAGTTTCAAATCATAGGAAGTTAGAGTGTCAGTCCACTTGTACTTAAGTCAGCATTGTGCCTTTTGTATTAAATTCGTA